>NC_071572.1:45341010-45941010 GCF_024509145.1 Vidua macroura | reverse complement strand
ATATGGAGCGTCTAAGTGCTTGAAAAATATTTTTATTTTTCTTAAAATTTCTGAACCCTCCATTTTTGCAAAATGGGGCCCAAAATATCCGATTCAGTCTTCCTTCATTTTATTAAAAGTGTTAAAACTAGTACTGTTTGACTACTGAAAAGTGTCTTTGTGACTTTGCTTGTCGCAGGCCACATGTTATGTTTCTGACATTAGGACATGTTGGTCTTTATTTATTGTTTTCAGCAGATAATTCCGCTTAAAGAACAAATAAATAAAATATTTTTTGCAGTGTGAATTTTATCTGAAAAAATATACTTACATAATACCAATGTATTCTATGTCTTGCCATTGTTTTATAGTCCTGTATGTTCTGTGACCTGATGATTGCAATCACTTATGAAATGGCTTAATGTGCCTCAGTTTATTTTTTTGCTTTGCAGATCACATATCACTTGTGTTCAAAGGTCACAGACATGATTTGCCTTCAGATGCCAACAAAATGTGTCAATAACCACCTCACTACATTTTTGTTAGGTCTTTCCTATTTGTTTTTTTTTTCCTTTTTTCAAGTCTAGGCACAGTGCCTTGCAGACATTGTCATTATTTTCTCTATCAAACTTTTACAGAATATGAAGACACACAGTTGTGTTGCAAAAAAACATGACCATCTGCTATGATGCATGCATCTGTCAATATTGTAAAAAGACCAAGTCACCTAGAGAGATAACAACTTTCCACACTTTTAACCTTCCATTAAAAGTATCTGGATCATTCTGACCTGCCTTTATTAATGTAAGCTTTTTCCTAATCTTTTCTTTCTCTCATCTTTCACTGACAATCAGACCTCAGGGATGAATTCCAAAGGTGCTAAGTACCTGCACTTAGCATTATATCAATATATAGATCACTAGGATTTATTTTTAACTTATCATTAATTTAATTTGCAGCCTAATTTTTGCAGACCTGGTGTAATAATTTTTACTATTAAGCCAAAAGATAGCCCAAAAGATGGTGAGCAGTATTTTCTACCATCAGAATGCAGAACTTAAAATGAACATGAAAAATATTGCAAGTTGAAATCATGAGGAATCTCACAGGACTATATTTGTGGTGCAAAGTTGCTATCCAGCATACTATTTTTGCTCCGCAAAGCAGAAGTAAGGATTTTCAGTGTCTTAGTTTTCTCAATTCATCTGCCTAGGAATTCATATACAGTCAAAGTAATCAGGAGAACAACTCTTGAGAATCTGGCCTGATACAAATCAATATACATTGATTTGTTATTTCTTTCTGCTTTCCTCATCTTTTTGTACCTCAATAGTTGCTCCTTGCCAGCCATAACAATTGCTTACCCTTGTAAGGTCCTGTATTTATGTCTTCTATAAATCTGTCTCCTGATGAACATTGTTAGACATTCTTTTCCCTTCATTGATACAAAGAGTTCTCATTAAAAGTTTTATGTCCAGATGTCTCCACATCTTCCTGTTTTATAAAGATGTCCATAATTTACTATAATTTAAAAGCTGATAAGGTTTCTCAGTCAGTAATAAGCAGAATGAAACACAAATATGTTGTATTAAATTACTGTCAAATTCTTCTTGATTCTGTAATATAGCTACTAAAACTTTGGAAGTCCTCATTTCAATTTTCTTAATCTAGACTGCAAATGCTGAAAATTATAGGCTGATGATAAATAAAGCACAACTAAAATTCCTGAATACTTGCAAAGTATTTTACTTGAGAACTGAATAATACTAAAGACATGAAAAGTTGTTTCAGACTAATGTAGAACTAGGAGATGTGTACAGCAGCAAGTATCTATGCTGGAAATTTAATATTTTATAACAAATACTGTTGATTATTGCCAAATAGGGCAAACTTAGAGAAACCCTATTCTTGTGCTTGGATATGCACTTTAATAACAGTTGCACAATTTCATGGTCATATGTTTGACTTCAGAAGCCAAACTTTTGGAGTTCTACCTACCACTGTAAGCCATATGATAAAGCTAAACTCTTGGGTAATTGCTAAGCATAATAACCCTTGTGACAGTTTTGCCCTTGACACTGATGTGACCCTTAGAGATTAGGAGAGCCCTTCAAGTCTTATCTCCTTCGCATCGATCTGATTGAAAGAGAAACCCATAAACTAGCTTTCAATCTCTTTATCTTAAATGCTGTGATTAAAAGAAATCCATAAGCGTTATCAGAATCGGCCTCTTTTCTCAGTCAGATTGGCAAATTCCATTAACTTTGCTGGATGTCACTGACATCAATCTCTGTGGATTGAAGTATTGAACAAAAATGGCTAAGGTTTATCACACCTTAATGCTGTCATGTGCAGATGCATACCCAGGACTCAAGAAATGTTGATCCATTCAACTCAGGTCTAGTTTCCTCTCAAGAAACTAGGATAAAATCCTTATGGCAGGGAAAAACAAAATAAAATGCATAGATTTATCTTTATTTTTTTATGGTTTTGGTGTAAATGATTGCCTCTATTTTTTTTTTTTTTTTGAGTTGTGCAGTCTGACTAAGAAAATATAAATAAAGCTATTTTATAATCTTTATTTATATTTTTATTTAGTGTGTGTAAATGGGAGAGGATTCTGTTGAATCTCTTGCAGAATTTCCTATTTCAACAGCATCTCAAGGGATGGATTTTTTTTTGCTTTTCTCTCTCCTATAAATATTACTGTTTTCTTGAAATAAGAAATACAACAAACAGAGAAATACTCACACACATCCTTTTTACCTCTTAGTGAAATGTAGGATCCTGCTTACAAAGAATGATGGCCAGAAGACTGCCAAGAATAGAATGTGCAAAGCAGGTGACTCATGTTAAATCAAACATCATTGATTAACGCCACAGAAATCCTGAAATCAACTAATATTTACATTAGTCTGCCACACCAGTGATTGATTATGGCTCAGCTATAGCCAAATACAAACATTTATGGAAAGAAACAAAATGAGCTATAGATAGAATGGGACAACACAGGCAGACACACACTCACACACAGATTCCCAAAAGTAAAACAACCACACTAAACATAAAACCAGGATGATTGCCGCATCTTGTCCCCACTTCGCAAGAGCAGATCTATTGCCAGCCCCGGCTAGCTCTCCTCGGGGCGGTAAGGCAGCGAGCACTCTCTGCTGAACCCAGCAGAGCTTTAGAGAGTGCCTTCATGGGTCCAAGGACACTGCTGATCCCACCGGCAAGGAAGGAGGCGACACTCTTCTGGGGATAGGGCCAAGATTTATTGTGACTCCGAGGAGAGCCCCAGAGTCCAACAGCACTCGAACAGGTCCCAGGCGAGAGTGAGCTCTGAGTCTGGAACAGGCCCTGATATAGGGAGGGTGGGGAAATCCGATCAGCCAATGGAAGAAGACCTGGGAGGGGCCCTCCGAGGGAAGGACAGCCGGGGTATCCACTTAGCAGGGAGGAGGGGAGGGACCCCAGGCCATTGTCCAGTCACCCAGCGACCCCAGCAGAAGCCTCCGGACAAAGGGGAAGGATGGGCAAGTCACCTGGGAGGGGTCAGGGGCATAAGTCAGGGTTTTTGGGATTGATGGACACACAGGTGCTGATGAGAAAACCTGGGATGAACCAAAAGAGCACAAGGGGGGGTGCAGAGGGATAAACCATTCTGAACATACATACAGTGGAACCTAAAAACACAACTCTACAGATAACTGCAGCCAGCAAATATTATCTTGTTAAGAAGTTAAAGACCCGGGAACAATTTTAGCAAACAAAAATGCTCTAAATTCCATGAAGAGGGAATATCTTTATCCCTGCATACCAGAAAAAAAAGGCCATTGTTATATACATAATTGCTTTTCCCTCATTCTTCCTTTAAACAAGTAATGTAATACTTGATGTATCTTAACAACACAAAATTCTTCAATGCTGGTTTGAAACCCTAGTCTGAATTAGTCAAGTTTTGATCCCTACCTACATGTTCCAGAAAACTGAACATCAGTTCATATAAATAAATAAAGCTATTTTAAAATCTTTATGTCAGTGACACAAAATAATTCCTCTTCATTTCAGTGTCTCTGAAAAAAGTGTAGCAATTTATTGTTTCAATAGATGGATATGGAAATTAATTTTAATCCTAGTTTACCAAGACCATTTAAACTTCCAATGTATTCTTCTTCCAACCTGTCAGCTTTAAGTTCATCTCATTTCTAATAGAGTTTTAAGGCTCAGATCTAAACTGGAACAAGCCATAACCTTTTAATCTCATAATGTTTTCAAATTCATCCTGCAATGAAAACATTATGTATAAAAGAGAAGAGGCACCCTTTAAAATATTAATGAAAATAATAATAAAAATAAAGCTGCAGTTCAACTCAAAGAGATGAAAACTGTTGTGCATTTAAACAGTACCTTTGAGCTTGGTACCCATTTATTTGAATCACCATATGTAGGAAATATTTACCAGTAAAAATGGTACAAAGCTGTGTTTTAGGAACCATCACTGAGTGATGAAACGTCTTGATCTGGTCCATGACTAAAACTTAGTTCTTCAAGCCAACAAAAAGCCTTTCTCTGATTTGTGTCATCAATAAATCATCACTGTAGTATCAAAATGTAGTGTATACATCCAAGATTCAACCTGAAACTGAGGAAAAACAAACTAGTAGGAATGAATGAAATACGTAGATTTCACTGGTAGGACAGCTGCAAATTTATTTTCAGTATTGAAAATTTTGCTGATAGTTTGAATTTTGTTTACATAAAGATTTTTCTGCTATTTTATCTTTCATGAAAAATACTAATAATTTTAGTCAAGTAATTATTGCACTGACTTATTAGATATAAACATATCTCTGGTTTTGACCCTGTGCTGAGATTATTGTGGAATTTATACACAGAGTTTACCAATTCAGAGGTTCATGACTTGAAGGAAACATGCTGCTCAGGCTTGCCTTTCCATTCTGTTACAAGCAGGTCAATTAACCATTATTTTCAGTATCTCCTGAAACTTTAATTTTAGGACTAGATTTCAGATGCTTATGAAGTCATTTAATCAGACTTTAAAAATTAAATTACCTCAAGCTGAAATTGTTATGATGCTAGGGGTACTTTTATTGTCCAACAAAAATACTTCAGCTATTTCATGAACATAAGGAAAAACTCTGTGGGTTTCATATTTTGGGGGTTTTTAATGCTAGTAGGAATTCTGGCAGTCTATTCTTTGGAATGCTGTTATAACACCAAGCTGTTGGATATGGACTTGAAATCTGGCAGAAAATCTATTTCTTTTTTGGAAATTCTTGTGAAAATTTGTCCTTGTTTGACCTAGTTATAAGCCTGAGAAACACTGTAGTTTGCATATTCTTAGTAGAGTCTTCCAAGAGGTTAAGTGTTAAAACCTCCATAACTTTCTGTAAGTACTCTAAAGCTTTCTACAGCTATTAGAAATGTGTAAGCTGCTACTTGATAGCTGGCCAAGCATTACTGGTGCAAATCCATCACTCTCTCCTCTAGTGAACATTCTGGGTGAATCTGGGATCTGATTGCAGAAGAGAAATCGGGAGAGAAATCAAAGTGTATTTTTTTGTGCTTTCGATAGTTTCCTGCCTGAGAAGAATGATGCTAACTTTGAACATGCTTAAATAAAAATATGCAATTCTACAAGTTTAAGGTCAGCTGCTACTCAGCTTTGGGGAGTTTTATGTGAGGTTTAGTGTTTTTGTTATACTTCTATTTAAAAACTCAGAACCTTAAAATATAGAATCTGAAAGTTAAACATTTTATAGAATGTAGAGACAATGAGAAACCTAAAGAGACAGAACAAGATACAGGCTCACTTTACAAAAAAATTACTTGCTATTGGAAATTTAATTTGCTAATTCATATAATCATTGTGAAATGCAATGAAAAGTTTCTAGATATATTAATTTTCTGAAGAGAAAATAAAAGGTATAACATTAGAGCTGATTTGCAATTCAGAGTCATCTTCTTGTGGCAAATTTTGAGATGTCAAAATTTGAATCAGTCTCTCACAGTCTGACAAGAAATTAAGACTTAATAATTTATTTAAAGTGAAATATCCAGAAACTATTTCATCTTGCTATTATCGATAATTGAAATATTCTTTTAAGTGTGTTTATAAAAATAACAGCATCACATTCATAGTATTTTAATCATGAGTCATGAAAGTGATGACAGCAGTATGCTTCCACCAATACTTTAAAAATAGAAGAAAGACCATTTTATAAATGATGATCTAAAAGTAAATTTTTTAAAATCACCATCTTTATAGCTTCCTGAGAAAGAGTTTCACTTTGTTTTTAATTTATGCATAATAATGAGTCATTATTTTCCATTCTGTGGGACTTTAGTTTTGTGTTCTCATTTCATTAGGGTTCATAAGATTATTTTAAGCAAAGTCTTTATCAACATACATGGCTCACTTAGAATGTGTCATATTTTGTGTCACCCATCTGCAGTAAAGAATAAGACACTATTTCAAATTCCAATAATTTTCAGTCACAAAGATCCTGAGTTTCCAAAAACTTATGTATTTTTCTCGCTTCTACATACTGTACCTATAACCAGTGACATAAAAATTACTCTATTTGCCTGAGCTTACTTATTTTCTTCACAGAGGCCCTTTTAAGATGGTCATTACAGTAGTGGACTTCTCCCCTATTCTGGTATTTTTATTTTTTCACAATCATATCAATTTAATAGATTGAAAAAAAAATAAGAAGGGGGAGAAAATAGATTTAGTGAATTATGTAGCAGAAAAGGTGTGGGGGAAATTTGATCCAAAATGATGATGGAAAAAAACAAATATTATTATATTCAATAAAAATGTTATATAAATACAACAGAAGCTATTAATAAATAACTTAATGTTAATTGCTATATTAAATAAATACTAATACCATATTAACATTAAAATTCTTGATATTTTTATGAATAAAACCAATAATGATATACTTACCCATAAGAAATCATGTGAAAGTTTGCAAAAGGGTTCATTAATCCAAAGAGTTCTGCTCAGAGCTGAGTTTATGTCTGCTATTAAAAAAAAATGGTATAAAACAGGGAAAAGAGCCTTAGTCTGTCTTCTAGCTGATGGAACTACTAGATAGCAGTCATGCTAGTTTTCACTTGTTCCACTTCTGTTCCTGCCATTTCATGATTCTCAGCTGAAGCCAGTCATCTAGTTACTCAGTGGTAAAACTGGAGGAAAAGGACTCCACCAAGAATGTTTTCAGACCTGATAAGGTAGTTGAAGTGAAAAATGGCTTGGGCTGAAATAGAATCACAAAAACTGATCTCCTACTTTCAAGGTAAAAGGTCCAGCCAAGAGGATAATTCATTTTCCTAGTCTGGGCTGTTTAATGAAAAGGACTGGGATTGTACCACTTTATGCTTGACATAAGGCTACCTGAATTTGTGGTGAAAATCAGTCCACTGGCTATATTGTCTGAAAGGAGCATAGACAGACAGCTGTATGGATCATGACAGACTTTACACAGGAAATTCCTCACTAGGCTGTGTTTTCTGTATCTGTGAATGTACTCCTAATGGAAACATCATAGGAATCACAAGGGAGAAGACAAAAATACTGTGTGAATTTATATGTGCCATCATTGCATCTACCTCAAAATATCAAAGTAAAACAAGTAAATTAATCCATGCAGACTAATTGGTTTCTGCTATTAGCTCTAGCTCTTTGACACACTGACACCTGGCTCACTCATCAATGAATTGCAAACAAGTCTTAAGAATCTGATGATTTTACTCTGAAGAGAATATAGTTTCTTCCTGCTCCCTTTCCCAATAAGAAATCAAGTCTTAGAGGCTAAACATGGACTCAGAAATTATCCACTATCATATTTTGATCTTCAGCATACTCACCCAAAACTGAAATAGAAATCAGCTCCAGATTGTAAATACTGAAATTTAGTAGTCTACAATCTGGAGCTGTATCCCGTCATTAAATATAGATTTGTGCAATCTGCAATCCCACCCCTGGTTACAGAAGAGTAAAATTCAGACTTCCAAACAACAAAAATTATTAAAGTATTAGAAGGAAACATTGATGAGCTAAGATTAAAGTACCCACATTGCATAATTTAAAAATTTAATGATTGAGAGGATTACACAAAACCAAATTACAGCACATTTAGAAGGTTTGCATAAATACAACACATACATTTATATATATAAATAGAAATTATCAAACCAACATTGACATTTTCCATAAATAAAAATTCACCTCATGTTAATGCAGAGGAAAAAAATTAACAAAAAGACACTTGAGAATAAGGAAAGGGAAAAAGGCTTGGAAAAATGTCAATATGGGAACAAAAATAAACCTAGAGGTGTATTCCCTTCAAGCAGCTTTTCATCCCATTCTGCCATATTCTTTACCACAATAAGATGACTGACATGATTATTTTAAATTCCTGTATTCATAGTGACTTCTAAATGTAAAGATAAACATTCCTTTCTTTGCAGGAACCCTTGGGCAGGTGCTGTCGGGGTGACCACCTTCCCAAGAGTGATCCCCTCCTGGTCCAGATAACCAGCTCCGCCAGCCCACCTCACGCTGAGGCCTGGATGTAGTAAAGGCATGCTTGACCAGTGAATGAAGGAGGGCTCTTGACTCGAGAAATCCAACTGGTTTTATTGTAGGAATGGCAGAGGGTGTGGTAAAGTCAGGATACAAGTGAGGTGGAAGGTTAGGACAGGAAGGAAGGTCCACAACTGCAGTTGAAGGGTCTTGGTATCAAGGAGCCAGAGAGAGAGAGAGGGTGCCAATCTCTCTCACAGAAACACAATGCACTCAGGCACAAGGCACCAAAAAACCCTGAGCAGGGGAGGGGACAAGGCATATAACCGGGAAAGGGTAGAAGGGGTTAAGTATAAACAAACCAATGGGGTTGGGGAAGAAGGGAGGATCTGGGATGGGGTGACACAGCCACAACCAATGGGGAGCAGAGAGGGGAGTGGTTCTAGGCAGAGGCCAATGTGTAGACAGAGGATACAGAGTTTTCCAGAACAGGGGCGTGAGCACTGTTTAAGTGACAGAGCCAGATTTACATGAGAGAATGGAAAACCCTGGGACAAAGCTTCTGTTTCTCACCCTGAACTAGAAGGGAGTTTCCTCCCAGAGCATTCCCACTCCAGTGTCCGACCCATGGCCTCCCACATTTCATAATTTTTAAAATACAAAAAATGGTGGAAAAATTGTCTTCTACGAAGATTTAACAAGATTATGTACCCATGGGCATTTAAACACCAGGTAGATACCTCCTTCCTCTGTATGCCACAAATATATCCCTGTGCACATTCTTGAATGTAGAACTGTTGCAAAATAGTTAAATGCAATGTAAGAAGTAAAAATTAAACTGAACTGTAAAATCTTGGTTAATTTGAATTTTGCTATTACTAATGAAGGACCTCAAACTTTCCATCAGCCTACTGAAAACAGCATTAGGACTTGTCTAGTCTTGTCTTGATCTGAGATGATTTTAGCCAGGATAAGGTGTACTAGCAATTGTCTAACAGTGAAGTCAATATATCCTAAATTTGCCTTGACTTAATCCTAGTTTATGGCAATACCAAGTTTGATATTATCTCTGTATGGTCTCGAATTGTGCTGTAGAAGGGTACAGAAACAGGATGATAAGAGAAATCAGATAATACCTGACTATCCATTTATTACAGGTAAAAAAATCCTGAATGTAAAATGCTACCCAAAACTACCACTTAGGTGTTGACCCAAAATGTATAAAAGAGAACTGCAAACATGATCAATTATATGTTTCAACTGAGTGTGTACCTGTGTAAGTCAGAGATTGCTGTGAAGATTAAGAAGTGATAAATCAAACCAGTTTCAGACTTCCAAACATAACTTTACAAGACTAACATTCACTAACAACACACACTACCAAAATGTAGTTCGAACATTTTTGTATCTTAAGTCATAAATCCTTTAGAGGTTTATCTTACACTATCTCTGAACATCTAGTGTTCACAGCTGGTGCCACACATTCCTGATCGAATCTGTCCTTGATCGTCTTAATCATTGACCTGATCAGACTGAGAAGTCCTTCAAGGAGAGAATGCAGAAGAGCAGTGTGTGTGAATTTTTTGACCTCATGTCTCAATTTGGGATCTTGTCCTTTTTTTAGACAGCTAATTTCCTTGGCAAATCCCAGCCTTTGGTACCATGTTTGGTGGGTGAGATGGGGGCTGCTTTACCATTCCCAATAGATGTCTTATCCTGTTCCTTCACTTGTATGTTTTTGGGTTTTTTTTGTTTTTTTTTTTTTTTTTTTTTTTTTTCCATTTCATTTTCCTTTTCCCTTAACTGATGCTCCTTTCCTTAAAGTAAAAGCTGTCTTATCCCATCTCTTTACATTGAGCTTCTTCAATGACCCACACTTGACTGTCACCGAGCTCTTTATACCTCTGGAGCCTCTGCTTTTGATTTGTGTCGTATTTTCAAAGCTTTTTCTATCACCCCACACTTAAGCTTCACAGCAAAAGAGAAACTTTGTACCAAGCTCACACAGCCAGTTCCCAGGGTAAATTAATAACAGCTGGCCAGGACTAGGGCTTTGCACAGGCATAACAAATAAAAGGGCTGACTTGTGTCATGGGCAATGGCAATCCTATTTTTCATGGGGCCACTAACAGTAACAATGTTTCTTGAGTTATACTATATTGGACGCCTTATCTTGAGGATCATAAGAAGCTTCTATTAGATTTTCCTTGGTATACTTCTAATTTAGAAGTGAAGGAAGCATCTGCTTTACCTAAAAACCATAGAATATATTGATTTCTATTACCTTGGTTATGAAAAGAACTGAGTTAAACATTTACATTATGCTTCAGGTCTGAAGCATTTTGAACATCAAAAGGAGTAGAAATGGGAGAGGTTTCTTCTGAATATTTTTTTTCATGTTTCTTTTTTTTTTCTGTTTATACTGTCAGGTCATAAAAATGAGATATGATTACTTAATAAAGTACAGCAAGCTTCCATATCTAAATTAGTGTACAGTTTAGTTTTTTTCATTAAAAGAAGATACTGAAGAGAATGTATTTTTATTTGGAGTTGCAAGGAATATCAGTAATGTAGTTAGTATTTGTGTCTCATAGGCTATACCTCATGAAACCATTCTACACAGCTTATATTTAATTATGTTTTTAAACTTTTAAGTCAAATTTCCATGAGATAATAAATCCATTCTTAGGACATGACCAAAATTCTACATTTTACAAAGAACAAGTATTTATTCAAATTTCTTACTACATGCTTAAAGGGATCACCACAAGCTGGAACATGCCAGATCAGTTACTATCAATAAATACCAACATAAATTTATGCCATATCAGGACTTATGTTCCATACAATACAGTTGAATCGCTCTGGGGAATGGTTTCTCCCCCCCCCCCCCCCCCCCCGAGACCCCTGGACCCCTGTAGCTGTAACCATATTAGTTTAACCCTTCCTTCCTTTCTGGTTGGGAGCCAATTGTTCTTTCCTGAACAGGAGGGTAGAAAAGGCCATGCTTTTCCATTGTTCGCTCTCTTTCCCTCTTCCTCCCATGGAATAAATGTCTTGGACCACATCAGGTGTTAGAGCCCCTTGTGGAATCTTTTGCCTTAACCCTGAAATATTTCCCCCAAAGCTCTCTCAGATCTGGGCTAGCCTAATAACTCCAGGGGGCTGCAGGGGTAAGTATTTCACAATACCTATTATTTTCTTTGGTTTCTTCAGCAAAGATGTGATTCTATCTTTGAATGTGATTAATGTTAATTTTATACTGATAAGTGGTCTGATACTGTGGTACTGACAGTGGTCTGATACATATCCAACACAAATTACCTTGGAAATCCATCATAAATTTATTTCCTACTTTTATTTTTAAAGACCCTTGTTTTTGCCTAGTAACATATTAATTTGTGACTCTTAATGGTCTTCCTATAAACTGTGGATAAAAATCTTTTTTAAACTGGTTTTATGATTTATTGTTTCATTAGGTAAACAGGTTTACTGCTTAGTTTGTCTTTTTTATATATGACCTTAATAGAATATTCATCATCACATTTCAATGACTTGAAAGATGCAACAGAAAATGCTGAGCATCAATGTGCAGTTTTTTTTATTTTTATTGCATCTGCTTTGTTCTCATTATCTTGTGCTACAAAAATTTATGTGAAATAGCAAGGAACAGTACACTACACTGTATTCACTTTTGGAATTAAATAGAAATTATGTTCAGGATATGTTTAAATTTGAATGATTAGACTCTGAATGGATTTACCGGGTTAACCTGAAATGTTTTTTTCCAAAAAGGTCAACCATTCCTAGAGACAATAAATCATGTTTTTGCCCTTCCAGTTTTACCCTTTTACCTCTCCCCAGTCCACTGGTGGGGGAGTGAGTGGTTGCATAGGGCATAGTTGCTGACCAGGGTTAAAGCACAATAAATTCCTATTTTCTCAGCACTAGGGAATAAATGTTGCAAAAACCAGATGTACTTTCCCATATTAGCAGTTGATCTACAGTTAATATACATTATTGCAGTATATAAGTATTTCACTAGTCAGCTTACAACAAATGAATGATCATTAATTTAAAAAAAATTCTGAGAATTAAATATCACAGATGGTAAATTTGTCTCTTTTTTTCCAACAAATTTTTAGACGAGGAACAGCAATTGTAATTGATTGTTAACACCAAAATCTCAGTTGATACTGTTGCAAAGGCATAGTTTACATTTAGAAATTATGAATGCATTTGTTTGTAAAAATAATGACCTGATGAAGCTGGTTTTTTTTTAATCATTTTGATTTAATGATAATGATATCCTTAGAAATCATTAGATATCCTTAGAAGTCATTTAAGGATAATGATATCCTTAGAAATCATTAAGTGTTTTACACTGTTGGATCTGATCTTCAAGGCATTACTCATCTGAGAAATCCTTGCTATGCAAGTAATTACATCCTCTAGTAAAATCACTTGCTGCATAAGTAAAATGTGTATGATTGACCTTTTTTATTAAGCTATTGCCTACTTCATAAAATGGAGAAAAATCTAAGAGCTCAAGGCTTCAACATGTCAGTCAGGGCTTTTCAATGGATTTCAGGAGAAGACAAACAGGGTCTCAAAGACATCAAAAGAGTATTAACCATAATCTATATTACTGACTCCCAGAAAACTTGGACCCCACTCAATCTGGATTTTTGTCTCTTGAAAATATACCAATTTGGTGTTTATTGAACATGGTGAACTTTGCTGTCATATCTCACCTGGAAGATATGAGCTTCTGTTCAAAGAACAGAACATAGCAGGTTAAACACAAACCTTATTTCAGTGTGTTGAGTAAAAATTTAATATTCGTGCCCCTTGTTAAATTTCACAGTATGAATGGAGAGTACTCTCAGGTTTCAGAAAGAAAGGCAGTCAGATATGTTTATATTCAGACTTCTTTTCTTTTCAGCAGCTGTTGGTCCTTTGTGCATTTTTGCACTTAAGAACATGTAGTTAACAGAATGTATTTTTATATGCATGATAAAGAAAGGAAAAAATATCATTCTAGTTTGACTGGTGCAGAAATTTGAGGTACTGCAGTAGTATCTAGCATGTCATAGTACTCTACCTGTGCCATTTTTGATAGATAAGCTTGAAAATCTTCCAATTTTAACCCTTTAAAACTGTAATGTTGATAATATGGTTTAACTTTATAAATCTTGAAGTCACAAAACAATTATCAAGGACCAGTAATTTCAAATCTCATTAAACTATATGTTCCCTTTGAGAAAACCTAGGTAAAATGAATAATAGTTTCCTTAGCAGCATTCTGTTTTCCTTCACAACCAAGAGTTCATGAGTTATAGTCTGTCAAGGACAGAATTCCTACGCTGCACAAAACAGTAGTTTTGAATTATGTAATTTAGAAGATAGCCAAAAGTGCTTTGATTGATACCATCTGGAGGGAGGTCCTATAGAAGGGGAAAATTTTTATTTTTCTTTTCAGATATCTCCTTGATTCATGTTCCTAATATTGCACTGATAAGATTATGCTGAAGGTTGTAGAAGCTACACATCACTTTATTTGACTTATCTAAAAGAATCTTAGCATTACCAGAAACACTAAACAAAGACAACTTATTTTTTTCTGGTTTACACCTCCTTTTGTAAAGAAGTTACCAATATTTGTGTACTTACAGTATATAAACCCTATGTTTATGCCAAATCAAACATAAGAAATGTAGAATCTTTTAATTTAAACAATGAAAATATAAATATATATATAAATAGGGAGTGAATAGGGACTTTTTAAATTATACATACTGAATAGGGACTTTTTAAATTTTTAATTTTTTTTAATTGCTTTTTAAATTTTTTTTTAAAATTGGTTTTTTATTTGCTTTGTATTGTTTAAAGCAGCAAAGTATTTTCAGCAACCTTTTCAGAGATACATGTTTCAGCATTCAGCTGTATCAAAATTAAGATAAAAAAGAATCCAGCTATGTCGTAGAAAATAAAATTCAGTGAATGTAAAAATTAAGTTCGCCAGTCAAATTTCTGAATTCTGTAACATCTGTCTCACTTCTTCCTTATTCTTTGGGTTTATTTAAGAAGGTTTTTCATTCTTCTTATTTTTTTGGCTTTGATTGTTAATAAAGAAAACACAAAGAGCACTACAAAATCCCCCAAACTTCCTGATTTAAATGCTTCAGTCAGAATGAATAGTTTAAGGAAAATGTTCCTCACTGCTTAAATTACTTGATTAATAAGTGCTCAGTCCTTCTCAGGGAAAGGTGTATTCACAGGTCAGCTGAGAAATACCAGATGTCCAAAGCAGTTAACAATTTCAGAATTGTGAATCATAGAATTCTGAAAAAACCTCCGAATATATAAGAATTTGTCTAGTTCTTATACTTTGATGGTATTAACTGAGGAATAAAAAGCAAGTTGATCACCTTGGGAAATTAAATTGGAAGACAATCTTGCCTCTAAAGATGACAGAAAGTGTTGGAACTTCCTGAGAGTTTGGGGGGTGTGGGGAGCAACCTATTATTTCCCCACTTCTTCCACCAGATTCTGAAAAAGTGTTTGAAGAGTATTTAATCAGGAGACATCATACATAGCTATTTAATTCCAAATGTTTAAAACCTGGCAAAACTGTAAGCAGTGCAAAACAGGGTCATAAAAATTAAGATTCCGAGAACATTAAAAATAGATGTCCCTACCTACCTCACCTATGATCAACCACAACAATAATTAGTTTTCCAGAAAATTGTATGCTGGCAGGAAGATTTACTCTAGTCGTCAGCTGAATCTGTGCCAAAAATAATCCTGTAAAACTGATGGAGGAAAAAAGCTCCCCTGAAGTCCTCAAATCTCATTTCCATATCCTTTAGAATATTCAGGGCTTCTGCTTTTGTGAAGTGCAGATGTTGCTCCTGATTTTTTTTATCAAATTTGTAATTATTAATATTTTTATGACCATAATATTTTAGTTATAAATGCTCAAATATTTCTGAAGATAAGGCATGGGTAAAAAAGGCAATTAAGAAATTTCCCTAGTTAATTTCATTCCAAAATATGCAAATCCCAGAACACTAGTCCCTCTGCGTTCTTTTTTGGGTTTTTTTTGTTTTTTTTTTTTTTTTTTTTTTTTTTTTTTGTTTTGTTTTGTTTTGTTTTGTTTTGTTTTTTTTTTTTGCTAAAACAAACTGGTTTTAACTTGTTTGCTAAACAACTGCCTTCTGATGAGTGACCTTCTGTTCCACTGCAGTGGAGATGTCTGATCAGCTGGTGAGTCAGACCTGTGTCAGCAAGATAAGTAAGCTTACAGGCATTTTGGCTATTTGTAGAACAGTTTTCTTGCAATGGGTGAAAAGGAGGTCCAGGAATTCTCCTCCAGATAGTGGGACTGCATGGCAAATGGTGGTGTCCTCACCAGGGTCAGTGTTCAGCCTCGGCTGGAGTAAGAACCCTGGCACACTGGAGGCCATGGGTCCCACATGTCTTCAAATGGAGGATGCCACCTCCCAGGGCTCACATCTGTTGCTTTATCTGGAGCAGGGTGGAGTGAGAGCAATGGTGGCCTCACTTGTGAGGGAAGGCAAACAGACAGTGAAACATCAGGGAGGATGAACAGGAGGTTTGTATGATCATCATAGAGACTGCAGACTACACAGGAGGCTGAGCTACAGAATGAAAAGAAAGAAGGACAATGAAAGATTATGCATGAATAACTGTGGATGGTGCTCCCAAGATAGAGATGGATGGAGACTTGTGCTCTCTGTCAGCAGGAGAAAGGGTCCTTGGCTTCCAGATCTTAATTTACAGAATTCATTCATTGCACTAATAGCCAAGGAAAGAGAAGGAGTTTTGCTGAAATAGATTTCAGAGTCAGCTGGGCCTGAATCAAAATTTAATGCCAAGAGGAAGCAGACGGCAGTGATGTTTTGAGACTCTGTTCTGCAAGAGATAAAAGCACCCACCTGCCAACCAGAACTGCTGCCGCAGGAGATTAATTCTTTGATGGGGCTTGGATCCAGAATGTTGCATAGAGGGTGATGAGTCTCTTGTGGCCTTCAGATTTTTGCTCATCTATGTGTGCACCATTAATACTGCTAAGGGAGACCTGAAGGAATCAGAAGTGAGTACAGAGAGGTGAGGACGAACTTGGTTTTCCCCTTGGTCCCACAGATGATGGGAAGGCCTCAGGCAGAGGTTCCTGAGGTATCCTGAAATAACAAGCAGATTAGTGGCATTGTCACAAGCAGTGCTTTGATTTTTTATGACAGAGATTTCTAAGGAATAAGGACTGCTACTGACATGAGATCTACTTCACAAAGTGTGGATAAATCTTCTTGAAAACAGGACTCTCCAGACTGGTGATGAAGACCATAAATCATTCATATCATAAAAGGGTGATAAGAGCTTTCAGTTAAGTGAAGAAAGGTAATACAAGGATATACACAGGGCAAGGTGATGAATGTAAGCGAGGTCTTGCAAAGGATAAAGAACATTAGAAGCTGACCTACCTGGAGTTCATGTGCACACAGCCTGGGAAAATTAACAAGGGGAACTGATGTTCCATGAGTGGATGAAAAACATTTACAATTCTGGCCTTGAAGGTCTTCAAGACTCAGCTGAACAAAGACTTAAAAACCTGGTATGAAATCAGTGTTGACCTTCCTTTGAAGCATAATGGTATTAGAGACTTCGTGACATCCCTATCAACCTGGATAATTTTGTAGTTCTCTTATTCTGATAATCTACTCTAGGCTAACTACTGAATACAATACCTTCAGTCTACTTCAGTGTAGTGAGAAAGTAGCATAATACTGTGCAGGACTATGCAAGCTGTCTACAGAAAGACAAATAGACTTGGTAGTACATGCTTCACTTCAACAAAGAAACTGATTATTGTACATAACTTCTCGGGTTTGAGATTAAACTTACAGTTCAAGCACCAAAGGTCTTAAATGAAGCCAAGAACTATAGGATTGCAACACTTTTGTGTCAGAACTCCATATTAGACAAGCTATTTAGAATTGTGATATAGGCTATATATATAGGAAAAAATTAATTTTGAGAGGCCAGTTGTTGCATTGTGTTGCATTGTGCATGTCCAGGGAGGGTGCAGCTGCTGCAGCTGGGCATGGGAACAAATGAGTCCTCAGTTTCAGAAAGCTAGAGAATCCATTTATTACCCCTGGGGAGGAGGTGTGGGATGGAGACGAAAGACCAGGCAAAGGCAGGGTTGTGGGGTTTTTATAGGGTATCGCAGGGGTGGAGTTAGGGTTCAGGTCAAGGGAGGAGTTATTAGTAACACAAAGTGGGTAAGATCAAATTCCTGTCTCTTAGAAACAGAGGCATTCTACAGCCAGTGGCAGTAGTAACATTGTTACATTGCTTAAAAAACCAACCAAACAAACCATACCCAAACTCAACCTTCCCCCAAACTTGCAAACTGTATAACATTATCAGTTTAGAAACAGGTAACTGCATTTATTGGAAGTATGGAAATTTGGCTCTATTTTCTACTTAACTTGTTACACAAAATTGCGGCTTTTGTTCTTCTTGCTCTGGCCCTTGGGCAGCTGGGGCGCCCAGCTAGGCTTTGCCTTTTTGTGAGACAGGAGCTGCTATGTGCGCAGAGGCTTTAGGACAAAACACTCTGGCGTGGGTTTACCGCTTTTGTAGCCGAACGCTGAGAGGAAGCAAAGGGACAAGAGAAGGCACGCTTTGCCTGTGTGGCTGGAGAACCTTTATTTCCTACGTGGCTGCTGCGGTGGCTGGAGCGGTGGCTCCCAAGTCACGCACGAGGACAAAATGGCGATTGAACAATGGAGACATTGGGTTAAATAGGGGGCGGGCAGACAGGGGCAGAAGCCCCCCTCGCCCAATGGGGACAGACGACAGGGGAATGATGTGGATTACAACAGCCTATGGGGACATAACAGAGGTGGGTACAGTGTTCCAGGACAAATAGGCTTGCAAGGATGGGGTGACTGACACAGAACTTTCAGGAATAAACAGGGGGTGGCTACAAGACTGACATGGGAACACTCCTGTGATAAGTGACTTGGAGCAAACCATTGTGGGGGGGAAAATGGGGGTACAGAGAACCGACTAACTAACATTTATTAAAACCCCTAACTGAACCAACCCAGCATGCAACACAAAATAACTTAATCACTAGGAAAAGTAATCAATATATAGGCTTTAATTTCTTATTGAGCTGAAAATAGAAAGTTACATTTCAATTTTCTAAGGATAGAAACCATGCAATTTGCTATCAACCTAAGCTGTTTTGCTTCATTTACTTGAGCTAATATAGTCAGTGGAGTATGGGGACCTGTTCTGCTGACCAGATCTGTATGCCAAGTTTAAGCAGAGTAAAAATGCTCTACACAGCTTCTACTCTCTGTCTGAGGGATGTGACTCTCTCCCTCTTCTCTACTTTTGTCCAGCTGTGTCCTGCTTAGGGCATCAACATATGAAAGACATGGACCTGTTGGAACAAGTCCAGAGGAGGACCATAAAGATGATCAGAGGGCTGGAGCACCTCTCCTATGAAGACAGGTAGAATGTTAGGGTTGTTCAGCATGGAGAAGAGAAGGCTTCATGAAGACCTTCTAGCAGCCTTCTAAGGAGAAAGAAAGCTGGAGAGGGACTTTTACAAAGGTATGTAATGACAGGACAAGGTGGAATAGTTTTAAACCGAAAGAGAGCAGGGTTAGATTTACAATTAGTAATAATATCTTCACTGAGAGGGTGGGGAGATGCTGGAACAGGTTGCCAGGGAAGCTGTGTATGCCCCATCCCTGGAGGAGTTGAAGGTCATGTTGGATGGGACTTCGAGCAACCTTTTCTAGTGAAAGGTGTCCCTGGCTATGACAGAGGGGTTCAAGCTAGATAATCTTTAAGGTCCCTTCTGTTTTTACAAAAAAATATTATCTAACTCTCCAGACAATAAAAATAAATAGCCACCTAAAAGCAAATATATGAACTTGAAGATTTTTAATTTAAAATAAAAATTCCATATCTATTCTTTGAGGAATAATCTCACAATGCATTAGTCATATATAATTGTCATATTTTAGTTCCATTTAGAACCAAAATTTTAAAAAGCGGGGGGGATTATTTTACTTGGATACAGAGAAGTACATAGATTTACTTGTATGCCTTAATTGAAAACTTATTTTTGTTTATTTCCATATATTTTACACCCAAAGCTAAATAAATACTATAACAAATAGATAAAAAAGGAAATTTTCATATAATGAAGTACAGAAGGAAGTTTTAATGGACATAATTCTTAATACACTTCTATATGTTTCAAAACACTTTCATTAAAACAACATTCAACATTTCACTAATGGTTTTATGCCTATTAAGTTCCATTTAAAAATTTCAGTGAAGGAAAATGCATTACATTAACTCATATATATTTAATATTTCTACCTCTTTAAACCTTGTACTCCTGTAAGACTAGTACATATTTTCTGAGACCTCTTATCCCAGCTTAACCATGTCTTGGTAAGTCATATGTGAATCTTACCATTCAGCATTAGACTAGCATAATTCCAGGAATGAACATCAATTCTATAAGCAAAATCTAATTCATATCAGAAAACTAAAAATTTAAACATAATTTTTCCTTGTTCTGTTTGGAGGAGCTAGTTAAGGAAGTTACTTTTGTTGAAGCATATAGGTGCATCACAAAGTAATACAATACCTGTCTGATCAGGGATTTTCTCATTCTCTAAAAGCCCTAACTATTGTAAAATGCAGGCAAAACCAATGAAAAGAAATTATGATGTCCAACATCAGTTCAGAAGGCTGAATTATTTCTTTATTATAACTATGTTATAACACATTAATATACTATATAAAGGAAGATACTAAAACTACATACCTACTTTTCTAACTACCATATCTAACAACTCGTGACCCTGTTCACGAGAGTCCAGATACAGGTGGATCTGATTGGCCATCAGGCTCAAACAATCCTCACCAGCATCCAATCAAGCAAGCACCCTAGATAAACAATTCTCCAAACACATTCCACATAGGAAAAACAAGGAGCAGAAATAGAAATTGTTTTCTCTTTCTTTCTCTCTGTGCACCTCCATGAAAAATCCTGAGAGAGAGAAAAGTGCTTGCCACATCTAACACTAAGGGTTTGATCCAGAGACCTATAATGCAAAATAAGCCTTCAATTAAATGTGAGGGTGACCATCTATATATGCAGGATAGAAATCTTGCTTCTAAATAAATACCTTCTATGGACAAAAGTATATATCTAGTCCATGTTTGGCAGCACTTAAAAAGAAATAAAAACTCATTTTGGCAATGAAAAGAAATAAATCAAGGATTGACTTAAAATACGAGATGTGAGATCTAAATAGGTGCATTTTTTTAAGGAAAAAGGAGAAATTATACCATAAGCTTCCTTTACCTTCCCTTATTCTTTACTAAGCCCCTAAGCTTTCTTTTCTTATGGTTAGAAGTAAGCTTCCATTATTGTCAAGATTTTTTTTTCTTCGTTTCTTAGCAACCCCTTTTTTATGGATAATGTATCACTGAGGTTTTCTTGCTAAATAACAAGGAGAATAGTGACAGTTATGCACCCATTCAGACTGTTAGACTGGTACTTTTATCTAGTAAAACTCTAGCCTTTTTCCTATAATTTTTATCCTGCAGATGAAAGCATATATTATTGGATTTTATATTATAAAACCAACTCTTACATATATGTCTGTTGTATTATGGGACTTTTACTGAAATTTAGGATGAGATTCTGCCATCTTTGTTGATCTTGCAGTATTCAGTCAAACTATTCAGACAAGAATCCAATTATGGTGACTGGAAGTGGAGAGAATAGACTTTTTATATTTAACTTCATAAGACTATGAGAATGTATTTCCTTATCAAAGGGTTCTCCTTTCAGAGCTCATATGAATCAAACTGAATTTATACAGGGGACATTTCAGAAAGATCCCAATTCCATTTTATTTTCTTGTGCTGAATTTGTCCTTGGGGGATACTCAGTTTCAGTTACACTGACTAAAACATGCTTCTTCTATGGCTTTTTCATATTACTCTCTAAAGGCTAAATATACCTAGAGGATAAACATCTCATTACCTTGGAGATTTTCAGATGATCTTACTTTCCAGAATACTTTCAGTCACTGTAATGATCTTGGCCAGGAAGCTTCTGGAAGTAATGATTCACAGAACAATTAACCTGAGTAGGTGCAAGCCTCTGCTGCACTGTCCTGCATGTCCAAGGTGGTCTTCAGGCTCCATTGGGCTGCACATAACTCTTGGCTACAGATGAACTTAGGACAAGGAGCCTCTAGACAGCTCCCACTTGGTCCTGGCAATTACATCACTCATGCCTTGCCTTCATCTAAAATTGCAGCAAGAAGTTCTGTACAAAAACATCAGTTTTCTTGTAAGAAAGTAATGTAATAGCCTACTGAGGTATCTGAGGATCTATGCAGCATGAAGTCCATCCTGTGACCATCCAGCATGGTCCATCCCGTGACCATCTGATGCTGCATGGATGTTGCCCAAATAGGTTCTTCCTACATCTTTTCAAGGTGTGTAATATTTACTTATCTATATTAATCTTCTAATTCTGTCTTAATAGACAGATTTTATCTTGTTTTGGATCCTTCCTATTAAAAGCCAGAAAGAAACCCACAACATCTCTACCTCTTTCCCAATACCCACCCTACTCCTCCCTTTTCCTGCTACAGAACAGTAAATAAATTCTATATGTTCACAATGAACTAAGAATTCAAAAATTTATTTTTAAAATTTTTCTACTTAAAAGAATAATTTTGACTTCCATTCTTAGGTAATTTCTTATAAAAACTGGCAGAACCTGAGGGGAAAAAAAAAAATCTTTCAGATGCTAAACTATAAAATTTACAATCCAAAATAATTCGTCCACTTTACAAAAGGCTAGATAGAGTGATACTTTTCAAGCCTTACTCTGATCTCTTCCACCACTTATGTGGTGCTAGATTATGAATTTCTTTGTTGGATTTGTAGATACCCCATTTGCATTGTTTACAAGGATATTATTTTGAAATATCCAAAAATACTCATTTGACTTTCTTGTCAGGAGGGAGAAATCAAACCATTTCAGTCTGAAACAGTAAAATTAAAGAAAAAAATATTCTTAAGCATACTTTTAACTTCAAACATTCAACTAGCTAAGTGAAAATCCAATCTGCATCATTCTCTATGATTTAGCCTACACAGCATGAAATTAACAGGACCCTTAAAATAGGATTTGAAATAGCGAGTAGCATTCTTACTGGGTGCAGTCTCATAACTTCTAAATTTATGTGAGTGTAATTGTAGTCAGAACTCAGCAAAATACACTGTAGGGAAAATCCAAGGCTTAATTTTCATTTACATCATTTCACAGTGTGAAGTAGCACTGAAAAAGTTGCATTTCATTTTAAATGAATCTGACATGAGTACAATAGCATTCTGTGTCAGATGAGTGTTAGTGAGAATGGGTCACTGATTTGTTAATCCACTGTGTCTTCTTACTCCAGAAATATCAGTTAAGAACATTGCTTGCATTTTTAGTGCATAGACTTTGTATAAATTGGTGTTTTATATGTAATTAGCACTATTTTTGTGTGCTAGAGCCGTTATCAATTGTTTTTTCATTGTGAAATATGAGGGGTTAATTTTATTGCCTAAAGGAAAGTATATGTTGCAATCAGAGATGTCTTAAAGTACCTGAAATGTTCACACAGTGTGGCAAGGTTACACAAGAACCATTGCTTTTGGAGGAGCATCTAGAGGCTCAGCAGTTTACACACAAACATCTTCATGATGTACAAAATTAGGTGTGACAACAAAACCAAGCCCTGACTAAAACTAGCAGGAAACAAAATGGACTCTAATGTGCCTTAAGGGAATTAAAGGGGGGAAAAAAAAACCTAGATGGAAAATTTGTATAATGAAGGATGTAAACTTTTTTGCCACACTACTGACTGCTTGTTTTAATAACAGTAGTTCAACTGCATTTGTCAAAGAATGACACAAACAGACAGTTCTCTATGTAGATATGTATTCACAATGCTTATGTTTCATAAAGTAATAGAATTAGAGAACATTTCAAGCTGGAAAGGACCGATCAGGATCACTGTATTCAGTATAAACTTGCCCATAGTTAGAAAAGCAATACAGTTTGAAATGTCTCATATTCTCTGTATGTCAGATAGCATAAAAGTGAATCTACATCAAGCCTTCGGTCAGTACGATTAATGTTACCTTGGAAGCTGCTTGTGTCCCCCTAAACTAGGCACTTTCATTTGGTCAGCTGAATAGCTCTAAAGCTCCATTACCCATATGGATTAGGGACTTTATTAACTTGTCTACGTATATATGTACAGTGACAGCTGAGGTCTGCACACTTCTGTCCGATGTGGCACAAGGCTCCAGGAAACCTGTCCTGTCTGGAAAGCCAGATGGCGTGCATCTGTGAGACACTATCAGAAAAAAGATGGCACTGGACACCTTTGTTTAGGCATCAGATCTGAATGCACAAGTACAGATTCATATTTATACTATATTTGCAGTTAAATGACCTGATCTCGTATCCCATCTACCATATGTTTCTATGTTATTTACAGACACATAAACAAATGTTTCATTGACTTATGCTTACATCATTCTCTTCTTCAGAATGCAGGTCACCAGGAGCCTTATATAAAATTAATTTTAAATTATGAAGGAATGTTTTTTTATTTTTATTATCACTAGAGAGCTTGTCTTCCACAGGTCACATTTATCACTATTTATTTATTTATTTCCTGTCTGTAAAACTGCAGATATTTTCATCGCCTTTTCAATTAACTTCACAAAGAAAATTTATGTAACTGTTCTCAGTTGATTTACTCTTTAACCTCTGCTATCTCCATATTATTGTATTACTGGGCACAGAGCAACTTACAGGTTCTCAGGTCCAGATGTGTCTGTTATGTTCTCGAACCATATCAGTCTTGTAGTCTGGATTTAGGTTTCTACATAAATCAAACAAGTCAAAGCAAACTAAATAAGAGATGTGACATGTACACATAGATTCTTGACCTTGGTGATTAGAGACAGCCCTGAGATTTTATCATAGCACTTGACAGTGTGTGAGTTTATTTCCAGCTTCATTTTACAATGAATGGGTTGAAATAGCAACTCCGGCTGTGCATCACTTTTCCCGCCCCGACCGGCTCCCGAGAACGCTGCTTGGCGCCTCGGCTCCTCATCAGGGTAGGTGCTGCCGCTACTTCCGGGCACTTCTGCGGCTGTGCTCCAGGTGGGCTGGCCACGCTTCATCGTCGGCGCGAGGGAAGGAAACAAAGAGGCAGGGAATTGTCCAAACCCGTCCGCGTCACGGCTAGGCGCTTTATTGGTCTCAGGAGCCGCAATGGAGAAGCCGCGTCCGCTCCCAGCTTCACTTGGACGAGTCTGGCCCCGAGGCTGGGGTGCTGCGGAGGGATATAGGGGTGGGACAGGGGAGGACTGGAGCTCTCCACCCAATGAACACAGACGCCGTGGCTGTGATGTTGCCACAATGGCTAATGGCCAGCAGTCTGGGGCTAACTTCCGTGGGGGGGGGAAGACATGGGGGACACACGAGGATACATGGAACCTGTAAGCTAACAAAGACCAGAACCCCAAATCTGAACCCAAAACCCAGGATGCAACAAGCAACTATAGCTGTTTCCAGTATTGTTACACTGCAAACACTTTTAATTTCTATAGCATCATTTTTGTGAAATGCTTAAATCTGCTCCAGGTATACTTCAGGAAAAAAAAAAAAAGAATTAACAGAATAGCTTTTCTATGTGTGCAGATTTGGAGAGTGTGTAGAAATAAAAAATAGTGTTAATATTATGTTAACACAGTAATATTAATCAGCAAAGAAATCTACCACCAGGGAAAAGAACAAGCAGAGTCTGCTAGCAGATGTGAAGAAAGGACCTCTTGATAAATAATATGGAACCATACCTGAGGAGTTCAAGAAAATGTCAAGAGTTTTTCAGAGAAACATGCAAAAGCTGAAGAACATAATTTTTAAATTTTTCAGCAAAGTCTGATTGCATCGATATGGAGCAAGGGAGAAATAGATTTTAAAAAAGGACATTTCAGCCTGAGATAGGGAGAGAGAAAGAAAACTGTAATATTCAGAGAGATTTTCTAACCTTAACCTTAACCTGAGCAAGCCATCAGGACTTGCTCAATAATGGTGACAGCACATGATTCATTTCACTTATTTCATCTTGCCAAGGACAATTGTACAAAGATGGGGGGGTAGGGGCAGAAAGCAGTCTATTCTTTTTCTTTTCTGTGACATTTCTTAGGTGCCTTGGAAGTTAATATTTTTTTCACCAAATTCTGCAGATGAAAATGCTCAGGAAGGAAACTAAAACTCAGTAACTGTTCTTTTTTTTTCTTTTTTACAATAGAAATAGTAAGAATTAGAAAAGTGTGAGAAATCCCATTAAAAGCAATTTGTTTTATTTAATAACATTAGTCACAGTGTACAGTAATTCAAGTGAATGTTAAATATTTGAATGCTATTACATAAGTTTTTGAATTGTAGCATAAATAAATTAATCTGTGTGAGGATATTTTTTCAAGCATCATTATGAAGACATTTTGTGATGCTTCCTGCATAACTTTGAATCCTTTACCTTACCTCCACTAAAATTATTCATAGATCAGACTCACTGGTGCCAATATTATGTTCTTCTCACTAATGCAGCATGGAAATAACTCTGTTACATATTTCTTTTCATAATGCTGTTTTTACTGAAGAAGTAAAATATTATCCCAAATACACAACTAAGAAATTGCATTAGAGAAATACCAAAGCCCTAAGCCTTCAATGATTTAGACATCGAGGAACAAAACTGGAAAGTCTCTTCATGCCTAAAAGCTTACTTGGCCAAAGATTCAGTCTTAATGTGGTACTTACAGAGAATGAATGAAATTGGATTACTCACCTTTTTGAAAATTAGACCATTTGAATATTGAGCTTTTCAGTTGAAAAGGTGGGGAAGGAGAAAAGGAAAATAAGAAAAAGGAAAAACTAAAAAAGCAACAAAAAATAAACCAAGCTTTTCTTAATGATATTTTGAAGCTGTGTTAACTTCTAAAAATCTTTCCAGGATTCAGTAAAATTCTACTCATATTTTATTTTAACAAAAATAATTTCATCATTAGCAAGCATTCTTCAGACTCACAATGTTCATATTATCATAGAATGTGAGACAAAGGATATAAGTCATAAGACTCTTTAAAGTCTCTGTGTACCTGCAGTTACTGATGATATCTTCAGCTTAATCTTCCTGATTCCTTGCAGAGTCCACATGGACAGATGAAAGCAACATAGAAATATGCTACACTGGAAAAGCAAACACAGACACTTAAAATAGCTTTGTTTGCCTGATGCACACCTGTGCTTTCTGAAATAGTTCTTCCAAGATATGTGACATTGGTAACACATAATTGCACAGTATTACCTTGTATCAAAACATGATTTCTTTCAAACGTTGAGTTGATTTCTGTAGCAATTTCTGTTTCTGCTAAACTTGCCATTAATTATTTTTCATTAATTATTGGTGGTGGCTATTTAAGAAGTTGATCGTTGTCATGTAAGCAGTATTATGGGAGAGTCAGAGGTTTAGCAAACCCCTGATGTGTGTTCCAAATGGATATGAGATTACAGAGGTTCAAGAGCAGCCCTTTTTTGCATACATTTTGAAATGCTCCTTGAAAATTGATAATTCCAGAGCAAGCACAACTATGTGAAGATAAGAAACAAGCTTTCCCACATTATGCAAATTCCCACCGAAGTCAGGGAATGTCACTTCACTTCTGGAACAGAGAGGGTTTGCACATTTGAACTTCACAGAGTTCATCTCAGCTCTCTGTCCTTTTCTTTCCTCCTCAGTAATTATTCTTAGCTGTGGTATTGTAACTCTAATATATGTGTGAGCAAGCGCATGCAAAATCAATCTTCACTCAGGGTTTCTTTGGATATTTTTTTAATCTTTCTGTTCTTCCCACTAATGAGTAGGTTATGACATTTAAATATGCTTATGTGTAGGGTTCAAATCAGTCATTTTTAGAGGTTAAGGAGTCATAGGCTGTAACAAATGAATCCTGTGACTGAGACAAGCTTTTTCAAGTGCAGTGTCCATTCTGTGTCATTCTAATAGTTGAAAAAAATAAACACATCTGTAAAGTAAGGAAACTTTACTGACAGTTGGACTACTTAGAATTCCTGATGTATAGGCATGGTAAAAACATAAAATGACACTGTTTTATTTTAAAATATTTATAAATCCAAAGAAATGAGATCTGAGAAAAAATTGCAAATGCACTTCAGTAAGACATCATGCTCAATATACTGTACCTGCAAGCCTGATAGTGACAGCAAAACTTGCTTTCATCCACCTTGGAACAAAACATTAGATTGAAGTCCAGGAAAAGTCTGCAATTGAAATGGGTATCCTGTGTTCTTTGGTCAGATAGATTTGTTTTGATTAGTTGCGGCTCTCCATTGTTTCTCCTGGCTCCGGGCAGCTCCAGCACCTTTCGGCACCACCTCCCTCCGGAGCTCGGGCTTGCCGCTTGCTCCCACGAGTCACTGCCGCAGTGCGCCGGCCGGGGCTTGCCGGGTTCTGTCGCCCGCGCGAGGGACATTGGTAAAGAGCGAAGGAATGTCCAAATCACCCACGAGGGAAGCGGGAAGGTTTTAATGGCCATGGAGAGCTGCAGCGGGGGGGCCGCGACCTGCGCTTCCAGTGCCCGCGTGGGGGAAATGGCAACCGAGACCCGGGCGAGTGGGATTGCGGGAACAGGGTGATGGACAGAATTCTCAGGAGTGGGCAGGGAGTGGTTACAGGAGGGGCGGGGAGAAGCTCCAATAGCAGGCAGCCTGGAGCTAACCACTGCGGTGCAGGGGGGGAAACACGGGGGGTGCATGGGGGTACACAGGACTCGGCTGGCTAACATAGATCAGAACCCCTAATCTGAACCCAAACCAGGGATGCAACAATTAGTCTCCAAAAAGTCTGTTGCACTGTTTGTCTAGGCCGAATATAGGGGCGAGGGGGAGGTTCCTCTGGAAAGAGGAAGTCAGAGGTCAGGTTTCCTCTACATGAAAGACATTAGTTAGAAGTTGAAAGGGTGAGACAGCTGTGGTGGTCCTGTTGTGGGTAAAGGATAGGATCATCTAATATTACTACTGAAAAGATTTTACACACATTTCTTGCTCTAGAGGAGACAGTGAGATTTCCTGGGGTACTAACGGTAGCAAGGGAAGTGTTTAGGGATATAGTCTGCTATAAGTGTGGCGAGCGCTAGCCTGAATCCTCTCATTAAATTGTAACTTCTGTAAAATCAGTGGCAGCTTTCTCACTGACTTGAAGGGAGACAGAATTTCACACATGCTTTGAACATCTTGGTCTTGAGATGTGAAGCAAACTCTAACCAAGCCAAATAGATATTGTCTCTCTTTGTCTGATGATCACTCCTTGAGATGGAACTGTCTCTACAGTCAAATGGAGGAAACTGAATTATTTTGCTTTTTTACCTACACTAGATAACCAGGGTGAACACGTAGACTGGGGAAAAAACTGCACTATCATAAAATCTACATAGTACTTCACTGAGCTGTTTCATTGAATATTTGTCCTCTATCAGGACAAAGTTTTGGGAAATGTCATTATAAGAATTCAAGAGGGTCTAGCTGAAATAATAGTGGACTTAGAGGCTATGTCAGAACATCTAATAATCTTCCCAGTCATAAAAGACTGTTACTAAAAATTGAG
Organism: Vidua macroura; assembly: GCF_024509145.1. Classification (NCBI taxonomy): domain Eukaryota; kingdom Metazoa; phylum Chordata; class Aves; order Passeriformes; family Viduidae; genus Vidua; species Vidua macroura. The sequence continues at coordinate 45,911,625 of NC_071572.1, read as the reverse complement.
AAAATGAGTATAGACATGGCAAATCTGAAGCATTACCTACATTTTTTTTATAATTTAGTAAAACGCCTAATTAAATCAAGGTAAATGCTGTTTACATTTTTTGGATTCCTGAGTGAGAAAAGTTGCCTCTTTTCAGACTTTTAACAACTAAAATTTCTCCTGTAGTTTCCTAATTTAATGAACATACACTGCAGTGAAGATTTATACACAGCAATATAGAAATCCACGATAATTCCAGTTACCCAGTGAGACAAAGTAAAGGGTATTGTTACCCTGTAATTTATTTAAAACAACTATAAGTCTTCAGTTTCTTCTGCAGATGGCCTGTTTGAGCTCACATGTAAGACTTTAAAGGAAAAGAATTTGCAATGAGCAATCAAAAGAAACTTCCATTATTTTTAATCTTCACTGCTATTGCCATCATATTACTCTGAAATTGCAAGTAAAGCCCATTAGTTTCTATGAAACGTCTATGAAAGTTTGGGGTTCTTTTCAGTTTTAACCTTGAATGTTAGAATTTAATTACAATATATTAATATAACTCAAAATACTTCATTATGCCAATCAAGAGATTAGCTTTGTGGAAATAAAACCAGAGATTACTTCGGATTTCAATATCATGACTTTGCAGATCATTTACCCTGTGTAATGTAAAGCTGTCTTGGAGTAATTTGAGAAGGACCTTTGGTTACAATAACCAACGGTCGTCTGAAATAATAGCTCTGGTCTTTACCTGAACAAATAAAGAAAAATGTCCTGATGGATGGCTGGATGGCTTTTATGCATTATTATTTTGTAACAGTCAAGAAGAAACCTCAGACCTGCTCCTGTCAATTAAATACTTTATATGTGCCATTTTCAGTTCTTTGGCAGAAAGTGTAGGTATGAATTTAAAAGTAAGCTGTGTTCACATATCTTCAAAAAACATCAGAAACCTTAAAATTTCAGATGTAGCCACAGTCTGAATAGAAACACGTAAAAACTAATCCCATGAAGTCACAGGAAAACTCAGGATCTGTGACAGTCTTTTAGACTGATATTATTCTAAAGTGACAGAACAGGAGATAATAGCAAAGGGGTAAAAATATGGGGAAGGGGAAGACAGAGTTTGTAGTGTTTGAAGTGTTCACACGATGTTGGTGTAATTTGTGGAACTGTCTCATTGTGTTTGCACTGGATTAATGAAAGCCAGTTAACTGAAAATCATTGTCATCCTAATCATGACACTCAAGGCTGGTTACATTAAGAAAAAAATATATGTTCAAGTACTGTATCTTCCATATTCAATGTATAAGGTTTGGGTCTACTTCAGGAAGCTTAGAATAGTGTTCATAAATTGTTACTAAATCACCATGGTATCATTTTCCAAAGTATGCACAAAAAACAAGAGTGTTTTTCTGGGCTGTAAAAATACACTAAGTGAATACTACAAACACAGATGTCAAGCAGGTGAGAGGTTTCAAACTATGCACAAGAATTGCTGAAATAAAACCTCAAAGACTTTTAGGATTTTCTTATTTAAATATCTGCCACTTCTTCCTGCCTACAAAAAAGGGAAAATGGGGAAAATCCAATTTTTAAAGTGAAAATAATTAGCTGTAGTTTGTAGCTGCTGTCATATTGATTCTCAAAGTATATGTGATCTTGAGCATATCTAAAGCAATTATACAATTTTTGTGAAGCAGAAAGTAGAAAATTTTTGCTTGTCAAATCCTGAAAATAAAAAGGGAAATGATAAATGACCTGCAAATTAGAGAGAAGTTCAGCCACCTTTTTCACAAAGAGTATAAACTCATTTCATTTGTCCAGATGATTTAATTGCAGATTATTTGCTGAGGTGTGAAACTGTCCTGTTACTGTTTATTTTTCCAGCAGAAACAATAAGGTACCAAAAATGGACACCTTAAAACTCTAAATAAAAACATAGAATACCTAAAAATCTTTAATAAACCATATATCAGTTTGAAAGGAAATGGAAAAAAAATAGAATACATAATTTAAATGAAGGCATACATACTGCCTATAAAACAGAAGTGAAATCTGAATATTTAAGAAATGAGATACTGAATAAGTAAGGGGTTTTTTTTACCACTAGCAACTGTATTATTTTTTGAGAGAAAATCAGGAGTAGCTAAGAGAAGTGTTAATCTGGTATTGATGGCTGCCCCTGTCTAAGGTACTTTTCACACCTCACTGATTGATTCTGTGATGTTATGAATTAATCTGCAGTGTCAGTTGTCTATTCCTATTTTTCTCTGTCATGATGACATTCCTTTTATCACTGCAACCACTTGCTTCCTGATGAATTTCTGCTCATTCTCTTTCCAACGGGGACTCAGCATTTGTACTAGAGCTAAGAAACATTTTTGAGACTGGGTGCTCAGGATTATCAATAAAAGATAAACAGTGTATCACCATCACAAACACAGAGGTTAGAAATCCACATATTACTCTGAAATCTGGTCTGTGTAATGAAAATAAAAAATACTGAAAAATTTTTAAATGGTCTACTAGAGAATCAGCTAAAATATATTATAAAAATGAATAGCTGTGTAGAAGTTATACATAGGTGACAGGGTTCTGAGGACTGGCTGTCCCTATCCAGCCTCATCAGGGCCCCTGCCCACAGCCCAGGATCCCATGGCACCTCCCAGTGCCATCATCCCTTGCCTCAGTGATGCTGCAGCAGAGCTGGCCTCCAGCTCTCACTGCCCTGTCCAGCCATGCCCCTGGTGAGCCAGGCCCACCCTTACATCCTGGTGCAGCCTCAATCTGTCACTATCCTCAGGGATATGTCTGATACCTGGAGCTGTCCCACTGCCCCTGGCTGTCTGGCAGCTGAGACTGTAACTAGGAGAGGCCCTTCTGTCAGGGTCTGCCCTTCCTGTTCCACTAGCACTCCCTATGCTCCAAGTGCTTCCTCCAGCCCAGGGCTGACTCCTTGTCCAATCCCAATGAGCTCAGCTGGTCTTCTGAACTCATAATGAGCAACCTGACACAAGCATTTTAAGTTCCAACTAAGTGCCCCTGTCACATCACGTTCCCAGTTTGTTCTTCCTGCCCTTGCTCCATGTCCCCTGGCAGAGTTGTGTGACAACCCACAGCAATTAGTCCCTTCTGACCCAAATCTGTGCACCCTGACAACATACTCAGACTTTTGCCGGTCCCAATTTCAAATAGTGCAGGATGTAAATAACCTGACCCCTCTAAGACTCCCTATATATATATATATATATATTCATTTATAAATTTAACACTGGTTAAATTCATAGCAGGTGACTGGCCTCATCCATATTATCACATTCATAAGACTCCAGACTAAGGTTGTATAACCTACATGCCATGTTGTTTGGGATAGCTGACCCCTGTTAGCTCCCACACGCCATATCAGGGACCAGGGAGTTTGGGCAGAGTACAGAGCCAGAAGCCAAGGCTGTGGGAGGGTGACTGGGCAACAATTCAATGAATCTCTTAAATCTAGAAGACTGAGAGGGGGTCTCATCAAAGCATATAAATATCTCAAATAACGGCATCAAGACGATGGTGCCACATCCTTTCCGGCAGTTCCCAGTGACAGGATAAGGAGTAATGGCCATAAACTAAAACAGCAGTTCCATTTCACCATTAGGAAGAACTTCTTTATATTGAATGTGGCAGAGCACTGAAAAAGGCTGCCCGTGAGGTTCATGGAATCTCCCTTCCTGGAGACATTCAAAACCCACATGTGCAACTTGTTCTAGGCCTTGGCAGGAGTCTTGGAGTAAAGAATCTGCAGAGGCGAAACAAATCAAACCCTCACAATTCTGGGTAATTCTGTGGATCCTGTGGGCACAGTCCCCACAGTACCCAACCAGGAAGAAGCAATTCTTTTGCATGTGGTAACGTCAGCTTTATGGAAAAAAATTCTTAGGGTATTTTTTTATAAATTCTCATCTAAGTAACATGGGTCAGTCTCTGCATCACATAACGTTTTGACTTAATAAAGAAGAAAAGATTAGTATTGTGGAATACCTTTTGCTAGACAGCATTTGTACACTGAAGAGGAAATTATCCTTATCCCTTTCATGCACTGAGTGTGAAGGTAAGATGTGCCAATGGGTCAGCATTCAGTGAAAGACTGTGACTGTTCTCTCTGAAACAGCTTTCACTGCAGGTAAAGGCTAGGGAGTTCAGCGAGACACTGTGAGGCCCATGCTCTATTCTACTTGTCCATATGTCAAAGAAGAGCTTAGAATATGTGGGCTTGTCTGGAAAAAAGAAAATTGAGACATAGACAGGATGAAAAAATGTTATAAGAAAAAAGATGGCCACAAAGAGGTAAGCTTTCCCTTCACTCAGAACAGAAAAGTAAATAATTGAACTGAGACAAAGATCTGTTAGCATAGATAGTAGTTGAGAAAAATTTTTAATGAGTCACATGATTAAAACAGTTAATGAGTTTTTTAAATAGTTTTAGATGTTATAAAGATAGCAAAGAAATATTTTAAGGAATGGATAGAAAAATACCAAGAAAGAAGTTATTTACTTAAACTTACTTGATTCTGTTTTCATTAAACACAGACTAGCTGATACCTTACGATCCCTTCCCACTCCATTTAACAACAGTTCTATCACAATTGGAGAGGTGCTTACAGGGTTTTTTGGTTTTTGGGGGCTTTTTTTTGTTTTTTCAGAGCATGTTCAGAAAATACACTTAGGTTTAATTTTTGGTTTGCAGGTTTGGGGTGTTTTGTTTGTTTTGTCTTGCTTTTGTTTTTGTTGCTATTTTGTTTTGAAGATGTTTTTAGTTCTTTTTCTAGCTTATTTAAGATATTCTCTCCCCAGTCCAATATGAGAACTTTGAGTCAATTGATGTAAGGATAATATCTTCCAACTATTTCCATAGAAATGCTTGAATAGCAGTTTGAGTCATAAAATATTAGATGGGCCACTGTGTTTGGTTTCTTGGAGGAGCTGTGTGGGATCAGCATGTTCAAGATCTTAAGTCAGTGTTCATAGTTTTCATTGCACATTTCATTTTATCCTAACAAAATGCCTCTAAGCTAACATCTGCATCAAAATCCTTGCAGTCCTTGAATATTTAAGTAGAAAAATAAATGGGAAAATAAATTCTACTTTGTATAACTTAATAAAGACTCAACTAAGGCTCTACTGCTTACATTGTTTATGCTTTTTTGCATTTGACAATGCCTGGGAACAAAATCAAAACTAGTTCTCTGGTTGTGCACAGAAGCATTTTACTTTTATTTTTTTCCCTATGTAAATAATTCAATTTTTCTCTGCATATCATCCTTCCAAGGAAAAACTGTGCCCACACTTTCTGTGCTGCACCTTCAAACAGTGTCATATTAATGAAAAGCTGCAATTTGTTGTATGCTTGGTGTTCATTCCTGACAGAGATTGAACTCACCATTGTCATTTTAAAGCTCAAATGTGCTATTTTTTACCCCTCTGAGAAAATTCTGAAGTTATATTAGTTTGATTGTAGACTTCTATCCAAGGTTTTTAAACTTACAAATGAGCTAATGTCAGAAATACACATTTTCCTTATTAGAGAGTTGGCCACTACTAGAGGCATTGTATCAGCTACAAGTATCTATAGTTCCATCACAGCAGGCCAACTCTTCCATTGTTGTGTTATCTGTGTAAAGAATTACCTCAAGATAAAATAAAAATCCTTGTTCCATGCAAAAGGCACCATTATAAAATTAAATTAGTAGGAAAAGACAGTGCTAAAGGTAGAATGCTAGTTTTTCCTTTATTTTTGATTTCCAAAGACATATATCAAGATGTTAGAGTATGATTTTGCTGAAGAAATAGATGATAAAACATTCTAATTTAAATGAGAGTCCCACCAGTGCAATCACAGAAAATACAATTGTAATACTGGCAAAACTTATAATTTGCTTTGAAAAACATAAAATTAAACTGTTATTGCATTAAGTTTAGCCTCAAATCTGTGCACTAATTTAAAATCCTAAAGGATAGCATGCTGTCTGCATAACTAAAAAACAAATGGTGTATTGTAATTGGAATTTGCATTTAAAAATTGTTTGGGGTATTTTTTGGTAACACAATCAGAGCTGTTCCACTTCACTGAAATAATTCAACATGCATCCAACAATAGAAATAGTATTTCCTAATACAAGTAACCTTCCCAAAGAAAATATACACAATCTCATAAAATATTAAATTGTATTCTTCAAAACTGTGCAAGATAAGTGATGCTGTTCAAATGTGAGTCTTGTTCAACACCATATTTCTTTATTAATGCAACGTTTTTCAACTTTCTGAATATGAAAGAGTTTTCTTGCATGATATGCTTCTTGGTTGTGTTTTTTTTTGTTGGTTTTTTGGTTTTTTTTTGGTTTTTTGGGGTTTTTTTTGTGGGGTTTTTTTTTGTTTGTTTTGTTTTGTTTTTTTTTGGTTTTTTTTTTGTTTTTTTGTTTTTTTGGGGTTTTTTTGGGTTTTTTTTTGTTTTTTTTTTGTTTTTTTTTTTTCTGGGAGCAGTCCACAACTAGCCTATACCTCTTAAAAAGTCCAATAATAACCATACCAAAATGAAGAGTAGTAGTAATGTCTGAGGCTTTTTTTCCCTGTTATGCTACTGTTATTGGTCCATATAAAACTGGCTGAAAGGATAGCACTACTATCAGGCTGTTTTAAAAAGTCTCTAGGATGATGTGGTAAGGAGTATGTATATGATCAGACAGACATATTGCTGTCCATTAAAAGTTTTGAAAGGAATCACTAGAGAGCACTTAGCAGAAGCTACAAACATCCTCAGTATTGAATAGATAAGGTTATCCAAACCCCTTAATGCCATCTCCAGAGACAAGCCTGAGAAAGCTGATTGAGTTCAGAATATTTTAGCTTTTATGTTGACAAACTGATGCTACTAGAACTGTAAAAATGAAGCTTAGATGACAAAGTTGGTAACAACAGCATTTTTCACAGCAAAGAAAGCATTACCTGCTTATATAACTAAAAGAATAAGGAGCAAATGGGATATAAAGTAAATCTCAAGCTGCCAAAAATTCAAAAGAACATTTAAATCATACAGTCTGTTCATTCTAACTTGTTTTCAGCAAGAGCTTTTATGTAAGTTGCACCTAATTTTCTAAGGTTTTCATTTTGTTTGCATTAACCTTGATTGAAAACATCACAATACTGGAACAGAATACAACATATGGAAATTGGCTCAAGATTCTGAAGCATTCATTTTTAATTTTTATTACCATAAATTAAGATGTCTAAGACTGTTCTTCATTTTTCTTCTGCCTGAAACAAGACTTAACTGTTCTCTCAAAGAGCACCAACCAGTGACATAAAACCAAAACATTATTTTTGGTGTGGTGTACAACTCTCTCCTCTCCATAGCTGACATTTCAGTATAATTTAAGTATCAGTTATGGTTTTTTTTTTTTAAATCATTGCATCAATGAGCTGAAGGGAAAATTATTTAACACATAAACTCACTCTTAGTAAGATACATAATACATTTTATCATTTATATAGTTTTTCTTGGGTAGAAAAGCAATTTATTTTTCTAGTAGACTCCTTTATCATGACAAATAAATTTCAGAAATGTTTTATAAAAGTGGAGAATGTATATTTCTCATATTTTTCTCTATGACTATATATCTATATATGTGTTCATGATATGTGGCAGGAACTGATTCTATGACTAGGCTGTGGAGACATTTGGGAATCCAGTAACATGCAAAAGAACATCTGCCTTGATATCTGTCTTTTTACCTTAAGATAAAAATTTCAAAAAATTATGCATTTGTGAAGAATTTCAAGAACAATTATCATGAAGTGACAGAGAACTTCTAGTTTCTTCCCAAGAGAGAAAAATTACAAATAACACCTTGTAGCTGTGTAGCTATTTATAGACATTATATGTCAAATACCATTATTTGAAATACATCTCTGCCATCTGCTCCAGTCTCAGAATTCAAAACGGGAAGATTCTGCAGTTATGATATATGAGTCTAAAGCAAAATATGAAAATGTGTCTATAATCAAAGCATTCCTGTCCAGCCTAATCTAAAAAAAAATATACTCTTATTAGTCATAGACCTTATGTTTGCATCACAGATAGGAAGACTTTTTGTACTTTCCAAATATCAAGAGTAACTTTATTTAAATGAAAATTTAATGCACAACTCTGTTACAGAGTAGGCAAATAAATGTTATGCAAGTTCACTGCAAGGTTCCTAGAAGAGTGATCTCCAGCGTTATGTAGTATGAAAAATACACAGGCAGATTATTTCCTGCAACAGGTTACCATGAAATTTGAAAAATCTTTCATCATTTATGCCTTATATTTTTTAAAAAATCCATTTTATGCAAGACTTAACTTGATAAGCAGATTAACTTGATAATCTGTCTTAGAACAAATCACTTCATACAAGTCTGATTATACAAGTGTTCTGTATCTGTATAGAACAATATCCACTCCTACAATGACATCATGAGCCACAGGAAATTTGCTGCTTTCCTTGAAACTGCAATGCTTGCATCCATGCTGAACCAGAAATTGACAGGTCTGGATTCATAAGTTCCCTCACAAAAGCGGAAGCACATGTGAAATCTACTATAATTTTTTTCTTTAAGTACCTTATTGTTGAACTTTAAATAGATTCATGTTTATGCCATAGAAATACTAGACTAACAGTTTCAATAAAATAGGGTTGAAACAAGATAACTGCTAAAAACATCAAAAGAAAGGGAATCTTAAAAAAAATTGGGTAGGTAGAACTTTTTGAAAAAATTTGAGCTGAAGTTATATGATTTGACATACAGTGATGACTGTAAGAAGAAAAATACTGCAATGAAAATAGAAATAAACTGTGATATAGAATTTACATATTTATAGTTTTAACTTCTGTTTAACCTATGATACTAGATATTTTCATGAGGCTTATGCTTTTTATTAATGCTGTAATTTCCATAGCTTTTACAGCAAAGAGGGGAGAGCAGTCTTGTTCATTTTTATGGTTTGTTTTTTTTAAATTATTCCCATAAAGCTTTAACATAGGGAAACCTTATCACCACAGATCTGAGCAGAAAACCAACCATGGAATAATTCCCGCAGATAAATATATCTCTTTGTGTATATATGTACATGATTAAAACACAAGTTCACTGTAATTCCCTAGAAATAAAGTTCAGTTTCTGAAAAATTTTGCTTCTAAGTCACTTTTCTTCTAACTCCTAAACACCGCTGCACTTTCCTCATACATCTGTATTAGTGACAGCATCAACTGTCACTAATCTTAAAACTGCACCACCCTTTTACACACAATATCCTTATTCTTAGTGTTGAAGAGCAACTCAATATCATAAATCATACCTCAGTCTGTGTAGAAAACCTGAAAGTTGTAATTCTTACACTATGCCTCACAGTATAGTGGCATGGCAGGGGTTCTTGATAGTGGGCTGAGTCCTTTCACACAGTAATAGCTAATGAGCAGTGGCTTACTTCTCTCTGTTAAAATGAAAAAGGGTTTGTGCAAGAATGATATTTATTACATGTACTATAGCTGCTGTGTTCCCTTCCCCCTTCTTTACCCATTGTGTGAGATCTCAAATTCCTATTTCAATGCTCTGCTCAGTGTGAAGAACTCACCTTCATTATACCCATGAAAGGGCTCCAGCTGTGTTTTCAAAGAAAATGGCTGCAACTGCATTTCACTGGGAATTCAATCTTCCTGTAGTATAAATATTTCAGCAGTGAGAATATTTAAGGGTTCTCTAGTTATATTTTCAGAAAAAAAAAAAAAAAAAAAACAACCCACCAGTCACTGATTACTGAGAAGGCAATCCCTAAAACACTCAGCTCTTAATAAAAAAGTACTCAGAAACTTCAAAGCTGAACATAAAAGCAACTGCTAAGCTATTGACAGGGATAAGCATTGGTACAGCAGGTTTTTCCTCCCCTTGTGTTTTTTGGAATCTGCACACTAAAATACCCAGGAGGTTAATATTAAGTACTTAAATCTCTTGGTAAATCTAAAAATCATAGAATACAGCAAATCTAGGGTTGCAGCTGTACCTTAATGTTGTTATTACTATGATCTTTCACTTGACTAACATATTCAGTCAGGAAGGAGTCTGGTGTTTTCCATATTACATTCTCTTTCTATGTAAGACTACTGCAGCAAATAAAAAAATCTCATTTGTTCATCAGCTGGCTTATTTTAGAAAGCTTTGCAGTGGCATGTAACAAACTGTGTATGAACATGGCTCCCTCTACTGACTGCCTTTTAAAGGCTCCAAGAGTTTGTTTCCCCAGGCTTATTTTATGACTATAAGTTTATAACAATAACTATAATATTCACAAATCAAAGAGAATTTCTGAAGTTTCTTCTATTTTGAAAAACAAGGATTTTCTTTTCTTTGTTTTTTTCTCTTAATATTACATGCTCTTTGGCCAAAATATTTATTCCTCTAAGTCCAAAATCCAATTTGCTGTTAGGGCACTCCTGCCAGTTCAAAAGAAACTTTAAAGAGCCTTGAAAGGGTATCTAACAAGTTAATTAGCAGAATTATATTTGCTACACAGTGTCTGCAATCTTATTTACTAAAAAATGTTGAAATATAAAGAAGTCAAAAGTTGAAATCTAACAGAAAAAAGAGATGGGTAAGGAAAACCAGTAATTAATAGAGTTGTCCTGGAATAGGTCATTAGTCAATACAAAACAAGCACCACCAAGACCAAAAAACTCCCAAACAAAAAAAACCACACACAACCAGTCAACTAACCAATCAAAAAAATAAAAAAAAACAAAAACAAAAAAGGCGAAAGAAACAAACAAAAAAAGCCACACAACAAAAAAAAAAAAAAAAAAAAAAAGGAAACAACAAAAAACCTATTCAGCAAATTAGAGAGAACGTCTGTCACTTTATGCTTAAAACATCATACATAGTTATGAACAGTTACTTTAGAAGAGGTTTGTATTATTCACAGTTATCATACTCCAGACACATACATTCCAGAAATGGTCCAGGCTTCCTTTATAGTCATTCCAGGGAAATGATTGATGTAGCAGAATGGGTCTCTGACATGTTTTAGATGTGTTCTTTACAGTAGGAGGAATCATCCAAGTTGGGTGAGAGTGTCGATCTGCTCAAAGGTAAGAAGGCTCTACAGAGGTGTGTGGAAAGACTTGATCAATGGGCCAAGGACAACTTAATGAGATTCAACAAGGCCAAGTACCAGGTCCTGCCCTTGGGTCACAGCCCCTAGCAGCTCTATAGGCTGGGGACAGAGTGGTTTGAGAGCTGCTCAGAAGAAAGAGACTTGGGAGTGCTCGCTGATTCAGCTGGCTGAATATGAGCCAGCTGAATATAAGCCAGCAGTGTGCCCAGGTGGCCATAATGTCTAGTGGCGTCTTGGCCTGTATCAAAAATTGTGTGGCCACGAGGACTATGGAAGCAATCTTGACCCTGTACTCGGCCCTGATGAGGCCTACCTTGAGTGCTGTCTTCAGTTCTGGGCCACTCACTTTATAAAGTGCCTTGAGGTGCTGGAGTATGTCCAAAGAAGGGCAACAAGGCTTTTGAAAGGTCTAGAAAACATGTCTTAAGAGGAATGGCTGAAGGAGATGGGTTTATTTAGGTTCAGGAAGAGGAGGCTCAGGGGTGACCTCATCACTCTCTGTAACTATCTGACAGGAGAACATAGTGAGGTTTCTCCTGCTGTGTCTGCAGTAAGAGGACTAGAAGAAATGGCCTTAAACTGAGACAGGGGAGATTCAGATTAGATACTAGAAAAAAAAAAAATCACTTTTAATGTAGTGAGGCATTGAACAGGTTGCTCAGGGAGGTGATATGATTTAGTAGTTTAAGGGTTACCATGGTAGTGCTGGGTTAATGGTTGGACTTGGTGATCTTGAAGGTCTTTTTCAACGTTGGTGATTCTGTAGTTCTTTAATTTCTGAATTTTCCCGAAAGTTTCAAATCTTTCCACAATCTTTGGTGTAGATGTAGTAACTCAGAAACTTCTCACCCTAAATTGCAAAGCAAAGCTACATGGAGTTCTCAGGCAGAATAGAGAATTTGCTGCAGCTACTGTATGCAATAGTATTACTCATATACTGTTCATTATATTTTACTCTTTTATTCTTCAATGACTCTAAATCTACTGCCATTACATTGTTTTTAGGGTGTCTGTTACCATAGTGATACACATGTGCCTAGCTGTCTCTTCTATCAGTTAAGCCTTGGTTAGTAATATAGATATTGGTTAGTAATATAGTAATATAGATAAAACTCTGCTTAAAATGCTTCCAAATTTTCTCTGCATTACATGAAAGCCTTGGTTCAAGTGATAGATTAGAATTACTGATCTTTGACTTCTCCATTCCTTGGGTCATTTTTCTGTTTTTGTTAGGCAATTGTGTTACTTGAAGCACTAGTCTGTAATACCAACAATGCTGCTAAGCCCACCTTGTGGTTTTGTCAGTTTCAGTCATTCTTTATGCCTGCAGCTCTTTAAGCAAAAAAGAAATTTTAATACCCATCAGATTATTTTGTATTCATGACAGATGCAAAGCATGTGGAAAAATACTATTTACAAGAGCATGTAGTGATAAGACAAGGGGGAATGGGTTTAAACTAAAAGAGAGTAGATTTAGATTAGATATTGGGAAGGAATTCTTTATTGTGAGGGCAGTAAGGCAGTGGAAGAGTTTGCTCAGAAAAATTACTGATGTCCCATCCTTGGAAGCATTTCAGACTAGATTGGATGGAACTCTGAGCAACATGATCTAGTAAAAGGTGTCCCTGCCCATGGGAGGGGGTTTGGAGCTAAATGATCTTTATGGTCCCTTCCAACCTAAATCATTCTATGAGTCTATTCTAAAATGGAGGAAAATTCAGGTGTTGTAGTGCTAACACATAGGGGTCAAAATGGGTCAAAAACCCCAAAAACTCTATCCAAGACTATATATTCTCATGAAGGCTTTATACTTGTTTACAGTTATTTCATAAAGATGTGATTACCCCTTCAAGAAAAAGAGATCTTCTGCAAGTTTAAGCTCAAAAGGACCTAGTTAAGTTTAGACTAATAGAAAACACTTTTGAAAAGTAAAAATCAGCATTAAGGGTAAGAAATATCTAGAAGAAAAGCATCTAATATATAGGAATTTTTAAACTAAAAATTTACAAAATAATAAAAATTAAAAACTTATTAATCTACTCTGTATCCTAATATTATTCTAGATCTCTATTTCTTTAACTAGAATATGCATTCTTTTCTTGTGAGTACAAGTATTTTATGGATTCAGGGATTATTAGACTAATTCAGAATTAATAACTTGGAAAATAGGACAGAAACTACAGTCCTACTTATCTGAGATTCATAACTGAATCAAAGGAAAATAAAGAATGCAATATGAACTCAATCAACAAAAAATACAAGATAATCACATTTTCTTAGTAAAAATGTAGCTCTCAACAAACTAAAATATTCTTGCAAATTATGAAAGCTTTGGTCTGATAAAGGTGTTAGTATCTGAAATTGTACGACATATGCAGAGGAGGCATAGCATTTCATTTGGCAAGCTGGATCTAGATCTTTAGCAGATGCTAGTAAATTCTTCTCTACTTTTAGTCTTAGAGAAAAGAAGAAAAAGTTAAATTTAATCTGATAACTGAAATTGTAATTACACATGCACCCTTACCCAAAATAGTATGAATGTAGATGTCCTGATTAGAAGCAACAGAAAAAAAATAGCGGTACATGTTTAGCAGTGAGGAAATTTGGAGACTAAATTGATAAAAATGCAATTATAAAAACAATATAAATAAACTTCTCAGTCTCAGGAATGGCTGTTGAACTAATGATACCTACTTCTTGTCATGTGGTGAAGAACCCACTAAAACTCCAGCTATACTCAAGAATAAACAACATATATAAGGGCACTTATGCTACTCTTATGTTATATTTCAGAGAAAGTGATCATTTTTGCAGAGCTAAGTTAGGTAACTGCATAACTGAAAATGAAAATAAATTCTGGTAATATGTTATAAGAGAGTGACAGAGAAGAGATTTTCATAGGGGTTCTTTAAATTAATGAAAGAGTTAAGATGCAGAAATAATGTAACATTCATTTAAAAATGACATTCACTCTGGACATCAAACCCATTGACTTGGCACATATTCGCAAGGTAAATTTTAACTTAGGCATCTGAGCTGGAACTAAATGTGAGCATTGATAAAATCCAAAGCTTTATTTCAAAAGCCTCATTTTACCCTGTACCCACATAAACTCATGGAGCTAACTGTTTTGAACTAGGTCTAAAACTTCTTTTATGATACTTTGTAGGTGATGACTAAAGGTGTAGATTCTACTTCAGGGATAAGAAGGAGAATAACTAGGTCTCCTACAGAGAACAACAAATATATCTTATCTATCTCATTATAAGGATCTACACCTGTTCCTTTAAGGTTGCCTTTGTGGTAATTGGACCACAATACTTCAGCAATGATGTATTTTGGATCCCTTTTTTATCCATGGACAAAGGGAGACTTGGATGATTACTTAAGATCATGTCTGCATTATAAGATGGCTAGAAAGAGGTAAGAATACTGTTTAAAAGTTAATGGGTTTGATGCTTGCAATGAGAAAATATGTACAAATGTGAAGATACCCTCTTTCATTCCACATAAAGGTAAATTGTAAATGTTCTTCATTTCAAAATGTTTAGATGAAAGTTCAGTATAAAGACCCATTGAGAGAAAGACACATTACTATTTCCAGTGGTGATTTTTAATGCCACGTCTACTACACTGAAAAACGTGGAAAAACAGAAATAATTTTTTAGTAGTTCAGAAGTTAACATTGTCACAATTTACATTCAACATTTCAAAGACCAGTAGACCTAGGATATTTGTATTTATCTTGTAACTACGTCAGAATAATATTTCATCAGATTCTTATCCAGCATTTATTTCTGTATCTCTGCATTGTCCTACAAAACCCATAAAAAAAAAAAAAAAAGAAGGAAAAAAAACGAGTCACCTTGCTTCATGAAGTTTCATCTCTGATGCTATCAGTCACTGTATTGTGCTAAGCAAGATGATTTTATGAGCTGGAGAAAACCCATGGCTCATAAACTCAGCAGAGGTGAGTGAGTTATGATAGTCGTTCAAATACGCTAATGAAATTCCTAAAACATCAGTACGGTACATTAGTCTTCCTAACATTTAGCTTTATTAAGCACACAGATCAATGGGAAGCTGTCTTGTATGCCAATTGTTTAGCTTCTTTAAAATCCATAGATTTTTAAGCTGCTTTTCTAGCCGTAGCAGAGGAGAACCTTCGGTGGTCGAATTTCAAACTTTGGATGAATCTAAGGATTTTGTAGATGTTCATGCAAGCTAAACCAAATCTGTCAATTCTAAGAAGTTGTCATTGTGAACACATTTGTTCACTAATAGTAGTCCTAACATTATCCCCACATAATGTTTATCTACAGCTCTTGACATCCATTAAATTTGCAAGTGCTCATGTGTTCCAGAATCAGTTTATGGAACTGCCTACACACATTTCTCATTTTTTACCCTTGTGAAAGTGGAATATGATGTCATGGCACATATTGCCAAGTTAGTGACACTTTTGTGATCAAATAGTAGCAAAAAGTTTTCAGAGATAGAAATCTGATTTTCTGAGAGATTTGAAATGAATCTTCCAAAAAAGAAGTTCAAGAAATTAATCATATTATAATTTTTTTAAAACTGCATTTCTATTCTGAAAGTATCAAAATTTTAAACATGAATAATCTTTGTCATGGAAATATGTTTACATGGAATACTTATTAATTGAATCAATAAAGAACAGTTAAGAAATTGTATAATGCTTTGTATTTGAATGTGAAGAAATTGAAAAAAGCAAGTTAGGTCACTTTGTCCATCAGGGAACAAATTAGTTACTCAATGGGCATTACTAATTAAGTAACTAATTGCGGCGTTCTCTCTTTCTCCCCGGTCTGGGGCAGCTCCGACACCCTCCAGCACTGCCTCCCCCTGGACTTCCGGGTTCGCCACTTCTGTCCCGCGTTCTGCTGGCACCGGTACACGAGTCGGGGTCTGCCGGGTTCTGTTGCCCGTGCTACGGGATCCGAGGTAAAGAGGGAAGGAATGTCCAGATCACCCACGAGGAAAGCAGGAAGGCTTTATTGTTGCTGAGAGCTGCAGTGGGGGGGAGTGACCCGTGCTTCCCACTCCACATGGGGGAAATGGCCACGGGACCCGGGAGGGAACGGGATGATATAGAGGATGTGATAGGGAGGGTAGATGCTGTCCCCCAATTCGTGCGGGTTATGCAATGATGACGTAGGACAGCGACCAACCAGAGAACCCCGCAGGGGCAGGAATCAAGCCTTGGGCTGAGTGGGATCGTGGGGATGGGGTGGCGGACATGGGGTTTCCCGGGGCTGGACGGGGGAGTGGTTACAGGAGCAGCAGAGGGGATAGCCCAACGGCAGGCAGCATGGGGCCAGAAACTGCGGGGGGCGGAACGACACTGGGGAAGCATGGGAGTACACAGGACTCGGCTAGCTAACACAAATAAGAACCCCTAAAACCCAATCCCAGGATGCAACAACTAATGAAGAAAATGCTCACTCTGTATACTGGCTGTAAACAATAGACCATGTTATTCTTCAATTTGCAAAATATACTTCTCAGTTTGATTCTTATGTGCCTTTCTTTTTTCCTTTGTTTTGTTCTTTTTGATTACTTATTCTGAGTAGAATAAAACCAACAACAGCACTAACAAGAACAACCCATAGAGGTGAGAAAACTGCTGTTTCCTTAGACATGTAGGAAGAGCATGTAAAAATTCTCCATTTCAGATGCCTATATCCTCTAATTTAAAATTTTTTTTAGCTGCTCTTAAATTAAGAATATTAAAAAGTTTAGTAAAATTCTGGAATTATACAAGATCAGAAGATTAAAAAAATTACCAAGTGACAAACCTGGAACAGTTGCCAGTGATGGGAAATAATAAGCTTTCGATATTGTACAGTAATTGAGAGAGTCAACCAAATCTAAAAATGGATAAAACAAAGACTTGTGGATCATAAATGGTGTTAATTATAGTAAAAATTATAGTAAAAATAAAAAATAGATGCAAACAGAAGAGTCAGAAAAATTTGTCTGGATCACTTAGTAAATCAAAGTAAAGGATCACACTCCAATAAAAGTGCTGAAATTTAAAAAAATACATTCAATAGGAATAAAAAGACAAAATTGGAAAGCAATGATTCTGAAAAAGATATAAAGATTATCACAATTTGCTGACAGTACCTATTGCAATGTTGGTGGAAAAGAATAGTGAAAGACATAAAAAAGGGGATCATAAGAGTAAAAGGGGTGATATTATCTCTGCTCAGCTCAGTGAGACCAATATACAAAGTTAGCATCCATATTTTTAGAAGATATAAAATTGTACAAGGTACAGAGAAGAGACAGTTCCAAATGCTGTAAAAAATGGCTCATGGTAAAAGATTTAGAGCACAGTCTGTTTGGTTGATCAAAAAGATTAAGTGATTTGATTGCACTCATAAGTACTTATATAGGGGCAAAATGCCCATTGCTAATGGGCTTCAATCTGGCAGAAAAGGGGCTATCAAGGACCTATGCCTGGAAGCTGAAGCCAGATAAATTCCAATTAGAATTTAGGCACATCTTTTTAACTGCAAGAGCAATTAATCACTGAAACAAGCTACCAAAGGATGAAGTATATTCCTCTGTCTGTGGAAACCTTTAAATAAAGAATGGTTGCCTTTCTAGGAGAGACACTTCAGCCAAATACAAGTTATTGTCTACTCAAATAAAAGTTATTGAGCTCAGAAGAGCTCAATAAAACTGGGTAAAGTTTAGAGTTTTGTAATTAGAAAGGGCTAAGATTGATGACTTAATGGTGCTGTTTGACCTTACTCTGGAAGATTTTGTGATGGATATCCTTATTCATTTCTGTGCCCCTCACAATTTGTTTGCATATAAAAATCTTGGGCCAGAAAAATCAACTCTGTGAAAGCCCACATTTTGTCTTCTTTTACATTTGCAGAATCGGTATAGTGTTTACCAATATGGAACTTTGTTGGTTTTATTGAAGTGAACAAAAGGCAATAAAGATAATATTTTTGCAATTGTTCCAAATATATATGCATTTCAAATATATAAATAGCCTAAATCAATATTAATTTCAGCAGATCCACATACAGTTCAGTATTGGAAAAAAAAAAAAAAAAAACAGAACACTGTAGAGCCCAAAGCATCATGAGGATACACATGATTAACTTTACCAAAAATGAAAAGCACCAGTTTGAAGTTAAAAAGTTAAGTCAATGGTGAAACATGGATGAAAAATCAAAACCCCACAATTCCTATAAAGATTTGTAGGGACAGTATGTTTATTACAGCGCTGGACGCATGTAGGGGATCATTCCCATTGAAAGGACATGTGTGCACCTGAGGACTCCTGATCTTTTTTTTTATTATTCATTATTAATTTACATACGTATAGAATTTCACAATAGGTTTATGCATATACATTTTGCTGATTTCACATTACACCTACAGCTAGTTACACTTGTACTCAGTTTTTTATCAGAAAGTACAGAAAAAACTCCTGGGTCACTCTGCCCTGTCTGTTTTAAGGTTTGAGGAGTCTTTCTTATCTCTTATCTCTTTAGCTTGGAAATTCGTATTCTTTCTCCTCAGCTGGGGCAGTTTTACTAGTGGCAAAGTTACCAGACTAAACAGCATATTTTACTTATGCTAGCAAACTCAAAGCGGCACATTTCGTCTAAATCCAAATGGATTTCTACCTTGTTAAATTTTCACTCTGTGTCATTGGAACTGATCACAGTCAAGAATGTGTACAAATCTTTGAAGAATCAGTGTTTTAGTTTTATCCCTCTAATGATTCAACATAATTTTGAATACATGTGGGAAATGGGCATACGGAATAAAATACTTTAATGTTTAAACTATCACTAACAAGTAAGAGATATCTTTAATGGAGTGGAGATTAAGTAGAATATAGGTCCAGGCATCAGGCAACTGGGGATAGGGACATCTGGGATGTGAGTGACAGTGTGGTAGCTGATCTGAAGACTGGTCCCAGTGTTCCTGCAGCAGAAGCTGGTGGCCCAAGCAGTGGCTGAAATGAGTTTCTGGCCATTGGTCAGTGTGGGGGGAGACTTAGGGAGGCTGGACAAGAACAAACAGGGCTGGTGGTGCCTGCAGATTCCAAACACTCAGCAATTTCATACACATCCCCTCTGGCCCCTGAAAAGAGGCCAAAAAAAGCTTTAAGTACACCATCCATCTTCAAGTCCTCTGTTACTGGATGCCCTACCTCAGTGAGAAACATATTAAGGTTTTCATGAAACTTTTTTCTTTGTCAATGCACTTAGAGAAACCCTGGGCTTTGCTCTTTCTTTTTCCTTATTAATTTTATCTTCATCTGAATTTTGGCTTTCTTACCTCCACACTGCATACATGGGCAATGTCCCTTTATTTCCACCATCCCTTCTTCCACCTTCCATATGCTTCATTTTTGCATTTGAGCTCAGTCAGGCAATCACTGTCCAGACCTTGCTGGCTTTCTGCCGTATTTACCTGACCTTCTGCAAGGAAGAAGTTGATTTTTCACTCTGAGAATCTTGTTTCCTGAAGATCAGTTGTCTGTCCTGGGCTCCTTTGCCCCTCAGTGCACTTTCCCATTGAATCTTTCCAAGCAGAATCCCTTGACAAGCCAAAATCTGCTCTCTTGAAGAATGTCTCTCTAATCCTGCTACCCTTCTGCTTCTCACTCACTCAGAGTACACCCTCTCCAATTCTGCAGCATTCACAACAGACAAGTCTGCCATTAGCCTTCACAGCTCTGGCCAGCTTTGGGATCAGTAAATCTAGTGGCACATCCTATTGGTTTGTTGAGCATGTAAGTCAATAAAATGTCTTTTGCATTCTTCAGAAATCAGCTGGGTTAACTGTATTCATGTACATTGCCTTTGCAGGTTGTGCTGAAGTGGTTATTTCTACCCATGAAAACAAATACTTGCATATATGACATTTCCTTTGCTGTTTATACAAGACTTTCTAAACAGGCACTATCCCACTGTTAAATATGAAATCTGGACATTTATTTCATGTCAACAAACAATTAAATGTTTGGTAATTACTAGCTTATTCTGAGATGTTATTTCAGACCAAATAGTAAAAGTTGCTAAAAATTATAGACTATTGAAATGAAATAGGCATCATAGAATTAGTTTTTAAAAATTTGATACAGTCTAATTGAAAATTGCTATTTATCTAAAAGAATATGAAGTTTTGTTCTAAGTGCAAATGAAAACACACACAATTTAAAGAAGTAAATTAAAAAAAATATTCTTTAAAGAACATAAAAATTAGGAACATAATACCAAGAGAAAAATAATGAGGAACTATATGAAGACTTGGTATAACATGACACTATATTCTACACCCCTACATTGAGATATATATTTCTCTCTCTCTCTTTCTTTCTCTCTTTATATATAAAGAAGAGAGAGAGAGAAAAGTAAACAAACAATAAGGTCCTTAACATACACCATCCAATGATAATCTGTGAAACAACTCTACTTATTTCCATAGTCTGAAAGTTATTACTCAGATTTTTATTCCTATTTGAATGTGGTACACAGATGACAGTGTTTGCAACAATTATGTCATTTATTTTCCTTTGGTCTGGAATTGCTTTGTGAAATCAATTCATTCTATTGAATTTTTGAATTAATTTTATTATTCATATTTATTGACTAACCTGATATTTATGGCAATGTGAAAGCTAAATTAAAAAAAATAAATGGGATTCAAAAATCTTTCATATATAAGGGCCAATATTGCACTATAAATACATGGATACTATAAATAATTGTGATTTTCATGGTGGGAATTATCTTCCTAGCCCTATACAAAGGTACAAAGTAAGACAGAGGCAAAATGACAGAAAAAATTGCCCTTGAAGGGGAGGAAAAGAATACAAGTAAGATTCACAATAGTCTCAGGCTGGTTTAAAGATATTGAACTCATCCTGTATCCTTCAAGAGTCTTTTGGCAGATGTCACTGAAGTGGCTTAAGAACGAAAATACATCATATATTGACAAAGAAATATGTCAAAATTATTTTATATTCAAATTGTTATAAGACATTTCTAAAAACAGAAGTATGATCACAAAGTACAGCAACTGCAGTCTTATTTATTATATATATTTTTAAATACTGAAAAATGCATAATGAAGCTTTTGGGGATTTCTAAACCAGTCCATCCAGTTAGTAATTTAAATATATAAACACTTAATGCACATAAGTAATACTCTAAGTAAAAATGTAGCTTAAATACTGAACACAAATATCATTCTTTCCATTAGAAAAGGATTCCAAATAGCTAATCTGCTTAAACAGATGCTTTGTAGAAACATCTTTCTCAAAATATCTTTGCAAAACTGATAAGACTATTTTGAATAATGCATTTCACCTCTAGTTCTGAAAGGAAATTTACATCAGAAGGAACATATATTGTCCGTCCTCACATCCAGTTTAAAGCTATTCTTATACTCCTTTTGCAGAAAATTAGTTTTTTATGTAACAAAAGATGATACACATGCATTCATGTGCAAACACACAAAGGTCTTTTCTCAGATGGAATGAAGGCTATATTGCATCTATTTTTATATCACAAAACACTATTCTTATCTTTATTTCTGCACATAAATTTTAATATTAGGATGAATTGGACTTTTTTTTTGTTCAACAATCTCTTGCATAGCAAATAATGACAGTTATGCCAATGTTGAAAAATGTTTCCACAGCTATTCATAAGTTCAGTTTAATACTGAAGATATTAGAGATGAAATGTTCAAACACAAAAATAAATTTAAAAAAATATGGAGGGTGGATGGAAAGGTAATTGGCACCAGTGGTACTAGAAGGATTACAGTTTTAATATCACTTCACCATTACAGTAATTTAAGCATGATGCAACATTATCTCTGTATCAAACTTAAGGTGTGTGAGAGCAAAATATTACTGCAGCTGTTAGAAGAAGGCATGGAAAGAGCATAAGATTTAAATTAAACATATTCACAAGATATTTGAAGAATATAGATTTTATGTACCTCTATCTCACTTATGACTATTTTTGCTGGTTTGACTAATATATGAATGATCAAGTGATTGATTCTTATACTTCCTTGTTAGCTTATGAGGTAAGAATGTGATACTATGGTACTACTTGAAACAGTACAAACCCAAAATAAGATATTTTACAGAGATTTAATGAAAAAAAATAAAATTACTCCAGCTTTTTGAAATATTTTTTTTTGAAAAAAGAAATAGCTAGAAGTGTCTTATTGTGTCTTACTGTGTCTTACTGGAACAATGCAATTTCTGAACCAAATTTTCAAAATCTTCTCTTTCAAACATATTTTTTTTTTCCTCCCAATCTTTGGAGTATAGTTATTCCTGTACTTAGCAGTTCTAAGTACTTTTTCCTGAATAATTAACTTTAGGATGAAATAGAGTATTGTCAATGAAATCCCTTTGCAAATGTAAGTCATTAAATCCCTAGAGATATTTCTAAAAGAGAGCAGAGATTTCTAAAGAGATCAGAAGATGGTCAATTAGTTGTGAATTCTTAAGGACAGCAATCTCAACTATATTTGTAATGGATTATATGTTTGCCCATATACACTGAACATTAGCTATTAATTCTTGATTAAATCTTTCAGTTTTACACTAATACTATTGAGAGAAAACTGAGAAAAAAAGAAGTATTTCTGAAGCAATAAAGCTCTTAGCCTGTGTGATACCATGACCGAAATAAAAGTAGCTGCTAATTGCTGACTCTTCACAATTACTCTCAGAAATATTAGTTACAACTTATTCAAGAACATTTGAGAAATTCTCATATGTGTATTGCCAGGAGCTGCCTGGGATATCTGGTCATAGAAAGTTGAGTTCTTCCAAAAGTGACTGAAATACAATTAACTTTTATTATAGAAAGTTGGTTTAAGCCAAACTAAATTAAACCAAAACAAACTATAAAGGGAATGCCCATGATCACTGAAATGTTTGCTGTTTTCATGTGTGAAAGATTGGTTTATAAAGCTGTGGCCAGGTGTATAAAAAAAATATTTATATCTAGGCCCAGACTAAAATTTATATAGTCTGTACTTAGGTATTTGTAAATTTTGGGTTCAGAAAACTGGGAATCAAAGTAAAAGCATAAACCATTTAATGATTCAATTATAAACAAATTTCGTTGCTAAAATAAATACTTTATATGGTATCAAAATGACTGAAACTGAAAATTAATCTAATATTTCTATTGAAATTTCATTAAAACTGCATATATATTCAATATGTGCAACTACCTTTTACTAAGTTGTCCTCTTACAAAGCAGAACAGAAAAGACTTCCAAACAGTTTTATATTCAGTATTTGTCCAATGAATCTTATACTACTTTAGACAGTCTGAAATGTGTTCTTTGGCAGTTTATAAACAAATACTGACAATATTTTTTCATTTTGTCTAACTGATTATTAACTGAAAAGAAATTATTTATTTTGACATGCTTTAGGTTCATAGTTATAAAGAGTTTAAGTGACAAATATTGCCTGATTATTTAAGCATGTTTGCAGTAGTAATATTTGAATAATTATTATTTTTATGCAATATCTCTTAACTATTTTAAAATAGTACAATAAATTTTGCAGTTGCTGATAAGTTTCTGTGAAGGATTAGGTCATGTAATTGGGTTATGCTACCACAAAGGCTGTTAACTCTTTTAGCTGCAGAAAGAAGTAAGGGCAACAAAGGTCAACAAGACCAAATTTTCTGGTTGCCCTGGAATCCAATTTCATGCTTAGATAGTACACAGCACAGGGGATTGCTGAAGGGAGCCTTTCTGTAGCCCAGGAAATATGATGTTTTGCCATTACTTGTAAAAAGCCTCAGGCTTTGAATTGACCATGCAGTGCTGTCTCTCAGGTCTCACTTGCACTTGCCTTGTCCTGAGCTGACGTTACCTTGCGTCCCCTGTATTGGTAATTGTCTCACAATCTGGTAACTATTGCCTAAGTCTGCTTTAGATTATATAGCAGTAACAAATAGCCATTCTGTGTGAGGGAATTGCTCATGACAACAGCATTAAATGTGTTGAAGACTGTGCATGTAGGGCGACATATGAAGTTCCAGCTCATGAAAACAGGACACAGTGGTCAAAAGCTGATCAATGCAGGGGTGCACCTGTATGAGCCAGCTAAAACTAACTTCATAGAAAAAGTAGAGAACAGAAAAATTGAAGCCCAAGGCAGAAGAACTCCCCACCATTAACAATGCATGTCTTTTGGCAGGACAAAAGCTCAGGACACTGATGTGTTGTTGTAGCCCCCCACTTCCTACTAAGAAGACTGATGTTCTTGACCTTAGTACCCAGTGAGATGGAAGGGTAACATAATAGCAGAAGACAGCAACATATAATAAGAAGCTGATATTTATTAACTGTTTGTACTGAGTCAGTGTTCTCTCTCTTCATTTTAGTTTTTACTGAGTGAGCTTTACTGTTATTGAAATTTTAACTTTAATTATTTCTTGCATTATTTTTAGACTTCTGAAACATTACCAGGACATAAATTCTTAACCCCATACATAGCATATATGACCTTTTGTCTTGAAGAAGACCCTCATGAGTGTTTCTTATCTTTGTTCCATGGAAATGTTTTCTATGTCTTCTTCCTAGGACTGTGGTGATTCTCACAGCTCCCAGACATCAATTTTGTATACTCCTGAAGCTTGGAAATCTTATTGACATAAATTGTTATATAACTTCTGAAATTAAAAAAAAAAAACTGTACAAGTCAGGCAGTATCCAAGTAGGCATAAGAAAGTTATTACTACTTTGGGCAGAAGACAGCTTTAATTCAATAAAAAAATGTCCATTTACAAATTAAGTGGAACCCAAATTAAAAGCTAATTAAAGACTTTTAGTTGAGGGATTCGATAAGACTAATGCAGTTTTCTTTTTTCTCTAGAAATGCACTCTAGTGATAAACAAGATACACTTCACCATAAAATTGGTTTAGTAAAGCATATCTTGCTTTTTATCTGGTATTAGTACAGTCTAGTAGTGGCTCTTTCTACCCAGAAAGGAAGAGATTAACATGTTCTTCTCGACTGATTGATTAAAAAAAGAAACAAATCTTAATATCTCAGAGTAAGAACATTCCTACCTGGTCACATTCTTAACTGCTGTAAATTTAGTTGGTTTCAGAATCAATGAGCTATACCACCAGTCTCTAATCTATATCTCAGGTAGTTTTGTAAAGCTATTATGTGTAAGAAACAGGAACCTTTCCAAACTGTGCTTACAAGGTTATTTGGTTTAAACATAAGTTAAACACACAGTCCAATTCATCAAACAGTTGTTAATCACTCCTTTCTATAACTGTGTAAGCCAAAACAAAATTTTCATAAAGCTTATATTTATTTAGCATTTTCCAAATAAAGGCTTTAAAGGATGGTTGTTTTAGTTATAATATTGCAATGTTTATATACAAAAAAAATTAATTTCCATAGTCTCAGTAATTATAGTTCTGTATTTATAAGAGTAATTGTAGCTTGCTTATACTGTCAAGTAATGCACCAGTTTGTTTGTCATAAAAGTGCCTATCCTTATTAGGTGTTCATAATAAGGCAGCTATTCTGCTCCCAAGTTCTCTTCCCATTGTTCTGTGGATTTGACACTGTTCCAGTCTCCCCCTGGAAAAAGTAGATTTTTTCATTCAAAGGATGATAATAAAACCTCAATATAAACAACTCCTTGTCCCAGCTAACTTCAACACTCAAAATTATGCAGAGGTGATGGCATATGAAAACCCTTCACCAACCACATTAAATTATTCAATTCCACTGTTGTAATCTGAATATCTTTCAATTCTTTAAGTCTTAATACAGTCATGATAGAGAAAGATGCTTTACATTTTTGAATAAATGAAACACAAAAATCTGTGTGCAGTAACCAGCCTACAGAATTGTGTTGGTATTCATCTCATCTAACTTCAACTGATTAAAAGTTCAATGCATCATCTAAATTATTTTAATGTCCCTTATAAATTAATGAGAGTTAAGAAGATTCCAAAGGTTACTTGCTGTACATAAGCCATCTGAGGATACTTTGGGGGTGACTATCCTTTTTTACTGTCTCTAGAGGTAAGGCAAGGACAGAACTTTCAGCTTTTTGATTAGGACTAGATGAAATGCCTTTTATTTTAACACACACTATCAAATAATGAGATTTGGACACACTGTTGGCTGAGTGTGTCCAAATCTCATTATTGTCTAAAAGTGTAATTTTCTTCAAGGCAAAATAAAACAAAGATCACCCAGAATTTCTTCCATGAGATGGAGCTAAAACTTGTGTTCAAGGGAGATGTTGCAGTGATCCTCACTGGAAGATGGTTTTACAGCAAAGGGTTCATGACCCATATACATGATCGATATAACAGGCCCAGGCGTATGCTGTCCTTTGCTGTGCTGAACTGGATCTACAGCCTGGCCTTCAGGACCTTGTTGTGCTGAGCAAATCCCTTGTCTGCAGAAAAAAAATTGGCCAGTAACAGAGGAGCTGCAGGCAGCACAATTATGTTACCTCTGTGGCCTTGTCTTTACCTGGTAGCGCAGCAAGAAGTTCTCATGCAAACATCCTTTCTATTCAATAGTAGAAATGAGGAATAGTGTTGGAAGAAAAAACTAGAAGAAAAATTGGAAGAAAAATTGGATGAAAATTCTGTGACAGCTTGAAGAACCAAAAGGAAGTAGCCCTCTTCACAAATGGAGTCTTCATGGTGTGCTGCCTGTGGATTGGAGATGTTCAATGATGCGTTTCTCAAGGTTCTCACCACTGAAAGAGATGAGTGTTTATATTATTATCTCTTCCTTTATAATGCCAGCTCTAATAAATACCATTTGAAGTTAGACCTTAGAAAGTCTAAGTGTCTGTGTTAGCATAAAACCCCAGCACCTCCTGGTGTAAAATACATGATCAAAAGTTTGTTGTATAAACCCAGATTAAAAGGGCATTGTATTCAAGGGCATTGTATTAAAAGAGCAAAGTATTCAAGACATTTCCTAGAAACAGAAAGTTCTTATAATATATGTTACCATTGCATTGTCTGAATATTTTTCAAGTTGTGTGTTAAGTAGGATATATAATAAAAAATAACAAATTGTTATTTGTTCTCTGTAAGAAAGAAAAATAGGTCTGCAGATTAAGTTTTTTTCAATATGTACAGTTTTCTATCTGCATAAAAAGGTAATCTTTATGAAAAGATGCCAAAACAGCATTCTTCATATTTGTTGAGATTTCTGACAGCTTTTTGACTCCCTGCAGAGGCTCTTACCTTCATCATCTGCACAGAGAAGAATTACCCTTCTGGATAAAAAAAATTCTGTTGACTCAAGGAGCAATGCTGACTGCTCTGACTATCTCTTGAGAGACTTAGGTTGCTATTTTGAGAAGTGTTTGATCTGCTAATTGAACATAGAGCATTATATTTGATGTATTTGTATTACCATTCAGTACTACTGAGAAGTGCATTGCAAGGGTTTCCAAAGACCTGATGACTCCATTCTCAAATGCAGTCAGTGGATTTTATTCATATTTCAGGAAAAAAAAATACACATGCAACCACATGAACACACATACAACCAAAACAAGGTCATTTGCCTCTCAAACTTCTCAGTGAACTGGTGACAGTGGAGGATAAATATGAGAGTTGTCTGTGACAAAATGACACTTTCTTGTGTAAATACCTGCCCTGTACTCTGTCTCAGCTATGGCCCTTTTTAGGGCAAAATAGTAAAGAAAATTGTATGAGGTTGGTTGAGTAATAAGTGAAATGAAGTATAAAATTGCTCAGTATGTTGGCTATAAAGGCTTTAATGCTAATCCTATTATTTCTCTGCTCCAGTTGTTAAAAATTTGAGATTTATTTAGCTCATTATCTGAGTTCAGAGTTGCTTTCGCTAAAATTGAAGACATTAGTGTTTTACTAGCACAAATACTGAATTTTCTTAGGGCTTTCTCTCTATTCAATGGGAAGATACTTTCAGTTGATAATTAGATAATCTCTGTTGAATTTTCAATCTTAATTGCTGAACTAGTCTTGTTTTAATCTGCTTTGTAAGTAGATATTTAGGCATTGATTATCTCAGTCTAAATGCATAAATTTCTGTCCATTTTCCTCCTCATTTTCAGGAGATGCTGTGACTATTCTAGAGAGAAGCAAAACATAAATTAATTTAGGCCATCTCTTTTTTAACTGCACAATATTTGCAACCTTCGGTGAAAGTACAGTTTTTAAATTCAGGTTTAGAATTAAACAGGACCTGATAAAAGAGCATGTATAGCTGCCATCTCTAAAAGTTTTTCCCAAGGGCATATGGGTTTGCATGGATCTAAATTGGTTGGATTAATGCATTGACTGAAGGAGAAGAGGCCTTAGCAAATGGATGAACCAGATCTTAGTGAGACCTCTGATAAGAGATAAGAGATAAGCATTTAGACTGAGATAATTGTAACAAGCTAAAGAATAGCACAGAGAATCTCACTTCATTGAAATAATGCTAATTTAAAAAAAAGAAAATTATTGAAGCCAAGCCAGAGTGCTTATCTTCAATACACCTCAGCTCACACCACGTGAAACGACAGCTATTTGAGACTTTTCTTACATCATGCCTGAATATATTGCTACATTATAAAATCTCACTTTGATTTGTTATAAATGAGCTAAACCTATCTCTTTAGAGCTGTAATCATAGGTTGAAATATGACTTGTCAAAAGCTAAAATTAACCCAAAATTTTACTGTGTAATTACACTAAAAAAAATGTTAAATTGCTCAATTGTAATTATAGTATTAAATTGGCAATGTAAATTAAACTTTTTTACAATTAAATTCCTCTAGATGATGATTATGATGCTTTTATTAGTTACTATTACTATTAGTTATTATAATTGTTATTGTTATTTTTATTTCTATTTTATGCTTCCCTGTCACATTCAGTTTTTCTAAAGAGAAAGAAATGTCATAGCTTTTATTCAACCCCTCCAAAACATACTGAGTTTAAAGCCTTTCAGAATTTGTGAGGTTGTACATTAGAGAAAGATTCACTTCAAACATAGGTTTCTGTCAAAATATACATGCATACTATTATAAATGATTGAGCTATATTGTTATACCAATGTGCACAGAAAAAAATGCACAATAGAGATCACTTTTATTATTATACACTACCATATTTTAGTTTGAAAATACGTAGCAGAACTTCTTGTAATGTATATTTATCATAATTATTTAAAGAAGATGCTGACTTAAACCAATGAAATAAACAAATTCACTTTGAGGAGCTAGTTAGGCTTTTTTCTTGTAAAAATTTTGAGGACTTGATCACAACCAAAAAAGAGACAGCATATTAT
The DNA here is from genome assembly GCF_024509145.1 of Vidua macroura. NCBI lineage: Eukaryota > Metazoa > Chordata > Aves > Passeriformes > Viduidae > Vidua > Vidua macroura. The sequence goes on along the minus strand of NC_071572.1, from coordinate 45,882,078 downwards.
TTTCTTACTGTTATTATCTCTAAATTTGTTAAATTGCTGCTGAATAGAGTGAAACATAAAAGCTCTGAAACGGAATGTTTTGAAGTAAACTTTTATGCAGTGTTGAAACTAGAACACTAAAATTAATAAGGCAACTGTTTCTATCCATAAACGTTATGCGAAGCTTTGTTATTTTGTTTATCTACTGTTGATAAAAGTTGATAAACTCTGGAATTATTTTCTTCAGGGCAATTACTAACAGTGGAAAACATTTTGGGGGGAAGGGTGGACAGAGAACAGAAGGAGAGAGAGAAAGAGATGAGGAGAGAGATATGCAAATTTCTTTCAGGCAATATTTATACTTCCTGATTTTTTTTTTTTTATTATCTAGAAATGGGTTGACTCTAGCTAGCAATTAAGTGCCCACCAGCTGCTCAGTCACATTCCTCTATATAGAATGCAGGACAGAATGGGAACAATGAAAGCAAGAAAACTCTTGTAGGTCAAGATAAATTCAGTTTAATAAATGGAGGGAAAGGGAAAATAAAAAACCAAACAAATAAAAAAACCAAACAGGTCAAACAAAATCAATCTGTCACCACCTTTTATGAGCAGACCATTGCTAGGCCAGTCTTGGAATAAAGCCTGGCTGGGAAATGCTCCTGGGCAGTCCCTCCACATTTTTATCGCTGAGCATGACACCATAGAGTATAGAATATCCCTTCAGTCCGCTGGATCAGCTGTTTTGGCTGTGCTCCTTCTCAGCAACTTGCCCACCCCTGGCCTCCTTGTTAGTGGGTAGAGTGAGGAACAACAAAGTCTTTGATGTTGTGCAGTGTTCAGCAATAACTAAAAGACTGATTTCTTATCAACACTGATGTAGTCACAAATCTAAACCATAGACTCATATGGCTGCTTATGAATAAAATTTATTGCCTCAAAGCAAGAGCGAGTACAAAGGCTCATGTTGAATAATGCAATGGCAGCAGCTTGACAGCACATAAAAGTGAAATAAAATGGAGAAATGCTGGTGAGCTTGGCTGATAACAGGCAGTTAATAGAAGGTGTGTTACAGAAATCTATAAAAAGGGAGGTAAAATATTTATTCAGGGCATATAGCAATGACTATTGGTCTCATCAAACAAAGCACAGAAGGAAAAACAAAAAAAAAAATAGCAACAGTGCAACAGTGCTTAGTTTGTGTGTTCCAAGAAGTGTTGTTGTTGATTTTCTGCACAGTTTGGTTTAGACAAGACCAGATGAGAAGTTTTTACTTAATTACATTTTTCAAGCCATCTGTTTGCTTTCTTAAATAAATATGTATCTGAATATCACAAGGATTGTTGACAAAGCTACATTTAGAAGGACTTTCAAGACATTATTGTCATTGCACCACTGCTTTTTCACACAAGTAACTACAGAATCAGTAGATTATATACATTTAACATAGCATTAAAGTCAGATAATCAAAACCAAACCAAATCACCTTTAACAGAGAGAAATACACACTTCCTGAGGGCAACTTATCTAATCTTAGATGCATACTACAGGATGTATCAAATGAACCTCTCCCTGAAGGCACAGATAGTAATTGTTCTTTGCTCTTCTCCAGGTAGAGTGACTTAGACTACAACTTGGAACTGTTCGGTGTTTGGTGTTTACATAAGTTATAGTTCATCCTACTTCATATAGAAATTCATATGCAAATCCTGTAGTTAAATTGAATCAAATTGATCAAAGATAATAATATACTTGTCACTTGCAAATCAGCATAGCTCTGTTACCTCAAAAGGGTGCTATGTTGACTTAGTTAAATACAGACATCTGAATCTTGAAGATACAAGTTATGTGAAATGATTTGCATCTCATGCTTTTAAAGTCAGAAAGATTAATATGGCATTTCTCATTTTGGGGGCTTCATTGAACAGCTGTTACATCTACTACAGGCCTTATTTTCAGGAATCTGTGACTCACATAAAAGAATAACTGCAAAAAAATTGAATTCAATTGTATTCTCACTTGTTGTAAATTCCATGGATTCTTTAATTTATTCATGTAGCAGTTAATTTGCCATTGAAGACTGACAGACATGCCAAGTTGAGCAAAATTATAACTTACTTCCCCACTATGAAGCTCTTTGCAAGGCTAAACAAAAGCCTATTTTAAGGTTTGTGTGGGGAATAGTGCTAGTAGATGGGATTTGCTTATTTCCTCAAGAACAGTTACAGGGAACAATTTAAAATTTTGTTGTCAAAAGAATAGCTTTTCTTTCAGCTCTATTGTGCTGTGTGCTCTATTTGTACTGATACATTTACAAGTATTTAGGGCCTTTTCAAATACTTTTTGAATTTCTGGACCAAGAAATTAGTATGTATGCCTCATGAATTTTTCAAGCAGATCAATGTATTTCAACAAAATCTCACAAAAAAAACCACAATTATTCTAAAGTGAAGATCATTCTGCATTGGGCTATTCTGATTCCACAAGCATAGGTGAACTTACTAAGAGTTGCTGGTTATGCAGGTTCTCAGCTGACTTACCATTTCAGTTGAAAATTGAAATACAGTATGATTTATTTTTCTGCCTTTTCAGGCTTAAAAATTAAAGGTGTAAAAGGAAGGGCTTTAGTAAAACTAAAAAAGATGCCATTAGCCAGACAAAAAATTCAGTATGCAGCACCTTGGTTTTGTGTATTTCATTGGACTGTAGTATAATCTTATTATCTTCATATACAGAATATTTCATTTTATCATGCAGTGAAATTAGTATGTAAATATCAATACTTTTTGTGCTTGATACAGAGGGTTATAAATATGTTAGCTAGTATAAAGTTTGTCAAAGATTTTAATGGAAACAGCTATTTCAGAAATAAGAAAAGTGTATGTAAGTTTTGCCAATATGTTCATGAACAGTGTAGAACTGCATCAAAACTATTTATCTATAAATGCAAATAAGTTTGAAGATTTCATCACACATATTAAAATACAAATAATAACATTTTAAAGTCATTTTTGAAGGTGAAGGTTTGAATTTTCATCTTCCTCTCTCTCCCCCTTTTTTGTATCACTCCTGGTAGAACAGAAGAGAAATGATTTAGTTTTTCATGGTGACTTCCTTGGAAAGCATTATTACTCACTGGTGTACAGCTTCAGTACATGACTGTCTAAGTGAAGGCATTTCCATCACAGTGTTCTCTCCTTGAAGAGTGACTACCATAGAATATTATTGATTTGCTTAGTGTATGATGATTCAGAGGTTAGACAGCTCAGAGTACAGCTGTTTTAGAAACTTTATGTCAAATAAACTCAAATATGATTCTGTAGTTGAAAAGCTCAGGCATTTTCTGCCCTCTAGTGAAAGTACAATCTTTTAAGTTTTTATCTCATTTGTATAGATGTTATTTCTTTTTGACCCCAAACCAAAGAAATGCAAATCAAGAAAATGGAACAAATTTTACAATTGTTATATACAATATAAAAGCTTCTTTTCAAAAATATGTATGTCAAAAATGATGTACAAGTACAGCCTTGTTTTCCATGCTTTAAGAAAATTTTAAAATATAGCATTAAAAAAAAAAGCCTCAAATCCTTTTTTTTTTTTTTTTTTTGTTATTCAGTGTTCGGCAACAGAAGCCAAATATTTGCATGATTTAATCATGAAATGTAATTTCTCTTTTGTATTTTCATAGAAGTTTCCCAGAGAGAACTACTACTTTGACTGGAGAATGGCTTATCCATTAATATCCACACCTAGGATAGGAAGGAACATGAAAGTCAAGGAAAACCTTTCTGATTCAGAGGTAAGGTACATTTCACACCAGCTGGGTAAATTTTGCATTGGCTGTCATTCAGGCTTCACGGGAGTGATGCTGAATCAGGGGCAGCTGTCATCTGTATGGTTTGAGCTCTGTCACACGGCAAGAACAATGCCAATGCAAATGCAGCAGTTTGCACCTGCAGCTCAGTACAGGTTTCAGCACCCTAGTTTCTGTGTCAGTGTATCTCACTTTAGGAGCCCATCTACCAGTTTTAGTTTCTTAGCAGATTGGCCAGAAGCACCTGGGACAGAAGCACTTTGAGAAAGTAGAGAAACTGCAAAAATGCGATTAAAGAAGCTGCATACATTCAGTCAATAAATGTTTGGTTTAGGTTAAAGAAGTCAAAAGGCTCTTGGAACTCCTGCTAAGCCTTAATTTGGTCTAAAATGCCTCTTCCAAGTCATGCAAAAGAGAAACAGAATTCATTGTCTTCTGTATGCCAACTAAGCGCTGAAACTTTTGTGTTATTAACAGTCCATGGTATTGATTTGTAAAGTGCCTTTCACATGTAGCACAACTCCAAAATTTTTAATGCAATAATTTTCTTTTTGGAAATGGAATTCTTGTTTTCAAGCCAACCCATGTCAATGTAGATGTTCAATGAAGTGAAAGCAAAATATTCAAAATTTTAAGTTTAGAATGTTTGTTACTGTATTTCAAAACCTCCTTAACATTATGATTATTAAAGCCTTTGTATCTGCAGTAGTATTTTCTGTGACTGGGTCACACAATTATCCAAAAAAGAGAGTAATACATAAATCTGGTAGATCTCTGCAAGTCTTTACAGGGCAAACAGCTGAGTTCCATAAAACTTCAATTCAAAAAGGTCAACAAGGCAAACAGCAATTCAGAGCCGCACAAATCACAAGTTCTTGCCATCATGCTCCTTGTTCTGTGAGCAAGAGATTAATATAAACCTAAGCCTTTCTGTTATAGTGATAAACAATAGTAAACTCTTCACCTCCTTTCATTACTATTGTAGTGATGCCAATTTTGATCCCAGGGGAAGCTATGAAAGTGTAGGGAGGAATGATGAGAGACCTATGAGAGACTGGAATGCTGATGGTTCAAACAATCAAGGTGCAAACTGATGATGCGCTCTGCTCTAAGGGGCACAGCCACCACCTCAGGTTACAGCTTGGTGCTGAACATAATAAGGGAAGAGGCTGAGGCAGATCCTGGGAGGTGGGGTAATGCTTTTTATCATGCCTAAGTCCTTGCACAAATGTCTCAGCTGTGAAAACTCCCCTCCAGGAAAATACTGTGACATTCACCATAGCCTATTCACGCCTTCTTATGGGCCATAATTGACTCAGCTGCACTGGCATGAGAGGCAGCTGTGAAATCTTAAACCATCAAAGATCCTGAAGCCTCCTGTGATCCACATCATTGCATCATTCAATGTGAAACTCCCTGCTCCAGGGGAGGTACTTGGGCATTCCCACTTGAACCCAACCTCTATCACAGTATTTTTGACATTGTCATCACAGATATTAAAGACAAATATTAAACACAAATTAAACAAAAAGCCCAGTGCCACACAAAATGTAATAAACGTTCACAAATCTAATAAATTTTAATTCCCTTTTTGATTTCTATTGCCATTCATTGTCATGCCAGTAAAGGGCCATTAGATCATAGAAGCCCTTTGTATGGGGAACCAAAAATCTGCCAGGTTACCGTAAAATACCTGAACTTTAATGCCGTCCTCAACAAAAAATATTAATGCAATAAAAGAACCCTTTTTCTGTAAGGATTTTTAAAACACTTTTGTACTGTTAAACTGTTAAAGGTGTTTAGTAAAATTCCCAGAGATCTCAGTGAAAAACAGTAAAGACCTCAAAATGATAGTGTAATGTGTTTGTAGATAGTATAGCAGATTTCGGGCTATTAGGTAGTTGTAATAGCTGATGTATTTTTCCAAGCTTTACTCTTGAATATCTTTTCAAAATGCACTAAGGTTTTTTTTTTCTTAGCTTCTTCTTAAAGAAGGAATTTTTTTTTAAGTGAAAAGCAAGAGAAAACCAACTGTAAAGTAGCAGATAATTTTCAACAATTCTGTTAAAATTGCAGCAGTCTTTTGGTTTGGAATACATAATTTTCTCTTATAGAAGCATTTGACCCTAATATACACATTCTCAGAGGAGCAGGCTCTGGCTGAGCCTTCTGAATAAAATGTATCTTTCCCTCAAAACTGAGTATTTATCTGTGCCACAGAAGTCTTGGTGACTTCTAAGTATTTAAGGCAACAAATGCTTTGAAATCATATGTTTTTTTTCACTGCAGACTTTCTCTGTATTCACAAAAAAAAAAAAAAAAAAAAAGTCCAAACAGAATAAAAAGCCTAAGGGGAAGGGGACAAGAGGAGATAAGGAAATTGAATAATGAGGAAGTCTCTTTTTTTAAATCTATATCTTGGAGTACACTTTTGATTCCCCTTTGTATTTTCTCGTACTGGAGATTATAGCAGGGACACACTTCCTCACTGTGTATTACCAATGAAATATGGTTTCTGTTAGCTTTGGGCAACATAATGAATAATAACTTAATACAAATAAAATGGTACTGAAATAAAAGAGAACACAGTATGGACCTAAGATGCAAGACCTACTGATTATTCTAAGGATAGATTTCTGCTGGTTTCTGATGTATTATTTTACTTCACTGTTCTTGTTCTATTTCTGCAGTGTCTATATGAGTCCTTTAATGGAATACTTCAATTTATTTCTCAGCAAGACTAAATTCATCTAGTGTGAAACATCATCTTAAACATAGACTGAATACTGTTAACCAGTGGAAATGTGTCAATTTTGTATTTGATCTGTAAATGAAAAGTAATGAAATAGTGTCCATTCCTTTAAAATAAGAAACTAAAAATGTTACATTCAGACTAAGAACCAATGCAGATGGGACCATCTCTCAATCCCTTGTGGAAATGACTCTTCACTTCAATGCATAGCCAAGTGCATAAATTTGAGGGGGGAACAGGAGGGAGTGAAATGAGCTTTCGTGTCTCCCCTCCAGAGACTCTGCCTTCATCTACTTCCTTGTCCTTTGCTTTCTAGCCTAAAGACTATACCTCTCTATTTCAGTCTTTTCCTTCACAGTTCAGAATAGGATCTGTTTCCTGACGCAAGATCACTGCAGAATAGTTCAAAGAAATAAAAATCCCCATTGTCACTTTAGGAAGTTTACTTCCCTGCCTCTGAAACCTTCAGGACAAAGTCAAAGTGAATTGACACTGTATTAGCCCTTGCTTGCTCTCTCAGAAAGACATTAATAACCAAACCACAAGAAAGATGTACTTTCCTGAAGGAATTAGGATTTTTTTTCTAAAAACTGTATTTATAAACTTTTATTTTATGTTGAGGAGATCTTTAATATATACATGTAAGTTTAAAAAATATAAGGCACCAAAATTTAGAGCTATAAAAACATATGTATGTTCGGGTATTTTTTTTTTGAGTTTTGTAGTACTGGCTTGTAAAGTGGTCCTAGATTATCCTATTGCATCATTGAATCCTGCAAGTCTACAACTACAATCCATTTATCTTTTTAGTTTTTGTAGGATACACAGAAATAAGCAAAAATATGAACTTCTCATCCATACAGAGATACTTCTTTTCAGGTATCTTTCCCTTAAGAACCCATCAAAATTTGTAAAATACTATAATATATTCAGGTTAAAAATTAAAATTCACTTAGTCTATCTAGCTGCAGTGTGTGACACTCCTTGAAGGTTATTTTCTGATGGGGTAGATTTGTATTAGGGGAAAAATGTAAAAATATCTGTATGGCTACAAAACAGGGCAGCTGTGGCCATTCCATTTTTGCCTGAACAAAACAGAGATCCACTTGTAGCCCTGCATATGCCCAGAGGAAAGCTCCTTGTGGCATTTTAGTTTCTCCCAACAGAAGAGAAACTGCTTTAGCTGGACAGGCTATTGGGATGTGCAGCTGTTGTGCAGGGCAGTGGCCAAGGTGAGAAGCAAAGGTCACAAAATGTGTTTTACATCCCTTCAGCACTTCCAGCTGAATTACCAGCTTATATGATAAATTCAAAATGGCAGACTTCATATAGCAAAGGTTTATGTCACTTGTGATACAGATTACTTGGATTTAAAGTGACAATACAAGATCCAGGAGATAATAAAACTGACAAAATGTATTACTGAAACACAATGAATGCACCTATGTTAGTAACTTAAATTTCACTTCTATGAAATCAATAGGCAAACTCCCAGAGAAATAAAGAGGAGAAAACCTTTAATGCTTTAAGTTAAATGCTACTTAGGATGGGGAAATAGAGAGATAAAGTGGCTCTCACATTTTTCCTTCCCTCACAACCAGAATCTGTATCACTCCAATATGAAAATGTTTAGAGAAATAACTAATCTGATCATATCTGGAAAAAAGCACAATGCTTTAAGTAGTGTTCTAAATCTCTATCTTTTTGTGAAGTAAGGAGAAAAAGAAGAAAATATTCAGTTGTTATGCATGACTCATATGATTCTCAAAATTGTATAAGTGATTCAAACTATTTTTGGATCTTCACTATTAAAAGACTGCCTGTCTTGGTTAAATGAAATTTTGCTTTTATTCTTATTCTTATGGAGCAAGTCAAATGATGATATTCATAATTAAATTAATATTTCCATCAAAGAGTATCCATTCTCAGCACTGATGGTTCTTCTGGCTATTTCAGAGACAACTAAAAAGAATCCCTCCCCCTTCCTGCTCTACATGTAATCTTCCTGTTTCACAATGTGGTATTATGCTGAGGTACCATGGGGAAACAAGCTTGGTGTCAGTAGTTACAAGATTATATGATATCTTTCCCAACTCAAATTATATAGAAACTTCAGCAATCAATCACAGATTTCTACTTAAATGAAAAAGAAATTAAACAAACAAACAAAAAATATTAAAGACTATTACAAATAATTTCTTTAGTAAGATAAATTTAAAGAAGGTGAAATTACTGAAGTTAGTAATTTTGAAGATTAGCTTGAAAGTATTTATTTTCAAGTCCAGAAACTAGCATTTATTAAGTTCAGAGAAAGGACATGAAACTCTATGGAGTTAATCTAAATCTTTACACATCACTGACATTTGAAGATACATTTTCTTTAACTGCAGTGACACTTTGTCACATTTTCACATACCAAACCCCTTGTGGATTATCATTCTACAAAGATTTATTTATTTTGCTGTTTAATAGCAAAAGAGATGAATACTGCTGGAAAAATGAAAATGTGAAATGTTATTATATAAGGGATTCAGTAAGTATGTAGTAATCTGATTGGATATGTTTGTCAACTTTGAACTACCAAAATATTTGGGAACAGCAACTCACTCAGCCTTCCTGTGCCTTTAAGCAAAGAAAAAATCCAAATAGAATCCAGAAAATAGCGAAGATTGCTGGTGGTTTCTTGGGCAGTAAATGTTTTCTCACTGACAAAGCAGGAATGGTAAGCATTTGAATGTTGAGATGTTGTCTTGGTTCCAGACAACATCTTGGGTTAATTTTTGCAGTAGCCAGGATGGGTAATGAAAAGGTTATAACAGTTATAAACGTTATAAAGGTTAACAAAGAATAACCTAACAATGGTTATTCTGTACCAACCTACAGATTTGCTGGGAATAGGATGAAGGGGCTCCTCCATTAACCTGGTAGGGTAACGCCGGTTCAGAGCAATAACACGTGAATTGTTTGCCTATCTTTTACACTTTGTTGTTAATATTGTTAATGTTACTCATTACTTTCTCATCTCATCACTTTCTCCAGCAAATTGCTCTCATCTCAACCCATGTTCTCCATTCTTCTCTCCAGCCACCTACAGAGGAAGGGGGGAGCCCATGATTTGGAGAGCCTCGGTGAGAGCGCTAAATTGGGGAGTACCATTCTTAAGCCATGACAAATGTGAAAGCAAGGATGAAGGTGTATCAGGAAAACTACAATTTGTAACTGGAAGGGTTAACATGTTACATAAACTGCAGATGAAGTGGATGAATTAGTATCAGGTATATGCACTGGAATGTTTTTAATTTTTAACTGAATCATGTAAACCCACATTTTTCTGCTTGTTTAGGTATTAAAAAAAAACAAGGCAGACCATTATAATAATTTTCCCTGGTTTCTTCATTCATCAGTGCAGTCAACATGAGAAAACACTAAGTACCACATTTGTCAGAAATAGGTTGATGATTATTCAGAGCCTTAATCCCCATTTGTAAATTTTTGTAAATTATGAGATTGCACCATATTAAATCTTAGACAACAGCAACTCGTGCCTGCATAATGACACGGACTTGATATTAAAAAGGTGTCTGACTGTTACCTCCTTTTCCGTGCTCATCTGTTGCTTCTTTTCTCTCCGACTTCCTTGTTTTCGCCGGCTCCTCTTTCCTGGGGCGCTGGCCAGACGCTTCTGGGAGCAGCCGTAGAGAAGCAACAAACACCTTTGTGGGTTCGTTTGATACAGGCAGAGCAGTTTAGAGAGCGCGATCAAGACCGGGATACAGAGACTGAAGAGATTGGACACTTGTTGTGCAGTCCAAAGTAGGTTGTATTTGCTCGAACGCTGCACGTACAAGTGACAATGGTCTGGGGTCGAGACACAGGTTTTATAGGGGAAAATAAGAGATAAGGTGAAACCAATAGAACAATGCCCAGTGTGAATACATTATAGGTAAAATCCAATGGGAATAGCTTCAGGGGGAAGGGTAAATACACGTAAAAATACAGAATAAAAACTCCAGCTTTAGGTTTAGGAAACAGAAACTCCCATTTCAAATTCACAAAGCCTTTTTGCTCCGTTTGCGTAGCTGTACACTACAACACTCATCTTCTTTTTTAAGCGATTTTACTGGCTTCATGTATTGTAATAAATTCCTGTTGGGATCCTTCTTCTCCCCGGGAAAAATCTTCTATTTACTTCTGAAGGTGACTCAGGACCCCCTCCCTGATATTAAGATTTTTTTTCTTCCTCACAGAAGCCTGTAAGTCTCTAACAAATTCCCATTCTACCATTTAATTTAAAAATTCTCTCACTTGTGCACATTGTTTTAATCATAGTGGAGTGTAATTTCTCCCAACCCCAACTCAGTAATCGGTCATCAAATCAAGACAACTAGGCAGGTTTCTTCTTTAACCATGGTTTTCCTTCTAACAAAATACTCAATGTACAAATTACATGCACACAACTATGTGTACCTATAATGAGATATATATATTTATATATACACACACACTGTATAATTATTAGTTGATCAGTTTTACTACTCATCCTTACAAATAATATCTTAACCACTGGGTGGGTTGGGTGACATGGAGGAAATGAAAAGAACCTAAAGACTAAATAAAAGAAATACTTACAAATGTCATAACCTAAAAAGAAGCAAATGCTTTGACTGTGTTGTCCAGCATGAAGTCTCAACATTTAGAAATTTAGAAATGAAACATCTTCAAATTCTTTCTAATATTATAAGGGATAACAATATACTGTTTTTTAAGAGGAAGTGGACTCAGAAATCTGGGATCATTACAGAAAAAAGCAACATAAATTTAGTAAGACTTCTGTAAAAAACCATTAGTCTTGACATCTGTTGATACTGCAAAGTATCAGAGACATTTGAGCTAAATTTCAGCAGAACAGTTAAGTTTGCTTACTCAAAGGTCCTTGTTGCTTTAGTTAACATCACTGGTTTTGGTGGCAAACCTAGCAGGATAGAAGGTTAGACTGGATAACCATTTATTAATTCATTGGAGACTTTAATTTTACTTTCCACAACAGATTAGATTCTTGAGGCAGAGCTGCTGCTTTTGATAACTAATAGTGTAAAAAAGTCAGTCTTAATATGTGCTGGGATTAGAGGTTTAAAAAACCTTTTTTTGAGGCTTCAGTTTTATAGGGGTGATGGAGGGCATAAACATAGTGCTATTATCTGGACTGATTTTCCATTAAAGATTGCCTTCTTGGTCTGCATTTGTCCGGCCAGATGCCTGAAGGCAGAGGTAGGCAGACCCTCGCCTGCACCAGCAAGCATAAATGACTGTGATTTTTTCAGTCTGATGGTAACTTAGCATTGGTTGCTGTTATCACAGGCAGCATTAATCTGTGGAGTGTTTCTGGAAAGTCAGAAAAAGTGGAAAGGTTTCCTGTATTCATCTTCCATCAAACTCTTCCAATTGCAGCCCATGCAAGAGAAGCCCAGACCCCTTTTGAGTTACCATTTTCTGTGCATTGAAAGCTAGACCAAGAGGCATGGTCTCTCCAGTAAATTTATTCAGTGGTATCCAAAAGACCACATAGGAAAGAACCTGTTTTTCTTTTCCAGGTCCTTGAAAGATCACTGATTGCATTTGCTTTCCTGGAAAAAAAAATAAACTTGAAAATGAAGATTTATGTGGCATATGGGTAAAACCTTACAAAAAAAGGCCTTGTAAAATCATGGTTCGGGCCTTGTTGCTTTGGCTGGGTACAGCTAACAGCTAGCCTGATAAGTTCCCAAGAGAAAGGAATTGTAACAGTGAGAATCAGCCTGCATATCAATTATGTCTGGCTCTCAGCGGCTACGTGATGGAGGTTCGCTGACTCGCTGTCCCGCTTGTGGCCGCAGGGCAGACACACAAGTGGCCTCCTCCGAGTCTCTGCCGAGACTGTTGCAGGTGGCAGTGATTGCTGTGGCGTGGGTAGCACAGCAGAGGCACAGAGCATGAGGAAACCGAGGCAGAGGAATAAGGGAAGGACACTTGTCTGAGTCTCCAAAGATTTAATCCTGAAGTGGGGGCAGAGCAAGTTACAAACCTGAACCTGAAGGGGCTACTTTTATAGGGATGGGGGGAACACGGGGATGACACAATCTTTGACCAATAGGAGGGCATTAGGGGTGGGGTGCAGGGTAAGGGCTCCCCTACAGAAGCCAACACAGGGAGGGAGCAAACCTTACAATGCAATTCTGCTTTGAGGAAGGGATGAAAGACAGGGAACACTCCAGAACCAAAGGAGTGTGCTATCTTTGACAGACAGGGGTGAGACAAGGGAACAAGGGAGGTATACAGGTGGATTGATATGTAGATTGACATACATTTTGGTGGCAAAAAACTGTGGTAAACAACTCAGGACTGAACCATTAGGGAAACCAAATGGGGTACATAGAATGAACCATTACAAACTTATATTCCTTACAAGGAATATTAAAACATACTGAAGAACAAACTGTAAAATAACAGACTACCACAATCAATATATTTCTGTGGGAACCAATTTGCACCTGTGAGGGGAAAGATTCCATGTGAAACTACTTCCCAGGAGACAAGAATGTAAACATATATAGAGAGGAAAGTTTTTGATGGACATGGACACTAGCCATTATCAACCAATGAACTGCAATAAGTTACTAACCAATTAGAATTAAACACGATGCCTTCTGATAACCATACAAATATGAGCTGTGAAAAATAAAAATAGGTGATGGTGGATAAAGAAACAGTTGTCTTTGTCTGTCTCTACTATGACAGATTTGGAGTTAAAATCATGAGTAAAATGTGTAAGATTTAGCCATATGCTTTGTTTCCTGAGAAAAGGCAAACCACCTTCCCTTGCACAATAATCCCTTTGTTCTTTATGAACCTTGCAAAAGGAAAAGGAATTTAGTGCCTGGGCCATGAGGGGTTATGGCTGTAGGGCATGCCTTCATGTCTTGCTCCTGTAGCCTGAGGAGGACAGAGCATGTTCCTGCTCTATGCAGCAACACTTCAGTTCACAACAGATGACCTTACTGAAAAAAAAAAAAAAAAAATCTATAATTCTGCTTCTGTGTGCTCTAGAGTCAGAGTTAAAGCTTAGAGAAAGAGCAGGAAAAGACTGAAATGTGCAAGGTCTGAACCTGATTCCACTCAATGATCTCACATTTAAGAACTTTCCCCATGCTGTCAATGTAGATAGGGCATGCCAGTGAGAAGTGACATATTTCAAAATATTTTAAAATGGTGAAGCAGGATTGCAAAATGCCTGTAATGAATCGTGGGTGAGTAGGAGGCTGGAAAAATAGGAATCTGCTGCCAAGGCTCTCATGTCCAGGGATATGGAGGGAAAGGTGGAAAACTTTAGGCATTTCTCTGCAACATCTCAGAAAAAAACAGCTTACTGGAGTATTTACGTAAGTAAATGCTCCATAAACGGGGACAGTGGTTGTAGACGGGGGGGGGTTAGCCTCTTCTTCCAGGCAACCCACAACAGTATGAGAGGACACAGTCTCAAGCTGTGCCAGGGGAGGTACGGGTTGGATATTAGGAAGAATTACTTCACAGAAAGGATGATTAGATATTGCAATGGGCTGCCCAGGGAGGTGGTGGAGTCACCATCCCTGGAGATGTTTAAGGAAAGACTGGATGTAGCACACAGTGCTATGGTCTAGTTGACAAAGTGGTGTTTGGTCGAAGATTGGACTTGATGATCCCAGAAGTCTTTCCCCAATTGATTCTCTGATTCTGTAAAATCTGCTCAATTCAAGTAGTCACAACAACTGTTTTGATAATTTTATCTGCTGTATCTGAGTTTTGATTTCCTATCAACAGTAACACAACTTGGACAAAAAGAAACTAAAGACACTTTACCTTCTATTTTTACAAACAAAGCCAAAATTCACTAATTATTGCCACACAGAAGCACATAACTTCATGTTCCCCAAAGGTACATTTTGTCTCCTTAAAATGTGACAGGTACCATGGAAACAGTAGAAGTTATTGCAAGATGCATAAGCATTGCTCTTTAATGAACTAGAGTTTTGTTTTTACTTAGATACAGAACTTTAATACCATAACATTTTCTTCTTCTTACCCTTAGCTTTTTCTCTCTAATTCTGTCACTGCTCTGTTTTGTTTCTTCTCCAGGGGACATTTTCTCTCATCAGACTATCATTAATTAGTTTGTTTGTGGCATCAGCTGTCACTTATTATGAGATTCTAAGCTCCTGATAAAAGCATTTTCCCTTACTCTCTTTACAGCCTTTCTTTTAAATCCTTAATGTGCCATCCATCCTTTGTTTCTTCCTAAGGAAATGAGGCAGTTATAAAAATAGGACTACCCTTTTTTTCTCTAATATGTGGATTTTTTTTAAAGAATATATTGTCAGTCCCTCCTTACAGAATCCTATTGTTGCCAAGATTATGTTTCTTATAGAAACAGATGCAGATATTTTATAGTTCTATATTTTATAGAAGCTAGAGAGAGTATTAGGAACACACATGACATAAGTCAATATAAACCAAAAGTAAAAAGAAAAGCATAATTTCCCCCTCAAGGTAGTAGTGGGTGAGACAGATCATGGGTAAGTAAAAAATACTTACAAATAAACTATAGATTTTTTTTCCTTTTTAAAAATTTATATCTATATTTTAATAAGGGGTTGTATTTTAGATCACAACTTATTTAAGGGCATCAAGAGAAACCATTGAGAATTAAGTAAGTCTTGTCAGCTGCAATATGATTATTCATTTTTTGGCCTGAATTACAATGATTTTAGCCCAAGTACTCCTCATCCTCTGAAAATATTCAGTAGGCTAGATGTCACATAAGAAATAACTGACGGGAGCATAAGAACTTTAACACTTTTCTTTTCTTCTTTTTTTTTTTAATCCAGACTTCCTTGTGTCATTTGTTAGCTATAATGAACTCAAGTTGTAAATTATTGAAGATATAATTTTTTAAATATCTTTTGCAACATGTTGCCAGAAGAATGTACGATTGAAACAGAAGGGCTGGCCACAGCTTCCAGCCTGGAATATTTCCTGAGGAGCTGATACTGGCATATATTTTAACACCTGATCTTTTGGCCACAAGTATCATGCTTTTTTTTTTAAGTGTGTTTTCAATCAGACATCACTCCTCTTTCAGCAGAACTGTTTCTGCTATGATGTGCAATTGCATTTCAAGACAATAATGTACAAAAGAGGATCAACTACTGAAAAAGATGTTAGGATTACTTTGAAGGAAAATACAGTTAATGGTGACATCTATCTTAATATCACACCAGAAATGCTATTTGATTGCTCCTAACCAAAGAAAATAGATTATTCATGTTTATCCTAAGCGTACCTTACATTGTGCGTTGCAATGCACTGTGCATTGCTGTTGCTTGCTTGCTTATTTTTTAATCTGGATTAACTGTTAATGTACTGTATGTCCTGAGTCTTTTGTGCCAACAATGTATTAAACTGTTTCATGGAAATTATGGAGGAACATCAGGTTTCATTAAAGTCATTAGAAGCAGCCAAAGCTCATGGTTTTTGGAAGTCAACCCTGAAAGCCTTCATCACTGTAAATGCTTTGCTGTCCTCAGAGCTCTTTCTGCATCTGACAAGGGAAAATTCAGAGTTCCGAATGAGTGGCACTCACACTTTCTCTGTAAATATTTTCTGTTGTCTCAATGGTCTTTGAATGGGCTTTACTTTGTGAATGTCATATATGTCTGTTCCTCTTCCACAGAATATCATTGTCTAAGACATTAGAAAATCTGTATTATGAATGGTACTATTGAAACTCTGTGTGTCTACTTTAAACACTATAACTCTGTGCAGTAAAACCCTTTTTTTTTTTTTTTTTTTAATCTAGTCACAGAGTAAGTTCTACGGGCAAGACCATAAAGGGTATCATGAAAACTGTCAAAACCAGCAGAGCATTTAAACCTATTGTGCTTGCATCATCACTGCCACAGCTGAATCAAATCCTACAGACTTTGCAGTTTAAGCCACATTCCTACCAACGTATTCCTATTGCTCCTGCACCATCTCCTCTCTAGGCATGCAGAGCTAGTTCCCATGCTCAGTTAGACCGGGTGCGCTTCTCAATACGTGCTGTCAGCAGTGTCCTTCTCTGTGCGCAGCAATGTCACTGTACGGCTGTGCCCCATGTCCCTGCAGGGGCTGCAGAGCCTGTGCAGCAGTGCCGCCCAGGGGAAAGGAGGCAGCCCAGCATCGGCCGCACTGCGCTTCTGTTTAATTCTAGCAAAGCCTGGCAGCGGGAAGCACATCATTCTCACCAGAAGTGGCAAGGTAATGACTGAGTGACAGCTCTTTGAAGGATTTAGGAGTCATCTAAAAATACAACTGTGCCTGTTTGGAAAGACAGGTGTAATAAACTTCAGATAGAAAGTATTACCTGGGTAAATGGTATTGAAATGATGCTCTCCTGTCACAATCGTTTTCAAAACTGTGACAGGATTAATTTTTTTTTTTTTTTTTTTTTTTTTTTTTGAGAAAGATTATATTTCATGTGGGGGTTTTGTTGTTGTTTTTTGTTTGCTTGGCTGTTTTGTTGTTTTTTTTTTTTTTTTTAAGAATAAAAATTGATACTTCAAATTCCATCCTTAATTGTTTCTCAGAAAAAAAACCTGAAAACCTTAGGGAGCACTCACCTTGCTTCCTCTTCTTGTTTTGTCTAAACATCTCTGTCATAATTGCCACTTTTTTTCAGCCATCAAAGCCTCTGTTCAAAATAGCCAAAATGCATTTACTTGTATTTTGATAAAAATCTTTTTTAGAAATATCTGAAAGAAGCAAAAAAACCCGAAACCCAAACTAGCAAAACCAAAACTGAAACACAGATCAAAAGAAAAAAATATTTTTAATCATATAAACCTTCTTCCTCCCTTTTTATTTCCCTCAGAATAAATTCTACAAACTTTTAAGTACTGTTAGTTCATGATCATGTTTGGTACTCTCCCACAAACCTTTCTGCAGGAATGTATGATGTCAGCTTACTTCTATCTTATAAACCCAGCACCTATTCATGCAGCTAATAACCTCAATTTGCATAGCTGTATTATGAAAGGAAATTCATTACTGTTCAATATTTTTACAGCAAAGCATGTGAGCTAGCTGTAAGCACTCACAGTGTGGCCTGGATCCCATTCTGTGGAGCTTGTTCTGCTCTACTTTTCCCGTTTTTCTAGTCTGTTAAATGGAGATAGATCCTGGACTGGACTGATGGGGTGTTTAGCCCTGGAAGTTTTCAAGATAAGACTGAACATGGTGCTAGATAATCTCATTTAATTTCCCTTTCCCTCAGAATGTTTGGACCAGATGATTTTTCAAGGTCCTATCCAGCCTTTATGATTTATTGATTCAATGATCTGGAGGGTTATGCCTCATCCTGTAATGCAAGGGAGGATGTTCCAGAGGAGATGATGATAAAAATTCAGGGCATAAAAAAGAGAAAACTAAGGGAGTTACTGTGAGAGGATGCAGTCTGTTTCTCAAGACAAGGTTGTGAGAGCACTGGGGGACAGAGGAGAGACAGCAAATGGCCTAGCTATGAGGACTGTAAGGAGGAACATCCCAGATACTGAAGGCAACAAAGCTCAGATTTCTGCAACTACAATAGAAACAAAAACAAAACCACACAAAACCCGAGAGACCATGCTAGCAGAAACTGAGAAATAAAGAGGTCATAGAGGAGAGGGGTAGAGTTGATTGTTAGTTCCTTAACTTAATGCTAAGCAATCCATTTAGGCTTTCTCTAAATGCAAAAAGAAAGGAAAAAACCCCAACAGAACAAGAATCTCATTGTTAAATTTTAATGAAACATGTTTTTCTGATGCTTCACAGCTCTCTGTGTCTGGTGGTCCTTTCTGAGGCACGTACATGCATACGCTGACAGACTGAACTACATGGTGGCACTGGGCTTTCCAGGTTGCTGGTTATGTCTGTTCTGCTTCAGATCTAACCTCAGGCAATGGCACAGCAGGAAAGACTGTGAAGCAAAGAAGGTCTGGTTTATAGCCTTCCATTTGGCCTCATCCAGAGAGAAAAAATGAACCATTTTGCAGTATGACTGTTGCTACTCTCTTTTTCAATAAAATACCAAATGGATTAGAACATGTGCCTAATATGTGAAACAAGTAGTAATCCAGTATTCAGGAGGAAAAAAAAATAAAGAAGTCTAAAATTGTATAGGGAAGTAGAAGAAGCTCAAGACATGACATGAAATGCATGATCTCCTTGTGACAAACAAAAATTTGTACAAAATCTCTCATGAGATTGCGGCGTGGGTTTTCGCTCTCCCCGGCTGCACGCGGCTCTTGGGAGCCCGGCTGTGGCGTAGCTTCCACGTGCTGCCGGGGTTTGCTGCCGCGGGTTCCCGGACACGGCTCCGTGTCTCGGGCGCGTGGGCTGGCCAGCCGCTGTTACCGTGCGCTAGGGACCCGGCAAAGAGGAAGGAATTTGTCCATTTACTCCGTGCTTGGCAGGAACGGTTTATTGGTCACGTGGCGCGGTTCGATGGAAAGGCGCGACCGCTCCCGGCACTCGCATGGGAGAAAATGGCGTCTGACTGCCGGCAGGATAGGGCTTTATGGAGGGGCGGGGCGAGAGGATCCACGGCCGGCCGACCAATAGGGGCGGCTGCCGTGGCGGTGACGCCAGCAACCGCGACCAACCAGAGAACCCCGCAGGGGCGGGCGCCGAGCCGCAGGCTGAGCGGGATCGTGTGGCCAGCACGGGGTTTCCCGGGGCCGGACGGCAGGGTGGTTACAGGAGCGGCAGAGGGGGAAGATCCGGCAGCAGGGGGCCAGAAACCGCGGGGGGGGGGGAACAACGCGGGGGAAACGCGGGATTACAGAACTTATTTTAACATATATTAAAAACCCTAATCTAAACCCAAACCCCGGGATGCAACATGAGATAGCCAAGATAAAGTGTGTGTCCATAGGGGTTTTTTTTCCTCTGAAATATGAGAGGTTTAATTGGTTTGGTCCAGAAATAAAAGTTATAAGCCAATTATTACATTACTTAGACAAAGAAAAACAGTAAATAAATATTTATAAAATATCAGCTCTTCCATATTATCTTCTATAGTTAATCATTTGTGCTTCTGATTTCTGTGTTCCAATACCTGTGCAGTTGAACAATATCCCTTTTGCCAGTACTGAATTAATTTCCTTTGTAATATAGTAAGTATTGCTTTAAATTTTTAACTGGTATTTATCAGAAACTAAGAGATGATGATGAACAACCTACATGAAAATATGAATGAAAAAGTGCAGTGGCTATTTTTTCAACATCTGTATTCTTGATTTCCTATTTAAACCACACAGCTTTCAGAAATAGTTAAGGAAATGCCTATGGTGAGAAAACTTTTTAATTGTTAAGTAATGTAAAAATAATTGCAATATTCTTAATTGCAAACAGAAACATTCTGGATTAGCATTTTGATGAGCAGAAAATTAATTTTTTCCCTCTTTCCCATATTTCAGCTAAATTGTAATCTCTATTACAATCACTTTCACTACATGATTTAGCTTTAAGGGATTTTTTTTCTGAGTTACTCTATCAATAGTCTTTTGAAAGCCTTATGCCATTCATTTCTCTTTTACCTACTCCTTTGTTCTGAACTAAATATAAAAGATAGGTTAAAAAAATTCCAATATATTAGCAGACTACAATCTCCTTTTGAAATGCTGTTGCTGCATATATAAAGATAACCATACTGTTTTACTAGTTTGTAATTTCAATGATTTTTCTAATTCACAGGTAAACCCCGGTGATATTTTACTCCTCAACTGACACCTAAGATATATCCTTTTATTATAACCTTTTATTGTTTTACCTTTTAATTCTCTAGTGTAATAACTATGTGTGGAGAAGAGAGAAAATCTTTGCTGACATCTCACTTCAAGAGTGTTCAGAATTATACGATCCTCAGGCAAGAATTATGAAAGTGGTATTTTAGATGAAGGCCATTTTGAGACATTTAGGCTCCTCTGCAATTCTGTGCCATAAAGTTCCATAAAGGATTTCTAGTTAAACCCAGTGCCTTTCAGTTTTTATTGACTTTTTTTGATCTATCATGCAAGTTGAGTTCATCAGGAGGCTCATACATTTATAAAAAAGGAAATTGGTCACTCAGAAACACTATGCTGTTACATCAGAAATAGCAGTTCTGTGTATAAGTTGGTGGAGCTGCATTAAAAGTATCTGAGTTGAAAGTGAAAACGCATAACTACAACCATTTCAGTAAGTTATTAGTGCCGCAGTACTTTCCTGGGCACAAACAACTGTTTCTACCATTTATTTCACAGTCCCTAGCATAGTTTCATTCTAAGGCAATTCAGCCTTTTTCAAACACTATCTGAGAACAGTTCAGGAGTAACTATGTGCAAAATGTTGCTCCCCAAAGTCTTTTTGAAGGTGATTGTCAGCCTCAGGGCTAGAGAACAGTCATAGTCTCTCTGATCTGGATGGAGATTCAGGCTCTCATTCAGAGATAAACAGGTGTCTCCTCAAGACTGTTCACCTTCTTCTTAGGTAGATGTGCAGGACTGGATTATTCAATCATCTTCAAAACCAGCCTGTTTTCCCCCACTGACAGTAAGGATAGGTCAGATATACTTGATTTTTAGGGGACTAAAGCTAAGTGTAAGAAATCTCACATGATTACAAAGCCTTATAAAAGTATTGGTGTTTATGTGTGCATTGAATAAATCATATATGTTTTCTTCTTCAAAACAGCGGTGCATCTAATCACAGACCTTTTAACAGATTGAGAAATAGTACATTTAGAGGCTGTACGAATTTCAGTAAATGGTTGAAAAATGCTGCAGTTTTTCTAAACTTCAGCCATTAAACAGATTTGCTTGATGGTTTGTTTGTCTTCTTTCTGAGTTATACATTTTAAAATTCTCTACAAACTCATACTAAAACTCTTTACACTCATTGGTCAGGAATTTAAAAAAAATCTTATACAGAATAAACATGCTTGAGAAAATTTATAGAAAAATATTTTAATGTTTTGTGTTTCAGTTTGTGCCCATTGACTATTTATAAATACTGAATAAAGCACTATGGACATGATTTGTCTATGTATCTTCTTCATTTAGCTGATAATCAGACATGGAAGTTACTGGAGAGTATCAGGAGACATGCTATTAAGGCTGTGATTATGTTGTTCTGAGTTACTGTCATGAAAGTTTATGATGAGGTGGAAGGAGTTAATTGATACCAAAACCACTGAATTAAACAAAACTGAATATTTTTCCATTGATAATTTTCCAGTGAGCAAAATTTTGTTTGTAAAACAGAGAAGTAAATATTACCTTCTTTGTTTATATGTATAAAGATCAGAATCTGAAAATTTTATCTAGTGCAGATTTCAGTAGATGGGGAAATATCTCTCTTATATACTCTTTAGATCTGACACTGAAAAGACAGACTTTTAACAAATTACCTGCACATGAGATTTAAAAACTAAATCATGTTTTTCTTTTCTTCTCTTCCCAATGTGCTCTTGAAATCCCAGAAAGAAGTCAAAATTACTTCTCTATCACTGTGGGAAATGTTTTTCAGCTCCTGTGTCATCTGCTCTATATCTGCCAAGAAGAAATAAGATTATTTTCCTATACAATTTGATAAAGCAGTGACAAATTAATTTAGTTTTGTCAGCATTTGCTTTAAGGTACAGTGTATTTCCATCTCTGAAAAAGTAATGTACTCTTATTAACTTATAGTAAAATCAAGGTACACATTACTTAGGGTTGGGGTTTGGGTTTTTAAAATTATTGCTTTATATTATAAAAATAACATTAAGTATACTTGCAATTCTTTTCTAGATGAGGTCAATGACAATCTTACATGTTTTCCTACTGACCACCAAGTGGAGCTCTAACCTAGGAAAAGAATGAATCATGTTGTAATAAGTGCAGATGCCAGAAGCATTTTTTCATAAAACAAGCTAAAGTTAAAAAAAAAAAAAAAAAAAAGAAAAAGAAAAATTAAGAACAGTCAGCTACATGCTGTGCCAATTACACCTGTGCCAATTCATTTCTTCAGGAGCTGTTTTGTCTGTACCTCACAGTTACAGTCAAGTGCAGTAAAAATAAAGCTCATTACAGGAAAGCAGAACAGTGATTTAAATTAACATGGAATTATATTGCAAAAGACTGAATATTTTACTTCAAAGAAAGTACAGTTAATGAAAATGATGCTCGATCCCTCAAGTGCTCTGTGTTCAAGGATCCAAGTTACAGATAAAAGAAACTGACTTCTAAATTGTATAATGATTAAAAGAACTGAATAAACCCTTAATAATATACATTTAATTGCCCTGATTAGATAGTCTTCTACTTATATTTGAAAGCTGAGTGACCTATTTTAGAGGCCCATCTAATGTTTAAATAAACTAGGCCAAATATTAATGATTGACATTTATAAAAAGATTTGTTGTGTCAATTCATTGGTTGATTGTCTTTATAATATAGTATTGTGATTATTTAAAATCATGTTTGGAACTTAATTACTGACTTATATGTAACACATATTGAGTTACTCTTGTTTTTTGTATTCTTTTTATGTTCTTTCTTCTTTTTTCCTGGAAAACTTCTCTGTACTTGACAGATATAAGCACTTAGAATATTTTGTGCAATTCCTTGTGCATTCTGAACATACTGCACTTATAATAAATAGAAAAAAAATTGTTCCTGATTTAACTTTTCTGATATCAGTGGCTTCATATATTAATGAGTTATTGCAGTTTATATACATATTGTACAATATTGCCCCAGAGTAAATTCAAGTGCTTGATATTCATCATGACAGATGAATAACAACAAAAACTTTGCATTAAGAATCATCTAAGAAGAAATCTTACATTTTAATATTCATTTGAAAAAACTTGACTTGTATCTAAACTGAGCTTATAGAACTAACAACTAAATAACTAAACTACTTCCATTCACTCTGATGTGGAGACAAACCCTGAACATCCAAACAATATTGCCTGCTTTAGTTCACAGCTTTGAAAACTGATACTAAATAGCTGATGTGCTATAGAGACAGAATGAAAGGAGACAATCTCATTAATCAAAGTTTTATCTCAGACTACACCTTATTCTAGAAAGAATGTATCTTGTAAAATGTTTTGATGATTATGTCAATAACCTTAACTTACTTAAGTGTTCTCTTGGAGTAGTACTACATTGCTTCCCTAGAGTGCTATGCTCCCAGACTGACTGACTCTGTATCAGGTAATCTAAAATCACAATAAGAAGCTTGTTTCTGGGGTCTCAGTATGAAGAAGCCACAGAAGAAGCCTGAGACCCTCAAGCTGTTCAGCCTGTGTTAGGCAATCCAGGACCTGTGGCTTGATTTGCTGCCTCAAATCTGTGTATTGAAGAAAAATTGTGATGCACAGCAGCACCCTGAACCCAGTCAGAGATTTCCTAAGCTCTGCTTTCAATCTCCTAATGACTTCTGGGAAAATACTCCAAGCAAGATACTGTAGTCTTTGTGAAGCAATGTTTTTTATTAAAATTCTCTTTCATCATGTTTCCACAAATAGCTATAGTTGGCAGATCTCCACTTTCTCTCTGTCCTCCATTTGGATATGATTTCTAATCCATTTTTGATGTGTAGATAACAACCAGATTTTTCTTTCAAAATCTCTTGGTTAGTTTTTTAGTTATGCAAGGACTCATATGCACTCATATATGTAATAGCTAAAGATGGTTTAAATTAACTGATGTCATCACCACCAGAGAAAATTAAAATGGCACAAGGGCATCTACTTTCCTATTGTCTTTACCCTGAATAAGGCAATGGCTGAGGCTAGTAGTTATGAATCTCTGTTACAGATCCCAGGTAGATGTAAAGAAAAGAGATGGCACTTCAAAAAGATTTCAAGGTAGTGAGGGGCCCTTTGGAGGACCTACTGAACCAATTTATAGCCAGAACTGCTGCAAACATCTGATTGTATTATAATACTACATCTCAGATGATGCCATGCATCATCACATAAAGTAATACTCCCTGATGTCTTTGCCTTTAATTTGTTGTGAAATCATGTATTCTTCCAGTGAACTCAGAAGAAAATTATCAGCATAAGTTCTAAATAGTTTATATAAATACTGGAGCGATTCCATTCTATGACTGAATGAAAATGATGCTGCTGTGTGTTTCCATCAACAGTCATGAAATAGTTCTGCAGGGACTATAAAAGAATAGGCAGGACTTCTATAAGACACAGACTCACACATTGCATCTTTCCAATGATACTGAATTTTAAAGTGATTCCCAAATCATTATCCTCCAGAGGTGCAACACTTTAATGGTTCCATGGCTGTTACTTCTACAGAGTATTACTCCCATGTGATATATTCCCAAATATAAATCAATAGAATTTATTTGTTGCTAATTGCTGAGTATACATTGCAAATTAACCTAATCAATTAGGATAAAAAAGACTTATAACAAAAGCACAAATTTTCACCCTTAAAAATTAGGTACTATTAAAAAAAAAGGCATTTATTTTTAAGTAAAATACAAAATGTTTAAATAATTGATGGTATTGGAACATAGAGAAAACAACCTCAGAGTTAACTTTGTTTCTTTGCAGTCTATGTCCCTTTATGGATCTTTTTTTCATTACCCATACTCAAAATTTATGTTGTTTTATTATAATTTGTTAATTTTAACTTTGGTGGTTTTTAGTATGTTTCTGCCCATCTATGATCTAGCACCAATGATTCCCCTATTCATACTGATTCCATTTGAAACCACAAGATTTGTTCAAGGCTTTACAGAATATGTTAAGGGATAGAACAGATCCAATAAGTACATCAGTGAATGGGAAGTGGAAAATCTTTTAAAGTTTCACAAACTTTTAAAAGTAGTATGTTATTCAGATTTCCAAAGCCATGTAAAACTCACACCTCACTGTACTTTTTCAGTTCCCAATCAAAGCTTCAAGCCTTTTTTTTTCCCTTGGAAAATTTTCAACCAGAATTTCAATTTATTTTAGTGTTGTGAAGACGTGGTCAGAAGCTATGATAAAATGCTCCAGTATAAAATAGTCTGAATTGCAACATGTTATTCCTTTCATTACAGACCAGCCTGCGTAATCACTTAAACTATACTGTTAGATAGTATAAATTATTACTAGTAGATTCTAGTAGTTATACTATAGATCTACTATTCTAGTAGATATGGCCCTGAGCTTTGGGTCATGCTTTGTAAACTCACTCAGCTGTACAAATACTGTGAGAGACATTTTATCTGACTGTGCTGTGTTTGAACGCCCTTGAGAGATTTAGTTTGTCCAGTCAGCAGCCTGCAGGTACAGATGAAGGTCATTCCTAAAATATGTGGGGTTCTGTATGCCTTGGAGTTGTCACCATGTTCAGAAAACACATTCACCTTAATATGCTTGCAGGCATGTGCTGGCAGTGTCCACGAGGCTGCTTGCGAAGCCATGGGTCATTATGAATTGTATTGACATGATAATTTCGTCTTCCTCCTACTTGTACTTTGCAAGGTTATGTGTTTCTCTGCTGCCTCTGCTCTCTTTCTCCTCATTATTCTCTGCTATTTTATTTTGTCTGGCAAGTATGGAAGAGTGTGAGAAGGCAGATATGTGGGATCTCTTTATTTCTAGAGGTGAATTATTTCACAGAATAAAGTAACATTCTTTATGAGGTTGCATACCCATATTTACACCTGAAAATTAAATTAATATTGTTTCTTACTGCTTACCTAAGTTTTCTCAGTGATGATGGAGGCACTTCAAGCTACTAGATTCCTTACTTTCTTAAAAAAAAAAAATAGAGAGACAGCGAACAACAAAAAGAAAGAAAAAAGAGTGATGGGAAAAACAGAGTGTTAACACGATCTAAACACTATTTATGTCTTCCTATTTCACTGTTTTTCCATAAGCATGAAGTTCCTGCAGACCAAGATCTGTGCTTACTGGGGCACAAAATCAGTTTGTCTTGTTCCTGTTTCTGCAGTGTGTACTTTTCGTAAACATTGAGATGCAATGAAGAAATAGGTGTTATTTAAATAATCTCATGTATTTTGGAGCTGTTTTAAACCCAGAGCATATGAAATAAAATCAACTGTTGCAGTGGTGGTTTTGCAGCACAAAACTGAAGGAATGTAAAGGATATTTAAGGCTGTGGCCTGTGAGTACATTAAGCCACAAAGATGCCTGATTTAACAAACTGTGTGGGGCAGTATAAGCCCTGATGGCAGCGTTCATATTCTGCATCTGGATTGGGGCAAACCCAAGAAGTAGTACAGGTTGTGTAGGGAATGGATACTAGCCTTAGGAAGAAAGACTTGTGAGTGGTTGTGGACAAAAAGTTCAACAGGGCTCAGCAATGTGTGTTTGCAGCCCAAAAGGCCAACTGCAGTCTGGGCTGCATCAAAGGAGGTGTGAAACCATCTGGTGTGCTGCATCCATCTCTGGGGTCCCTGACACAAAAAAAGATGTGGACCTGTTAGATTGAGTCTAGAGGAGAGTTACTAAGTTGACCACAGGGCTGGAACCCCTCTCCTAAAAAATAGGCTGAGGCTGTTCAGCCTGGAGAAGACAAGTCTTTAGGGAAACCTTACAGGAGCTTTCCGATACCTAAAGAGCATGTTCAAGAAGGCTGGAGAGGGACTTCTCACAAGGATGTGTAGCGACAGGACCAGGGATAATGGCCTTAAGATGAAGGAGGATAGGTCTAGGTTAGATGTTAGGAAGAAATTCTTTACTGTGAGGTTGGTGAGGTACTGGAATGGGTTGCTGAAAGAAGTTGCCATTGCCCCATTCCTGGAGGTGTTCAAAACAAGTTTGGATGGGGCTCTGAGCAAGTCTAGTAGAAAGTTCCCTGCCCATGGCAGGAGGGTTGGAGCTAGATGATCTTTGAGGTCCCCGTCCAACCATAACCATTTTTTCATTTTATATTAGTATGTTATAAACTCTGTAAGTTACAGGAGATGTGTTTTATTTATAAATAGGTATTCTAGCCACTGAATCTCATATGCTTTGTTTTAAACTGTAGTGTGAAGTATGAATAAGTATGTACAAGTAATCCATTACATTAATGATAATAAATTACTCAAAATGGTCAGAAATTTATTTGAAATATACAGCAGCTTTTTAAAGAAAGTAAAATGACCTATATAGATAGTATATGTCTTTAAAATTATATCATGCACACACACACACACACACACACACACACACACACACACAGATAATGAAAGTCATGTAATGAGTTGCTATTGTTGTTCTGCCAGCTTTCCCTTAAAATTATTTAAGAAGCACCATTATATAATTGCTATTTCTTTTGTCCTGTGTAATTAGTGACTATCACTTTCATATTTAAATTAAAACTTAAAGAAAGAACCACAAAAAACCAAAACCACTAGCAACTGAAAGCCCTGTTTTCATTTTCTAATATGGCAAGACTCACTGCCACTTCATATTTTAAAATATTAAAATAGGTGAGTGGTGCAGACTGAGTTCATGCTTTCATCTGGGAGAAAAAAATGGTTGTATAAATCAGCATTCTTCAGGACATTTCTCTACATTTTACCTTTCTGTACATGATTGATATTTCCTCTAAATGAAATATATTCTTGCTGAAAGATGTTAAAATAATGGCAATAAGATTGAAATTTATCAAAATACACCCCAATTATATCATTCCTTCTCATTCCTTCTTTCCATTTTTTTTTGTTTGCCTGCAAATTATTTTTGTTAGAACAGTCATTTTTATCATATATAGGATATACAAAAGATGACTAATGATTGTTTTCTTTTCTGAAAAAAGTTTTAACAACCATTTTTTTCCTACCTTGTTCCCTTCAAAATTTTTTCTTTTTGCATAACTACAAGAACTGAGGTGTGGTGTTTATTTAACAGTGATGTTGCCTTAGGTGCAAAACAGAAGTCGAATTTTCAAAGTTAATCAGAACATGTGGAACTGCTTCTTTGTAAAGGGATTATAATACTTTTTGAAAAAAGATGATGTCTGACTAAATAGGTTCACAAACACAGCATTTTAAGGGATAGATAGAAATTCATCAACTTTCCCAAGAAGTCAAAGCAATAAGTCCATAGTATCTACTTTCACTTACTGAAGTAATAGTGATGTGAAAAATGCAGATTGTAAGTTCAAAACTTGCAGCTTCAATAGCCTTTACTGGTTTTTAAGGATTACTGCGATTGTGAGATTAGAGGTTTGTAAATATATCAGCAAACAGGAAGAAAGCATATTCTATCAGTGATCTTTGTGCTTTTCCAAAAATACCTTTCATCTTGTCAGAAAGAGGAGGGTGAAAATGAAGACTCTACTTTCTGTCTGTGGGATCTAGTCTATACCACTGGTTTCAGCATTTCAGACTCAGCCTTTTATCAATACATAAATGTTAATGGTGAAAGTTTGTTTCAGGATGCTGTCCTCGTGCTGAAGGAAAGGAACTCTAGCTCTTTTGGTGGGAAGCAGCTGCACAGGCTTCACCACCTTCATGCCACAAAACATTTTTTAAAAGAGCTGCAAATTCACTGTTGACTGCCAAACAGGACTTGAGCACTTGATTCCCTGAGAAGGAAAGAAATTAACTGTAACAGCTGTGTACAGTTTCCCACTCACCAGTTCATTTGTATTTGACCTTGTCTGAAAACTATCCCTCTTGTAAACTATGTGACTGAATGAATTTTTAATATTTTTGTTGATTTTATTATCTCACTTTGTTAAGCTAGAAAGGTCAGATATAGGATAATCAAATAGGAGAAATATATTTTTATTTCCCCTCTCCCAAAAAAAAAGAAAATTAAATTGATTTTTTCCCCTTACATGACTCTTCATGTTCCCATCAGTGACAAGAAGTCATGATAACAGATTCTTTTCAGTACATTTTGTGGGTGAAAAATACTCAGATTTAGAAAACTCATTCTTATTTTTTGCAATATTTCACAGATTAGGAAAATAATTAATAATTAATTAATTTTTATTCTGTAGCATGAAAAAATGGGGTTTTATTATCAAACAGAAAATGAATAACATGCTTGTTTCATATCCTGTTTGTGAACATGTTTTATTCTGTATGTGATAGTACTTTGTTGTTTGCAATGTCCCTCCTAAAAGTTCAGTAATATATCCACTCAGAAAATAAGAGATTTCAGATTATTTGATATTCTGACTGTGGGTGTGGACTTGAAGAACAGTGGAGCAAATAAACCTGAATAAAACCTTAATAAAAGCACTTTTTAGAAAAGGAAAAGAAAACAGTTTCCCCAAGCTGAGTCTGTTTTGCTCTTGATCAAAACAGTTTTGATAAAACACCAATGTTTTAGAACTTGCGGAGCAATAATTATACAGCATCAAGGCCTTTTCTGTTTTTCACACTGCTATCCCTCCCACCAAAAAACAGTAGACTGGGAGTGCAAAAGAAAGTAGCAGGGGACACAGTCAGGACAGCTGACCCAGCGAACCAAAGGGATACACCATACCATGTGCTCAGAAGTAAAACTGGGGCAGAGTTTTCCAGTGATTACCATTGCTCAGGAAGTGACTAGTCATGAGATTGCTAGTGGTGAACTACTGTATTTGCATTAGCTTTTTTTTCCCCTTTTTTTCTTTTTTTAATTTCTTCTCCTTCAACTTTTTCTTTTATTTATTAAATTGTCTTTATCTTCCCCTTTCTCCCATGTGGCAGCAAGTTAAGTGGCTGCGTGAGGCTTAGGTCATCTCTCAGTTAATCCACAGCAGAGCATCACTTCATTTTATTTCCATTGATTTAATGTGCTATTTTACTGAATTTCATCATCACCAAGACTAGACAATCTATTTAAACTTGATTCAAGAAATCCAGACTGTGTATTGAGAGTTTAACTAATAATTAAAATTTATTCTTCTTTACTATTAATTAGTTTCTTAGAGGCTTTCTAAATGCTCTCAAAGACCTGATTTTTATCTGAGCTTTTCTTCCAGTAAAAAAAAAAAGAAAAAAATTTATATCGTTCTTCAGGTCAAACTTACTTTCATGTCATTATTGATAAATGAGAGCCTACTACACAGACAAAAGTACTCATTGTGCACAATGAAAGCCTGTGGCAAAATTGAAACATGGTATTGGATCATTTTACTTGTCCTGTACACAAATACACATAAATTTCTGGTTATGGAATAATGCATTAACAAGAATTTTTATTAGTTTGCTTTTTTTTCTTTGTATTAGAACAAATCTGCCTCCAGAGTTTTGCTTAAATGATATAGACTCTTCTATTCTCAAGTCCAATTTAAACAATCATAAATGTCTCTAACTTTTTCCATGGTACAGGCAAAATGCATAAAGCACCACCGATTACAAAAAAGGTATTTTGAAAATTCTCACAAAAGATGGATTTTGCCTCTAAAGTCATCTGGAAACAATAAAAACATTTCCAAAGAATCAATAACTGTAGGAAGAAATGTTAGAAATTATTTGTTCTCTTTATTCAGACCAGGAGCAGACTTGGAAATAGTAGAATTCACTTACGTTCACAAAATGTTACTAGCTGATATATGTCAAGAAACTGGGCCCACTACTGTTTAAAATTTCAATATTGAACAAATTGGTTTAAAACTTTAGGGAATATTTTGAAATAAAATATAGCTGTGACTTCACAATTTAATTAAATATTTGATAACCATCCCACTGGAACTGCCAGATATCCCTAAAGCTGAATATAGGGAGCAATCAGCCAAACCAGAAACTAGATTAAATATGAAGGGATAGATCCTAAGTCTACATAAATTTACCTACTTCTGCTGGTTTTAATAAACTCTAGAATTATCTAGAGTTATTATCATTATAGAATTTTAGCATAATTGAAATTATTTTTGAAATCAGATTATGTATTTATCATGTGTTTGCAGACAAAAACTCATAAAAGTGACAACTGGATCTGTTGCAGGAATAAGTTCATGGTATTCTGAAGCTTGTATTGTACTGGAGAACACAATAAATGATCTCTGAATACAGTTAAAAGATTAACAAGGACTTTAACTGATATGGAAAAAGTCAAGGGTGAGCATGTTTTATTCTGGCCAGTTAAACAGAGCAAACTGTGCCTCCACATAGATTGATATTTTTTTTATCCAGAATGCCCATAAACTCACTGATTTCTAAATTTAAATTTGCACAATAATTTATTAGTTTGTTTATTATTATTATTAATAATACGTTCCTCACTGAAACACTATTTTGTTAGGAATTTACTCGTTTTTCAATGCAGTTTAATTTTGAGTGCATTGATGAGAAAACAATGTTGTGTAGCATGAAAAAAAGTGGAAGGATGATCACAGAAGGATCCTCTGAAAATATGAATATTAAAACAACCATATTTTTATTCCCAAGTAATGCCTTGAAGAGAACAACAGCATTGGTTGTAACTGGAAGAAATATACTGAGAGGAATATGATTCCTTTTAGTTTCCATTTAGAACACGCATTATTGTAAAACTATTTTATCCTCCAACAGAGTTCAGAGTCAATGTAATTTTTTTTGTCTGTTACCTTTGATATATAATTTAAGAAACATAAACTAATCATTTAGTGATTTCAATATCCAGTTAATATACATGAAATATTAAAAGTCATTAGAAGAGATAATGGGGAGTTCAATTTCACAACGGTCAACTGAAAAAGGCATAAAATTTAATCAAACTTCTTTTTATGAAGTAGTCTTTGACATTAACTTTTCAAACTATCCCTGGGATTTAATGGACACAAGCTAAGTGATTCTGAAATACCTCTAAGGCAAAGGAGAACACGTTAGAGCACTAGCCCTAAAGTCAAGTCATTCATATCCATTTTTCATCTGTCACCTGGCTGTCTGCAAATTTCTTGGGTCCTGTATTCTTCTCACTAACTGTATAAATTCCTTTGTTACATTAAACTTTCTTGGATAGGAACTGTCCCTTACTATACATGAATTTTGGGCCTGATAGTAATTATCTAAAGACTTACCACAATTATTTAAAATATCTTCCTTACATATACAACTAGTTGCTAAGTACCTAAGTAACAATAACTAAACATGGATTTTTAAAATAAGATAGTCTGCTAGTTCTTTTAATTTATTTTCTAACAGTAAATTTCAAATTCATATTTAAACAGTCGCAGATTTACGGACTTTTATGTCGTGATTATGAAATTCTGAATATTTAGGAACTGAATTCTGCTTTTAATGCCTATAGAATATACCCTGTCCATCTCAACTAAAATAAGTAGGCCTGATCTTCAATTGGTTTTTAATTAGATTAGTTAAATTAGATTTAATTTAATTAACCTGCCTGCAGAAATTTTGTGTGGATTTGGCAGTTTGTGTCCATTAAATTAACAAGGAATAAACAGAAAAAAAAAAAAAACAAAAAAAACCAAAAAAAACGCAAACCAAAACAAATAACAACAAACAAAACCTTCCAAATCATCATCATCATCATCATCACATCCTCAAGCCAAAACAACCCCCCAAATACTGAAACAGTATAAAGAGTCTATATGATGTGAGTGTGAGAACACAAAATCCCTTGGTGTCTATGACATTATTACCTTCCTTAGAAGAACACAGAGTGATAGAGAGAGGCATTACTTACCCACCCTCCTATGTGCTCATTGAGATAAACTGGCATTTAACATTGCCTTTTATATCTAGTTTGATTTGCACAAAATACCTTGTCTGAGACTGTGCATTAACCTGTAGATTTTTCAAAAACTATGTTGTTCTATTTCAGCTAAATAGGAAGAAAAAATTGCAAGCAATTTGCACCCTTTTCTGTCTGAGTAGAAGATTAACTGAAAGTGAAAAAAAAATTACTAAAACTTGAAAATGTGAAGTTGCAAACAAATTGTCATTTTAAACTGCAAATTTTCTCAAAACAAAAAGTTTGCTCATTCAAAGCATAAAAACCCTAATGAATAGACTACACTTTCATGTCACCTGAAATAAGTGTTAATGATATGATGAGTACAATATAGAAATTGTGCTATGTATTACTTCAATTCTGTCAATTTTCATATCTGTTCTTTAAAGAAAGATTGGTCCTCAATTTTATCTTTTCTTCCAAATGTAAAAAAAAATAGTTACTAATGCATTCTATTAAAATACCTTTTCAAAATTTTGATTAAAGAGCATCAGAAAGAAAAGTTATCTAAAGTATAGGGGTTTTATGCTTTGAGGTCTTTTCAAGCAAAAAAATAAAAGATTGTTTACTTCTCTGTTTCTTCCTCTAACTCTTGTCTAAACACATTCTGCATGGTAGAATCATAGAATAGTTTGATTTAGAAAGGACCTTAAAAATCAGCTTGTACATGGACAGGGACATTTTCCACTCAACCAAGTTTTTCAGGGCCCCATGCAATTTGGTCTTGAACACTTCCAAGAATGGAGCACCTTCCACCTCTTTGGACAACCTGTTCTAGCGTCTCACCAGCCTAAAAGATGTCTTCTTTATGTCCGGTCTAAATCTATCCTCTTTCAGTTTCAAACCACTGTGCTTTGTCCTGTCATTACAGGCCTTGGTAAAAAGTCTCTCTGCACCTTGTTCATAAGCCTGCTTTATGCACTGAAAGGCCAAAATCAGGTTTCCCGAGCCCTTCTTCTCCAGGCTGAACAAACCCAGCTCTCCCAGCCTGTCTTCATATACACCTTTCTATACAGTTCAGGATGTGGTTCAACAGCTGCACTTGCTGTGATATTTTAAAGTGAAAACTTGATCAAAAGTCAGAGGATGTTCTGTTGGAAACTGCAAGAGACCACAGTGTTCATACTTATTAAGTCTCTTAGTACAAAGCAGAATGGGATTCAGTCTTTAATTCCCCTAGCTAATTTATGAGATGATAAATGCCCTCCAGGATATCAAATCCATTGACCTGAAGGTGCAGGTATTCAGATATTTCCTACTACCTTTGGCAATGCTTCTGATGGGGAAAAAAAAAAAAAAGTGTGAGATGAGCCTTTACGAAGCCTTTGTTCAAGATTTATGGATACTGTAAAACACCTCTTTACAGATAAGTGAATAGATAGTCCATCTTTTGGGATCACAAAATATCCTGGAAAGATTAACTTTCAGTATCTTGTAACCTTTCTGTTGCTCTCTTAGCTGGTATGGCATTGACTCCTAAATTTGCCTTTTAAAATGGAAATGCTTTCTCCATTTATATGTTCCTCCTCTTTTTCTTCCCCATTTTCCTTCTCCTCATGTAAAGCTTAACAGGGCTTGAACTCAGCAAGTCGGTAATTAATTAAATAAATTAAAAGCATAGCTCCAAGGTTTGACCTGAGGGAGGAAATTGCTCTGACCGCTCAGTGACACAGAATGTGATTACTGAAAGATTAACAATGGGAAAGACAACTGAAGAAACCACCTAAATAGAGAGTCACAAGATCCATTTCCACTCTATTAGACCAAGAGCCATCCAGCTGGATCTTAACAGATGGTCTCAGTCTCTTGTAAAATACTGCAGTATGCCTGGATTCTGTCTTTGGATTTCTACTGAAGAAAGAACCTCGATTTATTGTATTTTTACTGCTGACAGCAGTAGTCCATTGAAATGGCAGTGAAAGCACAGGGAGACACTGGGGTTACTCTGTCTTTCTGGCTGACTGCCCACAGAGGCAAGGAAGTCACTACTATTGTAATGCAGATGACAGAAAGCAAGGCACACACTGCAGCTGAACTAATTGAAAGGAACACACTGCACACCCAAATATAATTTCAACTTTAAAAATACATTTTAGCTTAATAAGTAGAATCACATGTTTCTGAGAGATGAACGCCCAACTAAATTATTAAGCTGTGCAGCTCAGTAGTGGACCAATTCAAAACAATCACAAAGATCTACGTTCAATACCCAGGCTGGAAAACCTCTGCTGGTTTTTTTGGGGGCGTTTTCTTTGGTGGTTTTTTGGTTTGTTTTTGGTTTGTTTTGTGGTGTTTTTTTTTGTTGTTTTTGTTTTGGTTTTTTGTTTTGGTTTTTTTTGTTTGTTTTTGTTTGTTTGTTTGAGGGGTGTGGTTTGGGAAGAGAAAGGGGGCCGTTAGAAGGACTAAATACAGAAATATTAGTCACCTTTGCATTTTCTCTAACTCCAGTTCCAAAGAGGACTCTGTGACCAGAGGATTTTTCTAAGTAAATAAACTGCAATGATTTAGATAAGAAATCCTCTTAAAGACATAGCCTGAGACTTTTAACTGCATGCCAACTTTATGAAAAATAATTTTACTGACTTAATGAGAATTATTTCTTACTTGCATCAACTTAACAGAAAACAGAATTGCCTCAGAATTATACTAAAATAAAAATAAGATATCCTTGCTTCCATCTCCACCTTTGCTTTGCAGACATTTCTGCACAATTTCAATAATTAAAATACACTATTAGGGGAACATAAAGAAGAATTTTTTACAGTATAGGTGGTGAGGCACTGAAACATGCTTTCCAGAGAAGCTGTGGAGGGGAGCCCCATCCCTGGTGCTCAAGATGAGATTGATGGGGCTTTGATCCCAGCAAATTGATTTAGTGGAAGGTGTCCCTTCCACTTACAGCAGGGGACTTGGAACTAGATGACCTCTAAAGGTGCTTTCCAAAACAAACAATTTCATGACCCTTATCCTCTCATGGAAAAAATAGAAGAAGAAGAAAAAAAAAGAATAAAATAACATGTATTATAAATGTGACCCACATGATTTATTGTATTGTTATAAACCATTTATTTTGTTATTGTGAAAGGCTCAATATAAAATGAAAAATTTCAATCAATGCAACCTAAAAACTCATCTTCACAAAAAATGGCTATTTCTGAAAGTGAAATAGAGTGCATATTATCCAAAGAGAAGATGAAATACTATATTAAATTCTGTAACAATGACAGTGAATAAGTAAAAAGTTCTTTGATATATGCTTTCATTAAATATTTGCCTCATGGGTTTTTTTTTTTTTCATTTTTTGGGCAAAATTGAATGCCTCACTAATAATTTACAAACAAAATGTGATCAAAATATTAAAACTATTTGCTCTTTACTCCTGTCTCTGCTGGGAAAATCTACAATGAGATACTTCAGCAAAGTTCTGGGCTCCTTAGAACAACCCAGGGAAAAAACCCCTTTGTATAATTATTTAAATGTGCTTGAATTGAAACAGATTTGTGCTAAAGAAAAAAACATTTACCTACCTTTATGACCCTCTGTAATTTTTTGTAG
The DNA here is from genome assembly GCF_024509145.1 of Vidua macroura. Classification (NCBI taxonomy): domain Eukaryota; kingdom Metazoa; phylum Chordata; class Aves; order Passeriformes; family Viduidae; genus Vidua; species Vidua macroura. Next base: position 45,845,274 of record NC_071572.1, on the reverse strand, counting down.
ATTCTGTATGCAATTTTTATTACAAATCATCTTCTTTGGAGTATTTAGTGATTTTTTTTTATGAACTTCCATTAATTACTTCAAGTATTATGAATAAAAACTGTGTAAAATTCCATTTCATTTTCTACAAGGAAAAATTCTGTAGGTACCTATAAATAAAAATTTCTTTCTAAGAAGAGTTTGAGGTAAAGGATGCAACAGCTAAGCATTTCTTGATGAATTAGAAATAGGATATCCACAGATTATCTGAAACCAGCTCTTCAGTGTTGAGAGCCACAGGAGAGAAAAAAAAAGTCAGTAATTCTTGCCCATGAAAATTGTAAAAAACAGCAAGGCAGGTCTTTTGCAGTGGGACTCTGTGAGAAACCTGTATTACTAAAATTTGCAGGCCCAGCCAAATTCAAAATTTACTCTTTAAAGTGCACTAATTTCTGTTACAGAAACCTTTTTAGACAAAATTTTGTTAAAAAAGAAGCTTCACAATCAAATGAAAAGCTATGAGAATCTATGCAATATTCATTTTAAAAAATCCAATAGGAAAAAAAAAAACCTCCCAAAAATGAATATTAAATGCTCAATATATTTCCCAGGAATTTATTCTTGTTGATAGTTGTAGCCATTTTTACCTTTCAGTTAACAATTATATAATCATAACAAACATGTTCTCAGGGTAGGGAGGACACTGAATCTTAAATGTCAGAATTTTATTTCTAGAAAAGCATTTTTCACATTTTGGCTGCAGATGGCAGCAAATATCCAGTGAACAGCAGTTTTTCCAAGATTCATTACATTATACATTACTGCATGGCACCTATGGACAGATCAAGTTAACTATCATATATTTTATTAAGAAAATTATAAAAGTACTTAAATAATATTAAAACACAGCTCCACATCTGTGGAGTTCCAAGCACTAAAACAAGTAAGATTTTACTTGTTTTACTTGTAGAGAGAATTTGAAAATGCAGCACTGAATGTAACAGCTCGTTAAATGTCTTATGTCATATATGCCAGTATTTCTTATATCTGCCATTTATAATATTCCCATATTTAGAAATTCCCCTTGGTCATAAAGCCATTTCAAATGCAAAAGTAACAAAAAGATCCTACAGCTCATTCAGGAAAGAAATGCATTTGTGAATCAGTTGAGACACTTCTGCTCTTAGAAAGATTTTTCTTCAATGGAGATTGGATATTAGTATAACTTCCAAAGAGCAAGTCAATAAGTAGGTATAATTTTTTATTTTTTAACCCTTTAGGCATAAACTGTTGACCACATCTGAGGCTAAGTAGACCAAGTTACACCTCGACCTCTCTGAGAAATTTAGAAAGCAAGAGGTTCTCACTGAACCTTGTGATTCAGCAGGAGGAACCAAGACCTGATGACACTATAATCCGCTGTAATAGATGACAGAGCTGTTATTTAGATACTTCATTGGCAATATTTAGCTACAGATTGGCAGATTATGATTAATCAACCACATAATCAAAGTGGCAATATTTCTTATGCCCAACTGAGAATATTCTCTTTACTACTCTGCTGCAGTGATGGGGAAGAAAAAGGAAAAAAGTTAAAAAGTTGGACTTTCATATATATAGGGACAATTTTTTTCTCTTCATAAAGAAGGCTTGTAGGATATACCATGATCCCATCTCTCATCTAAGCACATTAATGCTAAGTGGTTTTAGTTGCTGAGATAAATGTTGCTATGAAATAGAATTCAACTGGACATGGTCGATCTAGATAGTTCCATCAAGGTTTTTTCACCTTATCTCTACTGTGGAAGTTTGGACCAGTCATTCTTTCAAGGTCCCTTCCAGTATGGGCTGTTTTATGGTTCTGTGAACACCAATAAGCAGACTTTTATTATTTTATTTTATTTTATTTTATTTTATTTTATTTTATTTTATTTTATTCTTTATTTTATTTTATTCTTTAGGGCCTCAGTGCATTAAGTCCTTTTGTGTTTTCACACATCTGCTACATCACAATAACTGAGATATTTGATCCCATTCTGTTATAAAAATATTGAAGAAATGTTCATGAAATCCGTAGGGAGTAAAATTTTCCAGAGCACAAAAATTCTTGACTTGTATTTGATTCTTACAGAGCTTCCCATCAGTCAGTTGAGCTATATTTAGAAATATTAGTTTAAAAAAGCTCAGAGGATGAAAAACAGGTGAAACAATTAGCTCTGTTATACTGAAATCCAAGATAATGAATTGTGCTAGTCTTTGGTCTAAAATTCACAGTGAAATATTGCCTTTATATAAATGTTAAAATCTTTAATTTATCCTTTTTTTCCTTTCCATTTAGAATCATTATTTTCTTCTATCAGCATCCTTGTATAAATCCTCCTATAAGCTATGCTAGGGCATGTGGAGAATAGGAATGTAATTTGAGGCAGCCAGCACAGATTCAAGGAGGGAAAGTCCTGCCTGTCCAATCTAGTGGTTTTCTATGATGGAATAACTATATGTAGTAGCTAAAGCTATAAATGTTTTTTATTCAGACTTCTGTAAACCTTTGACACAGTCCTCCGCAACATCCTTCTCTCTAAAGTGGAAAGTGGTGGATTTGATGGGTGGATGATAGGTGGATTAGGAATTGGTTGGATGGTCACATCCAGAGGGTAGTGGTCAACGGCTCAGAGTCCTGATGCACAGCAGTGACAAGTGGACTATTTACAAGAGCATGTAGTGACAGGACAAGAGGGAATGCATTCAAACTAAAATAGAGTGAGTTGAGGTTGGATATTAGGAAAGAATTCTTTACTTGGTCGTGAGGCACTGGAACAGGTTGCTCAGGGAACCTGTGAGTGCCCCATCCCTGGGAGTGTTCAAGGCCAGGCTGGATGGGGCTCTGAGCAACCTGGTCTAATTGAAGGTGTCCCTGCCCACAGGGAACTAAATGATCATCAATGTCTCTTTCCAACCCAAATCATTTTATGAATCTATGATTCCACAAAAGTTTTAATTATGCAATCTGATAAAATTGAAGACTTTAAGGAGTATTCAATCTGATTGTATATCTTTCGATTTCATGTATTCCTTTCAAAGCTATTTAATCTTTCTTATTTGTCCATACATAAAGTTGTTCCAAGTCAACTTTGCTAATAGCTTTATCTGACATTTTTTATTAATGCACTTTCTCCGGAGTTTTTTATTTCCTATTAAAAATTTAAAATATTCAGCCTAAAACAAAGAAAAAATTAACACAGATCATATGATATTAATCTGCATAACCTCTGCTTTCCTTGTCCTTTGATTACTGTGTCTATTGAGCCTTAGTTGATACTGGTAGCTCCACTGCAGTAGCAAGCAATCAAAAGTTCATACAACTCTCATGATTTTAGTTCTAGTTTTCTTTTGAAAAGCTCTTGATTTCTGGTGTGATACCATACATCTAATTAATTACTAGTGATGTTTCCCAATATTTTTTTCCCTAATGTTTATTTATAATAAATTCAGAGGGGTAAAAAATGGCTGGCATATATTACTGTCTTATAATGAGCAGAATGAAACTGAATATAGACAATTAGAACATCATTGCCTGAACAGCTGTGCATACTAATACTGCAATTCTAAGCAAACAAAAAATTCCCTTGGGTAGCTGCCAGCAAATCCTGGAAATGCTTGGACTTCTTATATCTTTCCCCAGGGAATTAGAGGTTCCCTAGTTCTTGAGACAATTCCACCTCTGACCATGCATGAGTTTGGCCAAGTCTGAGCATATTAACACCTCTCATCTAATTCCAATTTGAATCCGGCAGTGAGTATTCCTTGCTTTGTTGCCCTAATCTGATTTACATTGAAGTAAGGGAAGCCGGTAAGATTGCTGTCTGTAATATTTACATTTGTCAATAAAACTTCCTTATGTAAAAAGCTTTTTTGATGATTTTTATGAGGCTCTTGGAGAGAAGTGTGTGTGTGTGTGTGTGTGAGGTGAAAACAAACTTCCAAGGGATTCATTAGAAACTAACCTCTGGCTAACCACACTGTTGTTTATAAGGAGATTCCTGTCTACAAGTCAGTTGATGAGGATGATAAATTACCTGATATGAATGATCCAAGGAAGGAGTATTTTTCACTCAGAGAAGGAGGTTAGCTTGCTCAGACTGAAGATAGTTTGAGTGCTCTCTGTGCCTAAACTGAAAGACACTATATATTTTATTAATATGGCCATTAGATAGTTAGGACTCTTAGGAAGGCCACAGATTAGAGCATTCCAGGTCGAATTTGTAAACAATGTAGCTACTTAAATAATAAATATGCACATAAAGAAATATAGTGAAAAAAAAAAACACACAAGACTTTTAAATTTTTGTTATTTATTTAAATATGAGCCTTCAGACAATTAAAAGTTGGCTCTTAGACACATTCAGTGTTTTAATATATATATCGAATAAGAAGATTATTGTACAGAAAATATTACCATCCTTTCTAGCAACCTTAAAATCCAGGTGTTTAATTCTAACAGAAATATATAAGGAAAGAAAAGCTTTACTTATGATGATGGTTTATTATTTTCCTCAATAAAATTACAGAAATTGTTAAAGAAAATACTTTTATTCATTTGCCTAGGAGGCTCCTTGAGATTTCTTTTTTCCACTTGGAGAATTTTCTTTCAATTTGACTAGGTCTGCAGCTGTGCATATCCAAAGACTTGAGTATTAGAAAGTGAAACAAAATTAATGTGTCTGTGGCATCCTGGGTTTTAGGTTCAGATTTGGGGTTCTGGTCTTTGTTAGCTTACTGGTTCCATGTATCCTCGTGTATCTCCCATGTTTCCCCCCACCCACGGAAGTTAGTCCCAGGCTGCCTGCCATTGGGTTTTCCCCCTGCCACTCCTGTGACCACTCCCCCGCCCAGCCCCGGGAGTCCCCATTGGCCGTTGTGGCACATGTCACTGCCACAGCATCTGCGCTCATTGGCGGAGGGTTCCTGTCCTCCCCTGTCCCACCCCTATATCCCTCCGTGGCACCCCAGCTTCGGGGCCAGATCTGTCCACGCGGGGTTGGGAGCGGCCGCGGCTTCTCCATCGTGGCTTCCGCGACCAATAAAGCATCCAGCTGCAACGCGGATGGATTTGGATGGATTCCCTGCCCCTTCGTTTCCTTCCCTTGCACCGACAGCATTGCGCAGCCAGCCCACCCCAGGGCGCAGCCGCAGAAGCGCCCGGGAGTAGTGGCGGCACCGACCCTGATGAGAGAAGTCGAGGCGCCAAACCGTGCTCTCAGGAGCCGACCAGGGTGGGAAAAGTAACGCATAGCCGCAGTGTCAAAGGAGCTCTCTGTTAACTCTAAAAGTTCTGTGGTTCTATATGTCATGCAGGTTGCTGTGAATGATGGATTCAAACATAATGATTCTGGAACATGGGGAATAAAAATTGACATTCAGTCTTCCCATATGAACACAAGAACTTTTTTGTCATGTTTGTGTACTTAAATTCTTTTTGTACAGACTACTCTTTATAGGATTAACTCACACCATAGAAGTGCTTGTTTCATATTGACTTTCCCATAGGATTTATTAGATAACATTTTATGTTACTGAAGGGTGTGGCATTAAGTAAACAAAATATCATGAACTCCCTAAAATATAATGATGGAAAATAAATAGTAAAGCTTACAGAGATATAAAGAGTTTGTGTTTAGCATGATGAAAATTTTCCAGAGTACTTAACCCTTATGTAACCGAAAAGTAAGAAACTAGCATGCTTCATGGCAAGAGCAGCAATACCATGAAGTTCCATAAACTGTTTTTTCATTACCTAATACAGAAGTGTATAATCCATTACCTGACAAAAAGTTAGAGTAGTCAATGCTTGATGGTCCACTTTGTTCATATTAAAAAAATAATCACAGAGTTTTTTCATCAAAAATCCCCACCAATCCTTTCATGGTCCCCTGAATAATAGGTTTCATTTGTTGGATTTCCAATGGAAAACAACTTACTTATGCTATCTTATTGTAAAAACCCAAGGTCATTTCAATCATTTATAAAACAAAAGAAAGCAACAAGGGCAAGTAATGGTGTACTCTTCTTACCTTTCTATCACTGATTGTATTCAACAATAAAATTCATCCACTCTGTTTGATAAAGACCACAACATTCTCGTATTCTGTTCAAATCTCTCCATACTCTTGGCTATGTGTTGTGGATTTTTCTTTATTTAATTTCATATCTGCTTTCAATACTTCTATATATACACTTACAACCATTTTTATTATGACATGTATTGATTTGGGGGATTTCATAAATTGTTGCAGTTTAGGATAATATACATTTAGGAAGTATCTACTATGTTATCTACTATGTTATCTACTATGTTATAGTAGATATTAGGGAAGATTTATATGTGTCCTGAACTCCTGTTCAATTTTTCCAGTTTATTGAGATCCTTGTTTTAATATTTTATCCAGAAAAAAACAAAGGGTTGCGTCTTTTCTTTGCTTTTCCCCGGTCCTGGGCAGCTCTGGAGAGCCTGGCTAAGGCGCTGCTTCTCGGCGGGACCGGGGCTGCCGCGATTCCCGGGCGCTTCTGCTTTCCGCACACTGGGACAGGGCTGGCTGCTTCTGCTGCTTCTGCTGCGCGAGGGGCGAGACAAAGAGGTAAAGGAATTGTCCACTCAGCCCATGTGGTTGGCTGGAGAGCTTTTATTGTTGCGTAGAGCTGCGACAGAGAAGCGCGTCTTGCTCCCAGCGCCGCGTGGACAAAATGGCCCTGGGACCGGGGAGGCACAGGATTTTATAGGGGGCAGGCCGAGGAGGGCAGAAGCCCTCCTGCCCAATGGGGACAGGCACCGTGGTGGTGATGTGGACCACGGCGACCAACGAGAACGCGACAGGGGCGGACACAGGGCTCTGGGGCAAATGGGGACACGGGGATGGGGTAACTGACAGGGAAGTTTCAGGAAGGGACGGGGGTTGGTTACTGGAGTGACGTGGAGAAGCTCCAATGACAGGCAGCCTGGAATGAACCATCGCGGTGGGAACGGGGGTGTACAAAGGGATACACAGAACTGGCTAACTAACACAGATCAGAACCCCTAATCTGAATGCAACCCGGGATGCAACAAAGGGTGAAAGAAGTGTAGAGAAAAAACTTGGATAAACAAAAACATATTCCATGGAAACATAAACCCTAACAGTCAGAGGGATTTCAGACATTTCTAGAGTGTTTTGTAGATTTATATTTTTAATAATATTATAGTAATATAATATTTTTAATAGGATTAATCTTTTTCTCCTCTTCTCTGAGAAATTTAACATTCTTCTTTAATATATCAGAGTGATTTGAATATCCTGGAATTTGATTGTTTATTAAAAATTATTCAGAATTAGTATTCTTAATGACTGATCAAGTTATATTGATTACATTTTAAATTTTTTTTTTTTACAAAATGTGGATATAATGTAATCAATTTATGCTATTTTGAAAACAAACATTGTAATGTCAGTAAATACTTTACTCCCATAGCCGGTCAGTCAAGTCAATATCCCTTGTTATTTGTCCTTCCTTTTCTCCTGAAGTCCACATGGTGGCCTTCTGAGACTAAGGTACAGTTTGTTAAGTTTTTTCCATTCAAAACATCCAAAACAGTGGAAGGCAGTGTCTCAGTATATCAGAGAAGTATGTTTCTAACAGGAAACAGGATACATTGCACAGCCTGGAGCGCAACAATAGGACATTTGAAAAAATTACCTCCTAGGAATTTCCAGGGGAGTACTGAATGGGAATAAATGGCACTTCTGGGAAAGTTCTAGCATTTTTGTCTGGCTGTTTGCTTAGTTTGTTTATTTTTCTAGTGATCTGTTATCATTTGTAAAAGCATTGATATATTCAGATGGTTAAAAACCCTTTAGCAACTGTACAGGCATTTCTGACTTTATGATATATGCTTCCTAAAATGTGTAAAGCAGTCAATTTACACAGGCAGTGGCTTTTTTTTTGAAAATACTAAGGATGGAATATCTCCTCTCTAATTCTTCAGAAGAGGACTCATAATACTAGAAAGAGATCTGTACTTAATCAGCTGTTCTCATGTCAGAATCTTTAAAATACCAGTAGCTTCCCACAGCAAAGTGCTGAGGGAGCAACAGAAATTGTTTAACCAGATCCTATCACACACTGTCCAAATTAATGTAATTCCATTTTTGAGGCTTCTTGCAATTTTGCCATCTAAACACAACTACTCGCAACTAGACTATGTAATTATGAGTAGATGACAATTAAACTGTAATTTAGGTGTACAAGGAAGATTAAATTTGGTTGCTTTTCTTTTTTCTTCCGTAAGACACTCTTTAAAATTCTATACAGAAGAATATTGCAACATGGTCTGCATAGGGATGACATGTCTGCTCTGAGTTTCTAATTCATTTGAAGGAAAGAGTGTGTACATTTTATAAATCTCTGCTTTAATCCAGAGTTATCATGAAGCACTAAATTTAGTGCTTTAATTTAGGCTTCTATATTTACACCAGAAGTGAAGGAAAAAGCAAAGTTAATCTAATGTTTTGTCCATAGAGGTAAGGAAAAAAAAAAGATGTATTATATATATAACTGAGATTTCCCTAAAGGAAAGTTTGCCCCATAAATTTCAAAATTAAATTTATCAAAATCCCCATTAAAATTATTTTTAAGATACTAGCCATTATGAATGATTAGTCAGAATCAAAGTTTTGTGATCTGAAGTGCACTCCTATAATGTTAAAGTAAATATTATTTTATATTCCTCTGGTTCATTACTTGTTAATCACTGTATCAGAACAATTCAAGGTTAATTTAATAAAGAGAGAGAAAGGCCTGAAACTAAAGGGGAAGAAGAAAGAATTTCTCTAATCAAATATTAGTCACATTGAACAATATAGCAGGTGTTGGCAACAAAATGCTTTCATTTTCCTATAACTAGACAGTCTCAATTGCATAAATATGGGTGCCTGTGCCCATGCAGAATCCATGACGTGTATGCTGCCTAAATAAAAAAATTGGGGGGGAACAAGGTCAAGCAATGTTTTCGCATACCGTACACTTAGTTAGAGGGACATATGCAGTAAATCAGTGTGTCCCATGCTCCTTGGACCTATACTGACCACAAGACCATGCTTTGCAGAACACATTGATCTGCACAAACTAATGAAAATTATCTCAGGAGACCAAATTCCTAATGATATCCAAAAGTCCTTCAAAATATTCGGAACAAATATTATTTAAGGTAGTGCTAACAGTCCTATTCTTGACTAAAAAGAGCATGTGCTAGTTTAGTGGTTATTTATTTCCTCTGAACAAGATAAGCTCATCTTTTCAGTTCCATCTTCTAACTGTTCCTTCTAACCTAATTTAACTTACATTAACCAGTGTTTACTGTTAAAAAATAGAAAGGCATCTCAAAAACATTGGTGAAATGGTATAAATAATATATGCATGGTTTTGAAACTGCTGCAGTTGAAAAGCACATCAGAGTTAATTGAATACAAACACAAGAAATTAAGATGCTGTCAGAAAACAAACAAACAAACCCTTCATGTTGAAAAGGAGAGTAGAAACACAAGGGGATTATGCAGAGACTGAATTTTTTGAAATGGAAGAAAGAAGTCCACAAAGAATGCAAAGAAATATTATTCAAAATGTTGAAAATAGAAAAGTCATTCCTCTATGACAAGCTTATCAGTCAGACTGGACAGAATAAATAAATTGTAATAAATAATACATAACTAATATTCCGATGTCCTATTCTGTAATAATAGTGAGACAGTTTTTTCCCTAAATCTTCAACATTATAATTTTTTTCTGAGAAATGTGTGCTGTCAATATAAGGTCCTGTTTCTATGTTTTATGTCCTCTGATATATAAATATTGAACATTTCAACATATAAGCTTACCTCATAAGTAAGTAGGTTAAATAAATGAAACAAAATCTTTATAAGGTCATACTTAGAGGTCTTTCATGTGAAAGGTCCACACTTCTGAAAGGCACTTAAATAAGTATTAATGTACATTCCTGTATTTATTATAAGGTAAGATTTATTGAGTTTTCAGCAGAGGACTTTTTTGTATTACTGTGATTTGTTTAAGAATGGAAATATATGCTTTATTGACAATACTTTACCCTTTGAGAAGTTCAGCATCTTGAGTCTCCTCACCAAATGAATAACTGTTTATTTTACTGTGATAATCATGGACACTCAGCTGAAACTACTTATAATTTTTAAAAAGCATAAAGTGTTTAAGCCATGCATTTTTAATGCATGCTTTCTGGTTAATGAAGAAGTAATGTTCATCAGGACAATTTTTTTTTTTGAGACACTAAAAGACACTAGAATTTTAACAATTCTATTATTTTTTTCAGCTAAATCAACTCCAGCAGATGAGTGAAGCAGAAGGTGATAGGAGATCATTGCCAAGGAAGGATCCTGCAGTTGGGTGATACGATCCAGATTAGCTATTGTTTGTATTTTAGCTTCTCATTCTGCCACCCTGTGCTAAACATTGAATGTTCTTTGTTTAGAGATACTTAAACATGATATAGATTTCTATATAATCTTCGCTAACTGTCCAACTTCAGCTGAATCCCACTCCTATAAATCTCTTCACAAATAACTGCATGAGGTACCTGTGTTCTTTCTCAGGTGGGAGATCAAACTAGGTGACTTTAATAGTCCCTTCAGACATCAAATCTGTGAAGTTATGCTATCTCAAAGGGTAGCTAGGTTGGCAACATATTGAACTTAAAATCAATTAACTACTCAAGCTCCAATTCTCCAAGATTTTCAGATTTTTTGACATGAGTTGAATGGAAGCTGCTGCTAATTGACTGGGGCCAGAGAATCTCAATGTCAGGAGCAGGATAAATATAAATATTTAGCATTGGATTTGGTGTATTAACCAGGACCTGATACCGTTCATCTGTGTGTAAATGGCAAGACTGTATAGTCAAATAGCTTGGATTTGACACTCTTTGGGAAAGACAAAGTATGGATCTGAGAGCTGTGAGCAAAACTTGATACCACTGAAACCTGCCAGCATCAAGTGAATCCTTTGGTGACATTGTCAATTAATGAAACTCATCAGCTTTCAACACAACTGTTCCTCCCTGGGCATTTTAGTTTATGTGACAGAGCTGGTAGCTGTGATGTCTGGGACTTTGGAATACTATAAAGTTTGCCTCCTGAAAAGAAATTATACTGGAATTAAATCCGAGTCGCTCCAGACTGTAAGGAGTACAGAATGCATACCAGGTACCAAATTTCAAGTATATGCACATCAGAGATCGATCTCAGAATGTGGTATGCAGGAGCACAGGCATAAGGTGGTGATAAAAGATGGAGCACAGGAGACATCACAAGTGTGAGCAATTCATTCATAGAGGAATGCTGACCAGGAGCTGGTCAAAATTGGTTTCAGGAGTTTAAAGGTGAAAAAAGGCAAAGTGTCTTACATATGCAAAAGACACTAAAAATTGCTAATTTGGATTAACAAGGAGTTGCAGACCGATGAAGACAAGTCAACATGCAGAAGGATATTAAAGAGAAGAAGAATAACTCCAAATGAATCCTAAACTGAGAAAGACAAAACCATTGACATAACCAGCACATCTTCCTGTGCAAAGAACTGCAGGTGTTCAATGTTATCCTCTCCCCTTTCTCCCTTTTCTCCCCACACACATGAAAATGAAGCCACCAGCCTTAAGGTCCAGAGGAGCAGAAGAGGGTGAGAAGAGAAGGAGAGGCAGGGCTAGAAGCCAAGTGTGGATAAACCAATTTTAACTGTAGCGGTTTTTTCATTGAACAATTATGTCTGGTCTAACAAGATTTGGTATTTCTATTCATGAACTGAAAAAAAAAGTGTTTTGCAGTGAGCATATTTTAAATTTGATTTTAAAAAAGTGGTTGTGGCTAATCTTTGGTATCTTTAACTACTTTGCTCTACAAAACACTTGTTTTAAAGAATTACAGAAACCTGTAAGGAATAATAATCACTTAAAATTCCCAAGTATTCCTGTTAACCCAAAGAAAAAAGAAAAATATTTATTTGCCTGTCATTTCTTTTTGGGTTTTATCATAAAAAAATGCAGTTTTCATAGAGTTAAGTAATATTGCTGACAGTAATCAAAGTAAAAATATATATGTAATATTTAATTTTATTAACTGTAGATAATTTAATAAATTTATGCCTCAGAAGCCTCCAAACACCTCAGTAATAAATAATCACTGCATGAAGTTGAAGATATACTGATTTTAAGAAGCACAAGTATTCTATACTCTTTTAACCTACTTTTTGTTTAGCAATGGAAATACTTAGCAATAGAACCAATTCTTCTTATCTAATAAAATACTTTTTGTTATCCAGATGGTATATACTTACTATCAAGAACAGAAATACTGTGACCTTTTCATGCTCTGAAATTCACATATCTATTTTTTTACTTGCTATCTTGTGTTAGTACGTGAACTCCCTCTTTGTTCTTTTCCTTTTCCTTTCTGAGGGGTTGTATAATGCAGGCCTACGAAAAATCTACATAAATGCCCTCTGAGATTATTTCTGCCTAGATGATTTCTCAGCACTTAAGACTTTTCTGGAAAACAACAGCACTTAAAAGCTGCTGTGTCAACTTGGTGGACTAAATATAAAGGACAGAAATGAGAAACACTGTGTTCATTAGCCTGCTCAGTCCTAATACTCAGATTCTTTCCCTTTACTGTTGTTATTATTATTCTTGTAACTGTTATTATCACTGGCATTGCTGTTTATAGTCCTGTATTTTCACTCTAAGATATCATCAGTGTTGCAAACTTTGAACGAGATTCAGCAAAACTTAAATATTCTTATTGTTTTGGACAAATCAGAGTGGGATTTATCTGGCTTTCTGGTTTTATCTCTTTGGTTTTTTTTTGGTGTGATTGGTTGCTATTTTTTTTTTCAAGTGTAGGGAAACATTCAATTTGCCACTCAAAAGTTAAAGAAAGGGTTTATAAAAATAATAATTTTAAAAATAAACACAAATATTTTATTTGTTTACACATAAAACTAAGCCATTTTGAGATTCCTTCATAGTCTGGTGTTTACAAAAGCAGAAAAATAAGTTTAATTCCATTATTATCATATGAGTATAAAAGATACTTTTATAGGAGGGTAGTGTGGGAGCACGACCATTTCTACAATACAGTTTGTGGCAATGCGTATGAGATTTTTGCTAAGAAGGAAATCTTAATTAAGTGTCTCCTAACTGATAGTAGGACAATCTTGACAGATAATCTGCAATATACTTTAATTTGCTCTTAAGTCTAATTTTACCCCCATTAACTTTCCCACAAATTTAAACATTTTTCAGGCCTACTTGTCAGTTTTCTTATCTTCAAATGTCTTTGCTATTGGATAAATCATTATTAGAGATAATATTAAATAATTTAATCCTCAAATCTTCTCCTGTTTATAAACCATGGATACAGGAAATTTGGGAAAGAAAGGGATTTATTTTCTCTAGAAAAAAATGTTATGGGCAATTACAATCTACATGAATTAAGAAAATTTCTTGGACTAGACAGCCTTTTTGGATGAAGGTGACTTTTTCAACTGCATGTGCTTCTGTCTCCAGAAACAATTCAGAGCCTTTATAACCTCCCTGTGGGATTTTGAGGACTCTACCACAAAATCTTGTGTGATTCTTTCAATTATGTACAGAAGGTCACCCACTTCCTAAAGCCCAAGAACATCATATATGTTGCCTTATCACAGTTCACAAAAACCCCCAAAGAATGTAGCTTATCTCAGGCAGTAAAGTAGCTTAAAATTAATATTCAGACAAAATTCATGTCTTCAGTCATGAGGCCTGAGCAGCATATTTGAACAAGTCATTATGCTGTGGTGTTCCTATTCCTACTCATTGTTTCAGGTAGTCTTTGCAACCTGCACTACTTTGGGAAACAGCACTGATAGTGGTGATGGAAGGGTTTATTTTATTTTATTTTATTTTTTTTTTTTTTTTTTTTTATTTCTAGTCTTTAAACATCTTAGAATTGACTGATTTTTTGTTTTATGGGAAACTATTGTAATGTGAGTAAAAAGTTATGTAAGGGAGGACAAGGCACAATAAGAATGTTTTCCCATTGGAAGTCCTTCAATGTTGTATCTTTGACCTAAATAATGTGTTTTAAAATAACTTCAGAAGTTCACTCTAACAATTTTAGGTTCTGAGAATACCAAAATTAGCTGAGTTGTTTAGAGCAAGTTCCTAATAACACCAAGGTTGTGGGTTCAATCAATAGGTCATTCAAGAGTTGCACTCAATGATCCTTGCAGGTCCTTTCAAACTCAGAATATTCTGTGATTCTGTAAATACAAAGATGCTTGATTTTTCCTTATTTATGATGTGACACTCCCATCTTCACTTAGCTATTCGTTTTACAGACAATATTGTTTGCTACAATATTTGTGTGGAACCTGAATCTCTAACTGTTTGCAGAACATGCCTATTAGATCAAGCTGTGTAGAACAATTAGACATCACTTTTCTAGATCATTCTCAGGGATATTTGGAAGACAGGTGCCTAGACCCTGTCAAAATTGATGTGCTTCTTGGAAAGACATCTATTCATAAAAGCTTTTGGGACATGCAGCTCTAAAGAAGTAAATGATAAATACAGAATATTCAATGGCAATTAATAATAAGGTATCAGAAAGATCCTTATCATATTTAATTTTTTTTCAGGCTACATGTTTGACTTACTGTAAAAACTTTTGAGGAAGGAGACTCAAGTAGAAATATTTGTATTTATTCACCATGGCTCTAAAAGGCATTTTAAAAGGTTAAATTTGTCAGATATTTGAATGTAAACTACGGACATGATGTAGATTGTCTTGCACCCCAATGGAGTAAGCAAAGTGCTGTGAATTTCAGGATCCAGAGAACTGTGAGTGTACCCAGTGTGTGATTTGGTGTTAGAAACTCTGGATTCCAAGTGCATATTAACACAAGTCTGTTTTAGGACACATCCAACAGAAGTCTATTAATTACAATCATAATGAGAGAACATTTTTACAGCAATGTATTTGCAGAGATCCAATCCATATACTCTTTCAGAAAAAAAAAAAAGAGGAAAGAAATGAAGAAAATCAATTATTTCAATGCTAGTAAAGTGAGGAACTTAAAAAATGCTCCTTCACTCAAAAAGCACTAAGGCATAGGGACCACCCATATCCAGAAATTGATTTTACACCTCTTTCTCATTCATTTTCATTTATATTCAGAATACTTAGTGGAAACACCAACTGCATTTCACACTTCAGAAAGCAAAGCAAATATTATTCTAATTGATTCCCATCTTAGAGAACCATGTATAGGTAGAATCAGGTCCAAAAAGGCGGGATAAAAAAATCTGCTGGAATTCCCTGTAATTTCAATTGGAAAAGCAGTCACACAGCTCCTTGTGTGCAGCATTTTTGATTGCTATTAACAAGCCTAACCCATTTTTCATCATCTTTACATCTCTTGTTCTCTTTCCCTCTAGCCTTTTCCCCCAGCTGCCTTGGACATTACAGTAATTCCAGAAACTGCAGTATAATGCAGTAAAGTGCATAGAATCATGGAATAGTTTGAGTTAGAAGGGTCCTCAATGATCATGAAGTTCCAATCACCCCATTCTGGGCAGGGACACCTTCAACTAGACCATGTTCCTCAAAGCCCCATCCAGCCT
This sequence comes from Vidua macroura, assembly GCF_024509145.1. Classification (NCBI taxonomy): domain Eukaryota; kingdom Metazoa; phylum Chordata; class Aves; order Passeriformes; family Viduidae; genus Vidua; species Vidua macroura. The sequence goes on along the minus strand of NC_071572.1, from coordinate 45,829,580 downwards.
GGCCTTGAACACTCCCAGAAATGGGGCATTCGCAGGTTCCCTAGGCTATCTATTCCAGTGCCTCATCACCCTCACAGTAAACCATTTATTCCTGATATAAAATCTACTCTCTTTCAGTTTAAAGACATTCCCCCTTGTTCTATCACTACATGCCCTTGTAAAACATCCCTCTCCATCTTTCTTGTATGCCCCTTTTACGTGTGGTGTGTTCTCCCTCAAGCATTCTCTTCTCCAGGCTGAACAGCCTCATTTCTCTCAGACTGTCTTCACAGGAGAGGTGCTCCAACCCCCAGATCAACTTAATGGCTCTTCTCTGGACTCACTCCAACAGTTCCACTTCCTTCCTACATTAGGGCTTCCAGAGCTGCAAACCATGAGGGCTGTCACCAGAGCAAAGCAGAGGGGCAGAACCCCTCCCCCCTGCTGCTGCCCACACTGCTTTTTATGCAGCTCAGATACAATTGGCTTTCTGGGCTGAGAGTGCACATTGCTGGGCCATGCCCAGCCTCTCATCCACTAGCACCCTCAAGCATTTTCCCATGGTTACTCTCAACCCCTTCATCCTCTATCCTGTATTTGTGCTTGGGATTGCCCCAACTCATGTGCAGGACTTTGTTTGGTCTTATTAAATTATAGAAAACTACCTGTGCCTTTAGAGTGAAAATCTCTGTATTTTTCAGAGTACAATTTAGGGACAGCATGCGAGGTTACAATTCTTGTGCACTGATAACAGCAGAACTTTCTCCTATGGGAACTAGGAACAATACACTTATGCAATGTACTGTGAACAAGGGAATTAACTAGATGTCCTCTAACATAATTTCCAAATCTATTTTTCATTATTTATTACCTTTCCTTACCTCACTGCCCCCAGGAAAGAGCTTGGCTTTCCCCCGGGCACATTAATTATTGGCTTTCCCCAGGGCACATTAATTAAATGCATCAGACTCCCACAGCACAAACAGGCCAGCTGCAACACATGCAACATAATCACATTCTCCAAGCCACCACTTCAGAGAAACTGAGTTGCAAAGATTATTCAAAAGCTTAAAAACCTGGCTGCAAGTGGCAGGCCATGTGAAGCATTCAAGGCTATTGTTCAAAGGAAGCTTTTTTTGGTTAGAGTTGTGAATTTGCCTTTTTATTGAATGTGCTCTTTCTCTAAAACTGTCAGTTATTTTCTGCTGGGGATTATAAGGTCCACTTGGTGGTGATTATGAATATAATATCCACTTGGTGGTGATTATGAACGCTAGCCTTAGGACAGCACAAGGATTAAAATGAGTAAATATGCATAAATGTAAATATGCATAAAGATTCCCTCCATACACCCTGGTCAACAATATTCCATACATTAGCAGGCTTTACCTAAGGGAGATTTGCTGTATGGATTTTCGCTTTTTTAATCCAATTTATTGCCCCCCTCCCTCCAATAAAATCTATTTTAGGCAAATATAGAAACTGGTAAACAAAATCCATGGATTACAGTAGTGAGTGAAAATTATATATATGATTTAATGTCACTGAAGTTCAGGCTTCCCAGTCTCAGAAAGCCCTTTAATTGTATTCACATTCTTAATAACCCAAATATATGTACTCCCACCCACAAAAATTACTCTTCTACACAATGTGAAAGACATGGAGAAACAAAACGGAGCACTAACACACCCACTATCATCTTCTCTCCTACACTTGGGAATTCTCAGTAAGAGAAAATCCCAGACCTACATTCTTTTTTCAGCGCTCAATGCCCTGAGTCTTCAAACTGTGGCATAAAAGAAAGCTTCTTCAGCTATTAGCCCTCTCAGGCTGTACTAATCTCTGTTGTAGCTATAATGATTCAGGACAATTGAAAGGTTCATGTTGCCAGATCTTGTATTTTAAAGAAATTAAGGCAAAGGAAAAAAAAATATAGGAAAATACACACAAAATAAAAATTGTTGCATACTCGTAAAGGTGAAAAATCATAAAAAGCTATAAAATAAGTTTTATATGAGCTTGAAAATTTTAGCAGATTTTCTCATGTGTACAGACACAAAAGTAAAGAACTTCCATGTATATTCACAGATGATTTTCACTAACCTACCTTCTCAGAGGGACATTTTCTCATTCAGTATTCAAACTATCAGAATTCTGCTATTTCCCTGCATTATAGAAAGTTATTTAAGAGTTCAAATATTTCTTCTTTTTGTATCTGACCTCTGGATCTGGAAAGGTAAGAGCTAATGGAAAGCACTATTATGCTATAATTTGTTTCCTTAACAGTGATCTGCAGCCCACTTGGAAAAAAAACATCCATAATTGGTGAAATACTACTAAAATTATAATGTGACTTTATAGTGAAGAGAGTATACTCACTTTGGTAAGCTTTTTCTAGTTACAAATTAGCATAAATCACTTTCTACCACTGTCACAGACATTTTCCTCAGGTTGATGCAGTATTTGCAAATAAGATGCTCTATTTGCCCCTTGCTTTCCATACAGCACCAAAAAGAGTAGAGGTGAAAAATGCATAAAGCATTTCTTTCTTTTACCCATCCTAGTCTCTTTGTTGATTGCTTTCCTAACATATTGGTACTGTTACTAAAGTTCACAACCAATTCTGACACCTTCTTGATCATAGTATTATTCATTAAATAAAATCTCAGCTTTAAATTCATGCCTTACTCATCCTCAGAGCCCAGAAAACATGACATTATGGTTCAGCCTGATGTCTAACATTAATTAGAGAATAGCCTTTTACATGGTTGGACATGAAATCTATCTAAACTATCGCTTACTAGTGTAAAAGATGAAGATAGAATAGAGAAAGAAAGATCCTATTATTTTAGCGGGGGTGTTTATTCAGGATTTCTGTATAAAAGTGAAAGCAGCATATTCTTTAGCAGTCTCAGAATTATAGCATTCTAAATATGGCTATTCACCTTCTTAAACCATCAGGGAAAAGAAGTGAAGGAATGTTCTATGATAATTAAAATAAATTCATTCTAAAATGCAAATAAGCCACTAGCTTACATCAGTTTGAGCAGTTAAATGCACCTGTGGCCGACAGCAACACCGTAAACTTTAAATATCAAGATTTAGACAAGTGAACCAGTGCTTGTTTTTCGTGGAAGTTTCCCTAGGTGGAGCTCTAGGTCAAATATCCCTGCAGTTACCTTGACTACTTCATCGTGGTAACTTTGGAATTTGTTTTAATGTCCTCAGCTCTCTACATCTGTTGCTATGAAATGAGGTGCAGAAACTGCGCTGACTTTATCTTTTTGTCACTTTATATTCACTGTTTATGTAAAAACACAATTGTCATGAATGATGAGAGGATGAAATACAAAATCAGAGAAGCTGTCAACCTAACAGGACTGCTGCTGCAGTTTAATGGCATATGCAGACATATCAGATTTGTCATGGTTCACATTTTAGTTAGCTGTGCCATAGTGCTTCTGCACTGATGTTTTATTAAATAACAGTTCACAAAGTTCATAAAAAATAAATTCTTCAAGACATTTTCAAATTATTGATCTACCTTAATTGTGCATAACTGATAGACTGTAAAAAAATACAGATGGCAAATGTCAAATTAAGTTTTTTAGTAAGCATATGTGCATAAACCATGGCATACAGTGGTTTTTTTTTTTTTTTTCAGGAAAGATTGCTAACAGCAACATATTTTTAATTTAATTTAATTTAATAATAGTTAGAAATCAAGAAATCAAGTGTTTGTTTATTAATTGATTTCCTTTTTATCTCTCTGCCTCCCCAAAAACACACAAAAAAAGAAGCTTTGTTTAATAGAAACTTTGTCTTTGAGATTAGAGAGCTTCTTGGTTTTAGCGTGCTACTGGGTTTTGGGGGTTCTATTTTTCTTCATGGAGAACTCCTACACCCTAAAAATCAAAAATAAATAAAAAACACAATTTTTTTATAATTCTGTATCTTTTTTTATACATTAGTTAACACAGCTATGAACTTGTTTTTCTTTCAGAATGACATTAAACATTATATTTTTGGAAAGTTTCAGTAACAACAATGCAAGGGAAAATAATATTATCAAAGACATCAGCTACCATTGGAAAAAAAAAAAACAAACACACTGCTCCACAGGAGAGAAGGATGGGAGAGAAAGTGAAGTGCAGTATTGTACTATACATGCAAAAAAATTAGCAAGTTCACATGACTATTAGCTCACATTTCTCCCATAAATGTTGTCATTTTATTGATTCTTAAAATCTGGCTTCTTAAAACAATCTACTTCTCTAACTTTTTGGGTCAGGCTATTAGGCAACAACACTTGATGGATCTGTTGTTTTTTCTTCCTTTTTTTGTCTCTGAGAGATGAGGGCGATGAGAAAGAATGAAAATCACTTTGCTTTATGAAATAATTCTTTTGCTACTGTGAAATTGTGTCCTTGCTGAGTCCTTAGCATAACTGTTGCATAGTGTGCCTCTACCACACAAAGCCCTGGAAAAAATAAGTAACTTGTTACTATATTCCTGGAACATTTATCAACACAGAAGATGATGAGATAGGTGATTGAGGACTGAATAAACCACAAGTGCTGAAGTTTGTAAGTACTTTATATATTTATACTTTTTTTTTTTTTTAATCATGCAAACAGCCATAACAAAGCAGGGGAGACAGGGCTCTTTAGTTTGTTCAGTTTTGGTTTAAGTCAGTCAACAGTAGGGTATCACAATGGTAGGTAATCACAATTTCACCCTCACAGCTGAGTACTCCAGAGCTCAGAATGCACCCTCAGGCCCTCTCAAACTGACACAATCAGGAGTTAAGGAGAAGCTCCCAGTCCATCCTGGACGACAATAACAGATGACTCTAAGTCCCAAAAGAATTACACAGGATGGCAAAATGCCCCAAATTGTAAAACTTACTTTAAAAAAAGTTTAAATACTTACCTCTCATATGTTCTATTCTGGAAAAGGGGTTATTCCTCCATATCTCATGCTGACTGCTTCCCAAGACTAAATGAATAACAGCAAATTGAAATCAATAAAAACTAAACCTATCCACAGCAAATGCAGAAGGCATACTGGGGACAGAATGAAAAACAGGGTGCTTATTCTCAGGTGAATATCTTAGTCACTTCACTGTGAAGTCATAGATTTTCACTGCTTTTGTGGATCTTGTCTTCTTCCATGCAGTACCACAGCTTTACCAAGACCAGTGGAAAGTAAACCTCTCAAGCATGAGTGCAATGAGTTGACAGCCCAGTGCTAAGTTAAAAGATGGGAATTCGAACTTGTATTTTCAGGCAGGAAAGAACATTAATCTTTCTTTCACCCTTTTTTTTTTTTGTTTGTTTGTTTGAGATCCAGGTTGGAAAGAATATACAAAGAGAGTGAGTTTAAAATGTATTGAAATCTCTGGTTTAAGCTCTCTTTTTTAATTATGCACTACATATGATGAGAAAAGTGACAGCACACAGAAACTTTTCAATTCCTTCTATGAAGCAAAGCAAGAAAGAGTTAAACTGCTTTGGAGGTGAAATCAAGTGCTGTTTTGGATTGTAAACCTAAAAAGGCCCTGAATAACAAAGTCATCACAGGAAGTAGGGATAGGTGAAGCACATGAAAGAATAGCTTGAAAAAAAATACATCTGCAATAGATAAAAGATTCTAAAACAAGAGCAGCTGTGATTTTATTTTTACTTAATCTCCTCTAAACTGATGAGTACTCAACACACAATTCTTTGTCCTGTAAGAGAATCTCTTTAACAAAAATCACAATGCTGTGGTTGGGACTCTGTTTGTCTTTTCAGGTAAAAAAATCACATGAATTAAGCAGATACTGAAGTTCAAGCCAGCTGGGGCACCACCTACAAAATTTAGGAACTGTTTGTCATGTGAAAACAGAGACACTTCAAAGGAACAATGACTGCAACAGCAACAAGTATGCACACACCCTAAACCATCAGTGAGCAATAGGTCTACACTATTCACAGATGTAGTTTCACTGTTCTGACTTTAAGGAGCTGAAGAGTAAAGTGCATGTTTAAAATCTAGCTTTGCAGCTGAATCAGAACTATTTCCTGCATTGAATTTTTACCACCATTATAAAAGTTTGCATGGACAGTGATTTGTGGGTGTTCAATAGCACTGTAATTCTCAAGCAAAAGAAGGCAAGGATGAAATGTCAGATGTGTAGTTTAAGGTGAAATTCTCCCTAATGTGCTCTCACTAACCACTGATGAGACAGACAGATTGAATGGATTAATGAAAAGCTGTGCAATATACAGTCAGGCTTTTCCAACTCACGTTCTGAAGATCTGAATTTTCATGTAATATACATGATGTATATATTTGGTAGGCAGGAATAAAAATATGATCAGAACTCCTTAAAGGGATGATTCGTCAATTGCCTAAGTAAAAAATTAGAAGTCTGGCTTGACACAGCCCCCAAGGCTTGTGCTACTAAACATAGATTAACATTCTGGTAGCATTTGTCTGACTCAAAGGACAATGACAGCAATTAATTGGATACAAGAGGGAATTGCTATCTACTCATGAATGAGATGATTTTTGGATTGACTATGAAGTGGACAACTTCAAAGTTAATCAGATTGAAACAAAAATTTTGTTTCAACCTTACGGACATGAAAGTTTTCCAATCAATTTTTAAACTGAATGGCAAATGTTGTACTAGGAGAATATGAGGGCATCTGTTTCAACCCTATAATTCTGTAATACTTTCAACTACATATGAAAGGTCACAGACTAAGTATATCAGAAGGCAATAGAATTATCCACATTTTCTTATATACAGGTATATTTTAAACTCTCCTGTTTATTCAGATGCCTTTCAAATCCTCATGTTAAGTTTCCAACAGACACTACCACGAAGAAATCACAGTTTAAAGATTATTTATAATTTCTCTGGCTCCAAATTGAATAATTGAGTGCAAAAGTAAATATGCATTCACATTAAGACAAGACAGACTTCATAATACTGCTTATGCAGTAGATATTTTTCCTCCTCTACCCCCTCCTTTCTAAAGTATCTATAGTTAACTAACATATCATTCCTTTGGATTGTCTGACATTATAGATTGGAACCAAATGAAATCAAACAATCAATAAGAGAGTCCACAAAATGCCAAAAAAATCCCACAAAACAGTAATTAATTTAACTTTCTATGATTCATAGCAGTTAAATATATTTGTTGTTCCTAGAGGACAGTCGAAAATCAATATGAGCCTTAGCAACTTACATATTTTGTTTCTGCTAAAACAGTGTACTACTTTCAATCACAGGGTACTTGAGGTCTAAAGGGACTGTGGAGATTGTCTAGTTCAATCCCCCTGTTCACAGCAAGGTCATCTAGAGCAGGCTTCTCCTGGGCCATGTCCAGATGGGATTTGGATAATTCTAATAATGGAAAGTCCATAACCTCTTTGTCAAATCTATTCCAGTTTTCAATCATTCTCACAGTAAAGAAAGGACTTTTACATTTAGGTGGAATTTATTTTATATTTGTGACTATTGCCTCTCACAGGAGAGTAACTGCCTGTTGCTAGATACTACTAAGATGAGTATGGCTTCATCTTTATTTCATCCTTCAGATGTTTATACATTTTGATAAACTATGCCCTGAGCCGTTTTTTCTCAGCCTCAACAGTCCCAGTTCTCAGCTGCTCCTTGTTTGACAGATTCTTCATTTCAAGGGAAAGAATGGAACATTAAGTGCTACATATTTCCTACAGTGGGCCTGGAAAATAGGAAAAAATAAAGGAAGAAAAAGAGCATGGATTTCAGATTCAAATTAGAAGAGACTATAACAATTAAATATAAGTGTTTTCCTTAGATGGTCTATATGTTAACCTCCCATCATCATTAGTGAAAATGTAGAATTTAATCCAATGTCCAGATATTTGTATCTTTCAATTTTCTGCTCTGTTTAGGCCTACCTGTACATCTTAAAGTGCCAGGAATGGGGTACTCTGTACTACAGTGATACAGAAGGATACACATAGGCAAGGAATGGCCCGAAGGAAGATGAAAAATGGTCATTTCAGTATAATTAAGACAGCAAGGAAAACAATTTATTTCTTACTAAGCCAAGTAGCAGGAAGTTGTTTCTGTTGATTAGACTCTGTGTCTGAAAACTGGTGTATTGGCTATTTACAAGACTATTGATTTAATGAAAGATTATATATTTATTATTTTTATTATTATTGCTATCATCATAATATTTATATATGTCTTACTATCCCAGTTCAATAGAGTTAAAAGACATCAACTGACTAAACTACGGTGGCCAAAATGTTATTAAAATGAAACAAAGTTTGCAGGGAATATTTAGATGTTCATTCATTGAACACATAGGGTTGTTTCTTTTCTTTTCTTTTTTTTTTTTTTTTTTAATTTCCTTTGCGGGAAAATGAAATTCTATGCATTTGTTCTCCACCTATCAATCAAGATAGAAGTGCGTCATTGATAAGTTTCCTTTAGGACAAAAGCATGCAACATATAATGGCATTACAGTCCAGAAAAAGGTGATCTGTCTTCTTGGAAATATACAATATTTTTTAAAGGTTTGCAAAGGTTCAGTACATGTCACATGTTCATCACAATACTTGTTCTTGTATAATGGCAAGCAGCATTATGAAATGATGAGTTACTTAACTTTCAGTAAATTCAGCCAAGAGCAATCCTTTTAGTACTTTTACTTCCAATAAAAACTAAAGAAATTAAGTTCATAGATAATGTTGGCCATTTTAATTTTCACAGTAATAAAGAAGTTGTTTTGAGTCACAAAAATATTTTTGTCTGGTATGCGAGAAACAATAACTATATTTAGAAAATTTTGGAAAGGTGGTTGCTATTATTTTTATTGCTAAATTCTCTTGAGAATTTGTCTTACAGTTAGTAGATTCACATAACTTTATTCTTTATGTTGGCTTAGGATATTACAGAAAACTCTTTTTAGTCTAATACATTAGAACTGCTCATAAATTTTGCCTGTTCACACCGTTGAAAACTACAACACAGTAAAATTTACAGATTTGTAAACAACTACTTTATATCTGTCTGTTACTCAATAGAACTATTTATACTGTTAAAGTGCTTTCTGCCACTTCATCTGCTTTGTTAATCATAGATGGCACAATTAATCTTTTCCTTTGTTTTACTTTTTTGCTTCAGTAGTTAAATTACTTGTTAAAATGATTTTTTTTTCGCAAACTGAGTGTGAGGTAAACACATGATTTGTGAGGTAAAACACTCTTGACAAATTAATGCAGTTTTATATGGTTGTCTCTGAACATTTGTCTCTGAACATTTGAAATATGTGTTTATATTTTTAAGTCTTTTACCTAATATAGGTTTGGATTTACAAGACAAGGTAGTTCAAACCAAGAAAAAAGAATAAGCTAATGGACAGTACTGTCAGACTATAAAGAAGGTAACAAAAGGTTTTAGAAATAAACTTGACACAATTCATAGATATTTTGTTCTCAAGTGTGTGTTACACAGATGATTGGAATTTCAGAGGAATGTATTTAAAAACCCAACCAACAAAACTGAAAGTCAGCAACATCCTGTTTACATTTTTATGCTTTTTATAATTTGTGGGTTCTGAAAATTCCTCTCTTGTTTTCTACTAAGAGTTTCCTCTTCAAATACAATTTTTCACTGAAAAATTAGAGTTCTATGAGTCAGTAATAATCTAACCAGTTATTGATTATCGAAGTTAAGCTTGCTTTCTAGCTTTCTTTCTAATAAATTATTGTGGATTTCATTACTTTTAATGCCAGCATGTAACCCCCAACAATATTTAAATCACTTTCATTCCCACCTACCAGTGCAGTGTTTCTGTGTACTTCATCCCATTGGACATACACAAAGAAACATATCAGTATTTGACTAGATATGAAGAGTCCTAGAGTAACTAAATTATTTTCAGATATTTATGTATAGACATTGTTATCACTAGCAAATGCTAGACTGAACTTCAGTGAAGCAGTGTTTTCCTTATGTTTTTGAAGGAGCATAAGTCGTACAGGAAAAGACAATTTTTCTGATTTCTGGTTCAGTGTTTTGGCCATGAGCACGTAACTGTGTGGTCCAAATATACAGAGAGCTCAGACTACAGAGTATTTCAGCTACAATTGATTCAGCTTTGCATGAGTTAGTCTTAGGAAAAAAAAAACTGTATGGACAGTTTCTTGGGTAATCACAGCCTAACCTACTCTTGCATCTGAACAATAGATACTATCTCATATTACTTTCAAAAAAACTTAGTTAATCTCTTCTAGAGATATCTCCACAGAGATTTGCTACAGGCACACAGACAGGCACACAGATTTATGGACTAATCACTGGATTTATGGACTATAATAAAAGTCTTATATTCTGAGCATTTTTGGACACAAGCTACTTGTTCTCAGCAATGTACAAACATGACACAATGGATTATAATTACAGCTATATAAATAATCATAATAATAAGCACTGGGAATGACTATGATGAAGGATGTATAAATTTCTGTTAGCCAGAAATTAAATTTTCTGCCTTTAATAGTAGATTTCACAACTTCTCCTCCACTTCTGTTTTCAAATTGTGAGGTATGTTACCCAAGAGGGTCACAGGAGGATTCAAAGAAGACTATAAAGTGTTTATACTAATTGGGTAGCATTAATTACCCAGCTGTTTCCAGCAATTAAAGGCAGTTAGCTGTTCACAGGCTAATGGTACACTTATAGACAATAATTAGAGCAGCTTCTTGTAGCACCTAAACAACAATCCTGTGTTTCGAGAGGGAAAAGAGCAAGAGATTTCATGTAACGTATTTTGTCTTCAAAAATGGAAGGAACTTTTGTTAGCAAAAAACACTGGAAAAGGTGATCTTCTGCTGAGAAAAGTAATAATACTGTTTCTTAAGATACTTACTTTTTCTAAAAATACTTATGTAGATGGGAAACTCTAGTCTAGCTTTGGTCACACAGCTAATTTAAACTGGTTTGTAAAAGCAGTTTCCTTTGTACAAGCATATTCAGGTCACAGAATTCTTCTGTTTTTACTTCTTTTTGGAAAATACTTTAAGTTTAACCTAAAGTCTCTTACAATTTCTGTAACATAAAATCTAAACATGAAGAGTGGCATTGCGCTGTTTCTCCCAGCTCTGGGCAGCTCCGGTGCCTTTCGGCCCCACCTCCCTCCAGAACTCAGACTCGCAGCTAATTCCCGCATGCCGCTGCTGCTGCATGCTGGTCGGGGCTTGCTGGGTTCTGTTGCCTGCGCAAGGGTCTGAGGCAAAGAGGGAAGGAATTTGTCCAAATCACCCACAAAGGAAAGCGGGAAGGCTTTATTGTCGCGGAGAGCTGAGGTGGGGGGTTGTGACCCATGCTTCCCATGCCCACGTGGGGAAATGGAGCCGGGACCAGGGAGACGCAGGGTTTTATCAGAAGTGGGGCGAGGGGAGCAGGAATGCCCCCCGGCCAATGGGGCACGCGCCGCAGCAGTGATGTCGACTACAGTGACCAACGGGAGTGCGGCAGGGGCAGACACGGGGCCCCGGGGCGAACGGGGTTGCGGGCTTGGGGTAACCGACACCGAACTCTCAGGACTGGATGGGGGAGTGGTCACAGGAGTGACAGGGGAGGCTCCAATGGCAGACAGCCTGGAGCAAGCCACCGCGTGAGGGGGGAAACACGGGGGATGCACGGGGGTACACAGGACTCAGCTAGCTAACATAAATTAGAACCCCTAATCTAAACCCAAACCCAGGATGCAACAATGAAGTCTCTGCACAAAACCAAGCTTGTTATGAAGGTTTATGAAGCATAATTAAATGAGAGAAACATTCAGATATAATTTAATTTTCTAATCATTTTGGTAATGCAATCTTTTGTGCCATTTAAATGGTATTTACTATTTACAGGACTTGTCATGATGTAAAAATCAGATATTCAATCTGCTATTTCATGTGGGATCTTAAAGTGATATGCAGTTTTAACTATTAATATTTTTTTCTTCTAGTGACAGTTACTACAACAGTAAATAAATACCCAGTACAGTGGCTTCTTCTGAGATACAGCAGAGAGTTTAAGTGGCATTTGTGTTATTCTGTTGTCCTGGATCATCATATTCTTGAAACCTGTTAGATATTCAAGCATCTGAAAAAATGAAGGGAGCTCTCTAGGGTTCTAGTTCTCAGCATGTGCAGGATCACAGTATTGAATTCAGCACATCACAAGTCTAAATAAATATTCTTTCATTCTTTTCTCACAGCAGTTTTAAAAATGTCTGATACCTGCCAATAACAGGTACAAGCAATTTCATTTATAGTGGTGATAATGCTGTACAGGTTTTACACAGTAAAACCCATATGTAGTGCCTAGGCTCAGTTTCCCCTTCATTCGCTGCTGCATCTGCCATGTACATGTCCTAGCTACCTGCTTGGAGGCATTGTCTGTACACCTCCAGTTACTTTGGTTGAGCTGTTGAATTGAAGATTCATTGAAGCCCAATGAGTGACCCATTTACTTTGAAAGCAGGAGTCTCAAATTCTGCTCCTTCTCCTCTGTTTCTCTCCGTTTCTGGACTAGTATCTCAGCTCCGGCAATATAAAACCAATCATGGTGTAAAAGGTATTGAGGTCCACCATTTCTGGCAAAACAAGCCAACAAGAAAACAGAACCAAATACAAAACAACAACAACAACAATAATAAACCCCCTTTTTCAATTACAGAAAGAAACTTTAATTTAAATCCAGAAGGGGATTAGGGGCGGTAGCCTCAGTTTATAGCACTGATCTCTCCTATGTTTGCAATCATGAAATTCCTAAGAAATTGTAGCTACCATCTTCTACCTAATGACTAAGTGAAGCAACCTTTTTCTCAGCAAGGCTACTATTAAAAAGTGGTCAAGTGACTCGATAAAAATATCAAATGTCTCAGAACACTGATTGCTAAATTCCATATAGATTCAGAAAAGACTGAAGTTGAAAAGTTTCCATGGAAGTCACTAGATTCCTATCCTGGGTCCATTAGGGAGGCCTTTTGCAAGTTATACAAATATTACAATCACATGTGCTTTGACATATGTAGGGATAATCCTGAGAAAACCTTCTTGCACATTTACAGAGATCCTTTCAGCACTTTCTCCCATACCACAGGCAGCTGCTGCATCCTGTCATACTAGGTGTGCTGCCAACCGTGTCAGAACAAAACCAGACCAGATCAAACCTCCTATATTTATGTCCAGGCCTATGCCAAGGTTCTGCATGGTAGGTACAAAGAGAAATATCAAGTCTGGGTGCATAACACAAGGTGGTGAAGCCAAAACTCAAGCACCAAATGCTTTGAATTGGAGCCCTCTGGTCTGGCTTTGAATTTGAGCCCTTTCAGCAACATGAAGAGGATGTCTTCTCCAGACCTCTCAGTCCTATTTTTTCTAAATAAGGGACACTGCTGAACTTGTCTCCACTCCAAATTAAACCAAACACTCCTAGGAGATGATCCTCTCAGTAACTCCACCGTATGGATCACCTTGCCTAGGGCCAAGGTGTTATTATTGTCTTCATCTGCAACACAAAAAAAGTGGATGGCTTTTAATATAGATCAAACTTCTTATTTCCATGGAAAGGGAATTTTACCTCCCCAGAAAAAGAAGACATAAAGAAGGCCCAGATGTCAAATAGACTAGTCTGAAAGGATTGAATAAAGGCAGACAGACTGGTGCTGAGTGTCAGAGACATGGTTTCTCTTTTGGCAGTGTGTGTCTGGCAGGAATGGGTGCCTCAGTGCTAGAATGAGAAGGATGCTTTTCTTTCAAACATCTTTACCTTGGGCTGATATATGAGCAGGCCTACTGGGTGGTTATAACTCTGTGCAGTGTGATGACCTTCACAATAATGGGCTAATGTTTGATTTCTCCTTGAAGTATTAGCTACTGGCATTGTCTGGTAGTGATCTGACTAGCATGGCACTGCTCAGAGGATGTCTTGGTACTGTTGTACGGAGCCTGCAAACTTTTTAGGATATAAATGTGAGATACATGAAAATGAGGACAAAACTGAGAAAAAAATAGAACTCTAGTGTCACAAAAATAATTTTCTCTTTAAAGTCCAAGTTTTACATTACTTTCTTTCAAAAGAAAGTAAGAATATTTCTCATGGCATATACATACACGGAGGTGAAAAAAATATCAGTTTTATCAAAACCACAAAGGATTGACATATTATGCTGAACTACCAAAGCCTTGAGCTTCTGAGACTGAACATTCAATTTTCCCTAAAAATAAAAATAATAACTAAATGGCAATTACTGAAAAATAAAACTTAGGTGGAATACTGATTCCAAAAGAATGGCAGAATCTACAGAATCAGATTTTACTCCAGACTATTACTCAAGAGGTGATTTTTCTGTCAAGAGTGTTGGAGTCACAAAGTGATTTTACTCAAGGTGGTTTTGCTCAAGATGGGCGAGGATTGAACATAGAGAACAGAACTCGTACTAATTAGAGCCAAATAAAAACAGTCTTCCAGATGACTTACGAGGAAATTTTATGAAGCAAACAAATAGCAGGTAGGAGAAAAATTCTGAAGGAAAATGATTTTTAATTGACAACACTGTTTGTCCTTTATTCATTTATTTTACTGCTGTACTCAGACCTACCCAAAAAAGGACATTCCAGTGTTTCACCATCCCTAATGTCAGCAAGTCTAATATTGCCTCAGTCCATTCCCAATGTCTTTTAATGCTAAAACCATATCTGTCAATTTTATTCAAGAAAAGGGAATTCAGCAACATGATACTAACTCCACACCTATTCCTCAGGGAGTGAGAGTATCTATGGATTTCATAGCATGTTAGCTTTAGTCTGTTGGACAGGTTCTCTTCTCATTCTCTCTTTATAAGCAGCAACAAGATTTCAGTTTGTCCCGGGGCTACTAAATGAAATGAAAATAAACTTACATCAGATGTTTAAAATCAGGAAGTATAAGTAGTGTTAAGTCAGAAAATATTAATACCAATTTGCCATGTGAAGCATCATTCAGGGAAATAAAAGCAAACAAACATCAAAGTACTCTAGATTCAAATTTTCTATTATACTTTGAACAAATTCCATTATGGTGGCTTTATGTCTTCAAGAGTACCTTGTCTTTGGAAAATTATAATAACAAACACTCTCACACACTGCCTGCTAAATGCACAAAACTAATATCTATTCCAGTTTGCCAGCTCTTGCAGCACTCTAGCTTAAGTAAATGGACTAGCATGCTGTGTTTTTGAGCAAATCTATTACGATCAGATGCTTACCATATGTCAAGCATAGGTACCTCATTATTGATAAGATTAAAAAAATATCTTAAGAATGCAAAAATCTGTTTGAACTTTCTGAATATTACATACAATCATTAAAGTTTTAAAAATTGGAAAATGGAGAGAGATTTTAGGCCCTTCTAACCATTACTGAGACCAGCCATCAGCAGAGGCGCTCTTCAAGCAATATTTTTGAGTTATTCTTTTTAAAAACACCAATTTTTTATATTGTTTTGATCTGTTATATTTATCCAGTTCTGCAAATCATGGAGAAGGAATTTCATGTCAATGCTGTTGTTCTTGGGCATACCTTCTAGACCATGCTAGGCCTATGGTCTTTGAGGTCTTACAATCAAATAGAGCATCCCACAGATTTAACTATAGTCAAGGTCTTTAAATCAACATTACACACTTTGTATAATATACATAATAATATGTATATATAAAAACATAATATAATATAATAAATATATAATTTAATAATATAAATAATAATATAATATAATAAACATAATAACTTATTATGTTATTCATAGTCAAGTTAGTTAATTAAAAGTCTTTATTAGGACACAAAAAGAAGCTTTAAAATAGGTTCTTCAGTGAGAGAAACCTCTAGGAGTGGAATTTTCAAATAACTACATAATTTAGGAACACCATTTCTGTTGACAAATAATAGAAAAACTGCATAGGAAAATCCAGAATTATTAAGCTACAACAACTTCTCCTGTTCATTGTATGAATTGGATCAGTCTGTCTTACTACAATGGAACAGTTTGTGATTAAAAGCTGCAGTGGAGAGTAACTGGTAGTTTCTATCCTTCATACTTTCATATTTCACTTTTGTGCATCACATTTAGTGCTAATGCAGTGCAAATTCACAGCATGCAAACTGTGCCTGTACCAAACTAGTCTGAGGGAGTGTTTATACTCCGAGTCATATATGTGCATACTGTATGAGGAAATACTGTTTTATCTCTAACAATTACAAAACTCAAGACAGCTGCATTTAGTCACTTACTGCCACTGTCTAATAAACATTTTGGAGAAGGTATATCCTTATAGAAATTAAATCTAATAAAGACAGCTGTAATCTCTCCAACAGTTGATCATCACCTATGTCAGCTAAAATTTTGGAATAAGACAAAATGAACATGATTAAAGAAAGATTTTTTCCCCCTTGTCTCGATGAGTAAAATTATTCTAACATAAATATGGGAATCAGAATCTTTGTTTTCTTTTTCTACTAATCAGAGACAGAATCAAAATGTTAATCTGAGTGGATCAATGACCTAAATTACCCAAAAAACCCCAATTTGTCTCATGTAAAGTAAAACACACACAATTAGGGTTATAACTTTTTTATAATTTAAGCTTTCTCATCTCTGAAAATTTCAGCTGTATCATAAAGTGTAATGATAAATAATGGTCCTCCGAAGTGCAAGAAGGTTCTCCTATTGCAATTATACAAAATAGGGAAAATTAAATATTATAATTAATCTGAAAAGTTATATTCATTATGTAAAAACAGCTGCTGGAAATAAAAACTTTAACAATTATTTTGCTATTGGAAAATAAGCAGAATTTAAGAAATGTTCATAAAAACTCAACATATTTCTTATATGTGAACATTCTAATTTGAATTAGATATATATTCTTTTACATCTCTTTTTAGGTAGGATGCAATTGCTTACAGATGCAAGGCTACAGAGATTTTATTGTTATACAATTTGTAACTGTTTTTTCAACTGAGATATAAAACTATTTCAAAGGGGAAAAAAAACCTCCAAAAATTACTTTGAAATATTCCATGCTGCCAGGACTCTGTTTCCTTTGGAGAAAAATGCAAAAAAATTTTTTTTTAAAAATTTAAGTGTCTCAGCAGTATCATAGGGTTGCAAAGAAGGCTTGTTTAACAAGGCACAAGTTTACATGAAGAGGGAAGGTGAACTATGCTATGTACTACGATTCTATGTGGGTAAAAAAGAATTTAACTCATTACTAATTAAATCGGGGTAGGATAATGAGAAATAAGAACAAATCTTAAAAATACCTTTCCACTATCTCCCTTCTTCCTGGGCTCAGCCTCACCCCTAATTTCTTTCCCTCTCCCCCAGGTGTCACAGGGGAATGGGGATTGCGGTCAGTTCATTGCTTTTATCAACTGCACCAGCTTGATTTCTTTCCACAGGCCTCAGTCCCTCTGGAACACTTCACTCCAGCAAGGGTACCCCAGCAGGTCATAAGTCCTGCCAGCAAACCTGCTCCAGTGTGGGCTTCCATCTTCATGGGGCCACTGACTTCCCAGACCTGCTTCAGCGTGGACTCCCATGGGCCATCCACTTGCTCCAGCATGGGGTGCTCCAGGGACTGCAGATGGATGTCTCCTCCAGCAGACTACCCCATATATCCCATAAGTTAGTATCTTGGTGCACTCCACAGTTCAGTGCAAAATTAATACACAACAGCAGAAAAATACCAGAAACATGATGACAGGTTATTTCATAAGCTATTTTGCATAAAAAATTAAGGGCATTGTCTATTCTTTATTGCTTGGTTTCTTAACAGTAGCTGTAACTTTGAAATTTAGCAGATGTAATGTAATTTTTTTCAATATTTTTTCACCTTGAATTACCTTGCCACACTTTTTCATGTTACAAGAATTCATTGTGTCAATCTATCTTGGAATACTTTCTTGTTAGTACTTTGTAAGATGACTATATTTATAATTTGGAAAAAGAACATAAATTTGTTGTAAAAATACTGCCCAAAGTAGATTTAGTTGTGCTATTTCTCTTTAAATCTGATAAAAATGATTTGTGTGTTGCAATTGTGTTATGCTGTAGGCTATAGAATTTTTGTGCTTCCTTTGGCTGCCACATGGTTTATGATCCAGATCTTTCAAGATTATAAAAAGAACTTGTCTCACAAGTGATTTTAGTTTTAACAAAAACTGAATGGGAACAAGGTTTGGGTCAATCACTGCACAGTCTATCAGAAGAATCTAGAGAAACTGACACAGACAGCTCTGTACATGATGGTCTGCAAGGAAGTTATTACCTTAGTTTGAAGAGTTGATAGAAGATCAGCAAGATTTTCTTCTTTATTTTTCCCCTTAGAGATAACTCAGTTTTTCTTTTCATACTGCATATAGCGACAGTTACCTGTTGTCCTGGGATGACTTTATGATATTGGTATCATAAAGGTGGTCTAAAACGGTGTCGAAAATTGTTCTTCAAAATGCCAACTCAAAATACAACTGTAATACATTTGATGCCAATACTACAACATTTTATCAACCTTCAAAGTATGAAGTTATGAAACTTTATGTCAAAGCAATCCAAAACACTCATTGAAAGTGGAAAACTTGTTTTAGCATGGGAAAAATATCCATAAATATGAATAAAATATTTCTATTGCTATTACATGTAGTAGTGTTGCTTTTTAAAGCAAAAATAGTATTTTGTTGCTTATAGTTTTGTTTTGATTTGTGTTTTTTTTTTCTTTTTATTTTTGTTTGTTTGTTTGTTTTATTTACTTCATAACTTTCCATGGAAGGAAGGGAGGAAGGGAAAAAGTCAGTATGATTAAATATTGAATCATGGAGAATTTATGCTGGAAGGAAGACTTATTGAGATCTCTGAGCATATGAAAATGTTGCATCTTAAAAGAAAGATCTAGTATGAACACAGTTAAAAATTATTATCTGTCTATGTCTGACAGTTAAAAGGATTATATTTCCTAGCTTTCTCTGGTGTTTTGAGCTCTCTGTTCCTTGGCTTACTTAGCAGTAGGAGTTGAGACACATCAGGACTTTGCCCACTTTTGACCTCAAACTCATAAAATGGAGACATTTTTTGAGAATTAGTACAGCAGAAATCTGGAAATTTCCTCTCAATACTGTTCAAAAAACATGAAGCCTATTCATTTACATTCATATTACTAAAGGAGTTTGGGGCAACTCTTTAACCCCTTCCAAATTTGCAATTATCTCAATCATCCATTAAAAAAGATATTTTATCAGTATCATTTTGGACAGATGAAATTCTTTTGATTTAAAAAATATCATTTACAATGCACAGCAGAAGGTTCTTTATCTTAAGAACAGTGGCATGACATGACACATGAAAAGAAAAAAATTGGTCCAGCGATTAAACCTTGCTTGTTCAAATGTAATGACATTCTGCAATTTGGCATTATAAATCCTGAACTATGTGATTTTTAATGGGAGAATGGCATTTCCCGTATCTATGATGATCCATAGTGCCAGTCATCTGCAACCTCAGGATGCCAGCTGTTCCATGACATTTTGGTACAACTTAGTTCTGATCTTACTCAAAAAACCTTTAAAAGGCAAAGGTCTAAAACACTGTCATAAAAGCAATTAAAAAAGTCAAAATTACCAAGGATCTTTAAATTCTCTACCTTAATTGCATTAAACCAAGTGTGCTTAATTTTAAGAAGATTGTGTAATCAGAAAACAGAGAAAAAAATCAAATTGTAAAATGGATATTCTGCAAAGATAGAAAAACACATCCTTGTTATCTAGTTCAGCTCAGCAGCTTTTTTCTCACACAAGTAACTTCAGTACAAACACCAGTTTTCTTACTAGACCCATCTGTGCTGTTCTAAGTGTGCATAGCACCTTACCATAGACAGGGTAAGCTGCATTTGCCAGCTTCTTAGGGAGTTCAGAGACATTACCCCTACCTGTGGGAGCAATCCTTGGATGAAATTTTATTTAAACTGAAATGAGTCATGACATTCTGTTTTACTCAAGTAGGACAAGGACTTGCACATGTATAGGACTCTTTCATTTATGTAGTTTGCCTCCTGAGCCTAGTGTCCTGACTTTTGGGTTGGGTTTTTTGAAGGGGGCAGGGAAGAATAAGGGAATTATGGCTGCTTTTAACAAAGTTTTTAAGTTTCCAAGTCTTTGCAAGGATATGATTAGGGCTCAGAAGAAAATGCATAAGAAAACGGAGTCTGATTTTAAAAGTGCTCCTGAACTGGCTCTCAGGTTCCAGCCTTGCAGTCTTCCAGGTCATCCTGCTGTGTTAAAACTGTGCTCTATTCTGCTATTATTACCAAATCTTACTTTCATGGAGTCAGTATGAGCTTTTTTTTTTTTTTTTTGCACAGTATGAAAAAAGTATGTGACATTCTCCTTTTACTTTGAGCTGGGATAAGAGTTAACTTTATTCCCTGAGGCTGGTACAGTGCTGTGTTTCGAATTTAGATTGAGAATAATGTTGATAACTCCCTGCTGTTTCAGTTGTTGCCAAGCAGTGGTCAAGGACTCGCCAGCTCCTCATACTGCTCTGCTAGCAAGGAGGCTTGGAACTACAAGAACATGGGAAGAGACACAGCCAGGACAACTGACCCCAGCTGACCAAAGGAATATTCCATACCATATGACATCATGCTCAGTACATTAACTAGTGGGAGAGCTCTCTGGGGGACACTGTTCGGGAACCATCTGGAAATCAGTCAGCAGATCTTCAGAAGTTGCATTGTACAACACTTGTTTTGTATATAATAATTTAACAATAACTGTTATTATTATTTACCCTTCTTTTTCTATTCTGCTAAACAGTCCTTATTTCAACCAAAACATTTTATGTTGTTTTCTGAGTCTCTCTCTGGTCCCACTGTTGGGGGCAAAATGAGCAAATGGCTGTGCGTTGTTTAGCTGCTTCATAGACTAAATTACACCATCCTTTTTTGCCACCCAACATGGGGCATGAATCCATGACCCTGGGATTAAACTCTTGTGCTCTACCAAGTGAGGTAGCCAGGCATTTTAAAACACACTTTCATCAAAATTTGTTCCTTATTAATATGGGTGATTTTTTGCTGTAATACCATTGATGACACATACAGCAACCATAGTGGTGGAACCAGACAAGTGCAGTGGTGAATAAAACAATTCATCACCACACACTATTTCTCCTTCCCTGAAGGACTACTGTTACAGATGGAGACCAAAGTCATTGACTAAATGAAGTCAACAGAAATTTTAAAGGGATAGCCCATACACTAAGGGAAAATTTGCAGTCATTAATCGAGAGATATTGAAAAGTAGGGGACCCAGGCATGATGTAAATTCTGTAGGGTAAGGGTTGGATGTAATACACAAAACAAGTGGTGCATACTGCAGTAGCTTACCTCCTACCCATCGAGCTCCTGAGCACTAGAACTGCAGACTGCTTTCCCCACTTCCCATGTCCTTGAGCGTGGCACAAGATGGTATGGAATACTGCTTTGGCCAGTTTGGGTCAGCTGTCCTAGGTGAGAGAGATAGAACTTCCAACATATTTGCACTGAGAATAATTCCTGATGGTTTTGTGGACTTGTTTTTGTAAAAACCTATTTAGTTGTTTAGTTCCCTCCTCTACAATTAAGAGTAGAAGATCTAACTCAGGTGCATGTTTTGCATAATGCTTTTGAATAAACACTTGAACTAAAGTCTAAGACTTTTATGAGACCTCACTGAGGATTCATCACTTAGGAATCTGTTGCTTGGAAAATAAAAACAAGTAAAAAAGTACCGGGCTACCAAAACAACATGTGATACTTAATTTTTAATACCTGTGTAAAATGATCAAATATTTTTGCCATATCCAGTTCTTTGATACAATAAAAAAAATTGTTGCAAGTTGCAAGAATGCAACTTGTTTATTGCATTTCTTAATTTTATAGTAAATATAGTTTTCCTCATATTCACACAAATTTTTGAGCCATAATATTTGTGTGGGTTTTTGTAGGAACAAAATATATTATATCAATGCTTCAACTTCAAAACATAACAACTATATGTAGCAACTAATACTATATCAAACCTGTTTAATAAATGGAAAACTTTATCAAATTAAAACTTCTCAATACATTTGGAGATACAACTTCTGAGAGAGACAAGAAACAAAAAAAACAAAATGCTTTTTTTACTAGTTTTCCTTAATTCTTGCCTTAATGATGTGAATCTTCTACTTAAATCCAAACACTTTTTCCAGTTTATGACAGAAAAAAGCAGACGGAACTATTTTGACCCATCTGCTTCTCTTGGGTATCTAACTACAGTGCAAAGAAAGAGAGACTGTAGCTTTGCCTTCAGAAGAAGCAGCAGTGTGAAATCTAAAATAATGAGAGCAGTCAGCTAGACTTAGCTGTTTCTTATTCAAGTCCCCTGTTCTCTTCTTACTCTGCAGTCTCATAAGGTGGGGATTTGCTCAGAATCAGGATGATTCTTTGACACAATTTTACCTGAAGATAAAGAGTTCAGCGTCCTTATCAGATCCTTCTAGAACTTGAGTAAAGTGTTTAAAGCCTAACAAATGGTCAGGAAGAGGTTTTGGTCAGTATAAAAATAAGATATACTGAGCAACTGCTATGCTTCCAAATTATTCAAATAAAAGTGAAAGATAACATGACTTTATTTTTTTTTGTTTTGTTTGGTTTTTTTTTTCTGCTTGTTTTTATGGAAAGGGTTTTATTTTCAGTGTCAGCATATCTTGCTCTTTTGTTTCTGCCTCATCCTTGCTGGCATACCACAGCTTCAGATAGCTTTTCAGGGTACCGCTGGTTTTAATTTGTAGAAGGGCTGATGTTCAGGTGACTTCTTAAAATGTCAATTGACCATTATAGATATGAAGCTACATGAATTAAGTGTACCTCCAGAAGAAAATGCATCAAAGGGAGCCATGAATGCATAAAAATACAGAATATCCCGTTCTTCCTCAGCTGCCTGAATGATAAGAGGTGGCAGACAACAGAATAAGGTTGTGCCAACTGATAGTCAGATATCATGGAGAGATATCAGTCCCATAATCTGAACTGGCTGAAACTGCTTCATTCTTAACCAATTAACATTCAAATGTCAGAACAGAGGCAAACATACAAAGTGTTTCACCATATGGCAGCAAATTTTCTAGTGTACTTGTAAATTATTTTTGAAAGCATTCATCTGCTTCTCTTGAACTCTATTATTGTACATTTGGATTTTCATTTTACAGCTTCTGTATTCTTTTCCCTTTGATTTTGTTGGGTTTTGATGTTGTTTGTTTGTTTTGTTTTGCTTAAAGTTTTGTTTGTTTGTTTGATGGGAGGGTTGTTTGGGGGTTTTTGGGTTGTTTTTTCCCTCTAGTATGTTTTATATTCCTTCTACATCTTTTGGGAAAGTCTATCTTGTTAAATAATAAGTGAGGTTGAACAATGCAGATTTATTTGCCCATGTTGCTTAAGTGGTTCCATTTTGAAGGTGTCCTAAAATCCTTGAGAAAAATCTGATATAAAGTGCACTAGCCCTAAGCACTGTACAAGAGAACCAGTTGGTAGTATTTGATCTCAAACAAGACATCAGTGCATGGCCATCTTATTTAGAAATAAAACCACAGTGGTTTAGGCCACATTTACTGAGCTGAATTCTTTGGTTTCCAGAAATCTTAATTTAAAATCCTTCTTAAGACAATTATTTCTCCTTGTTAAACTTTATATCTCTTGAATATTTTGCATCACTGCCATCAGGTTCCTATCTTTCTCATTATGTAAATCGAGTATATCAGCCTTTCATTTTCTGTTTCTAACTTTACTTTTCTAGCTTCTTATCAGGTTATTTAATCATCATTTTCCCTGTGCCTATCTCCTTATTGGCAATCTCTCCTACACTATTACATATTCTTTCCTCACAAACTATTTCCCTTATTTTTAGACTTGCTCCTCCATATTGACAATATGGAATAAAAAATCTTGGTCACTTCACTGATTAAATAGGAAACAACAATCTGTCCTTGCACTGCAGTTCCAGTGGTACATTAAAACTCAGTGATGAATAATGGCTTTTCTGGCCTATCTCCAATTCAGAAAGGTTATTGGGTATGAACAGAAATGGCCGAATAGAGAGAAGATGGCAGAGACAGGCCTAAATGAAACATTTAATAAACTGACACTAATATTCTCCCTGACAGTCCTAGACAAGGGAATAAAGCTTTAAGTTTGAATGCCTAGCAGAGTTAATGCAATTAATGCTCTAGCCACTGACACTTGTAGGAGTTCATTATGTAGCAACAGGAGAATTTACTTATTTATAAGGGTTACAAGATTGGAAAATGTCCTTCCTGAGTGGAATTTAACCCTGACTTGTTTAAAGGCCTTGCAAGTGTTTGAACTTAGAAACATAACTGTTCTAATTTCCTGACTCAAGTTCACAATGAAATAAAAGCATTTAGCAAAAATTTGGAAGGACGGTATGTAGAGGGAAGGTATATAGGAGCATATGTAGTTATTTAAAGAAACTCAAACAAACCCAAAAAGCATCACAAGGAGATAAAGTATATGTATAGATACAGTTTTGTATTTGTGCAAAAAAAATATACCCATGTGTATATTACATAAAATATATAAAATATAAACAAATAAATAAGATGAAGGTATAACAGAATTTTTATCTTAATGCAGGCATTAAATATTTTATTGTCTTTATTTGTCATGGGTTTAATGCCAATAGCCATGCCTTCTAGCATTTCATTATTTACCTTTAAATAGATTTCTTGTGCCACCAGAGCATGAACAAACACTTAAATAGCTGTGAAAGTAGGGTTTTTCCTCATGGCATTATTTTACTGACAACTTCAACAACATAAGATCTGAGAGGAAAGTCAAATTTTTCTGCACAGTTATATACTGACCTCTAAATTTGCAGTATATTCATCCATTCCCTGCGTGTATAGGATGGCCCACCAAACAAAACCCCAAGATTTTTAAAACATGTAATGTGGAAGAAATTTGAACTATAAAGGCTTGTATGTGGCATTTAGGGTTTTTTTTTGTATCAATGGACAATGCTGAGCAAAATGAATATAGTTTTTTTAAGCCTTCAGTTAGAGGAACTATATAGACTGATGATCACTGAATACAAAGGACAGAAATTGCAATGTGCTTTACTAGGCCATGCAAAAATTATTTTAACAGCCATAAAAGTGAATTGGTTGCTCTTGGGCTATTCTGGAGAGTGTAGAGACTCTTGACTACTGGGCTTTTATCTGGTGGAAGAAGATTCCTAAAAACTTCTGAGTAAATGAACATAGAGCGTACATTACATACTTCCTTAATTTCCTCTTCTCCTCCACCATCACAGATGTTCTCTACTGGATAAGCAAACTGTGTTGATAAAATACATGTCAGAAGACCTGCTCAAGCACATTTAAACTTGCTGTGTGTACATGGATGAGTGTTTGGGTAGATCCACAAGTTCTAAGTCAACCCCATCAAATAGCATCTGTGTGGTGTACTCCTTTAATTTTTTTTTTTTTTTTAATTAGGCAGCTGTTCAGTATTCCATCTAAGGAACATGGACCTCAGTATATCTATCCTCATACAGTTTCATTCCCCAAACAGATTGTCAGATTATTTTGCCACTAAATTAAATTCTGCAGTTTACCACAAGAAAAAGACAACAAAATTGAATTTAAATATGCAGCACAACTATTTTAAATCTATAGTCCCAAATACTTGAAATTGTCAGCAAAGTTTTGTCTTTAAGAAAAGGGAGAAATTCAGAAACTGTATAAGAACAAGACAAATGATAACAAAGGATTTATCTTCTAAATTTTCAGGCTAGGATGCACTCCAGCTAATTTAAATGCTGAATTTCTATCTAGGTGCTTATTTTTGTGAGGGAAAAAAGCTATAACAAGAAAGTGAATACTATTATCTGGACTTCTGATGAAAGAGGAACAAAAAGAGAAATTAATCTCTGTATACCTAATCTTAGGTCTTAGCTCAAGTTTGACTCTGTTTTGAACAGCTCCAACCAGCCTTCTCCAAACAGTACTCAGGCAAGGTCCTAGGATTATTCCATTTTCAGAATGTCATGGCATAAAATGAACATATGAGTAAATTGCCCTAAAATTCTAAATTGTTTCAGATGTCCAAGCTGGGAAAAAAAACAAAACAAAACAAAACAAAAAAACCAAAAACAAACAAACAAAAAAAAACAAAAAACAACAAAAAAAACCAAACAAAAACAAAAACAAAAACAAACCAACCAACCAAAAAAAAAAAAAAAACAAAAACAAACAAAAACAAACAAAAAAAAAAAAACAAAAAAAAAAAAAAAAAAAACCACACAACCACCACAAAAAGTCATTACTAGGGGGCAAAGAAACACCACCTGACTAAAGAGGATGTCAAATGACACAGTAATGATAACTTCCTCCAGGGAAAATTGACAATAACAATAATTGTATTGGTTTATTGGAAAGTAATTAATGGTTCTGGTTTACTTATTACTGCAATAAGTAATTCTTGTTCAGTGTATGAGGGACAGCAGATATCTTTCAAGGGCTACACCTGACTTAGACTGAGAGAATTTCCCTCTGTAAGCCTGTTTTTATTGGCTATATAAAAAAATGCAGTGATCTTAAATAGATTATCACTGAACCATCCATTTTTAAAATTCTTTTGCTTACTGTTAAAAAGGACTCAGAAAAATGGTGCTCTAGAAATGAAATTACAACAATTTTTTTGTATTCTGTCCCTTTTCTCTTGAAAACTTTTCATAAAATTTCCCACATTGCTCCCTAGGCTCACAACCTCTCTTTATTTTAATATATTTTATGGTGTACTTCTTCAGATATGCGACTTCATGTTGCAGATTTTTCCAGCATAGTGAGTGACAAGCAAGGTGACTAGTCAGCAGTGCCTTGATCGGCCACTGGGACTATGATTAATCCATCGTTTCCCTCTGTTCAGGGCTGTTTATACCCACCAAGCTCTAGGACCAGTGGATGAAGACAGCTAAGTCAAGCATACTGCCTGCCTTCACTGTAGTCCCATCAGCACACAGGGCTGGCATGCTCTTTAGGGTCATTGCCATTTCTCCAAGTCATTACCAGAGTCTGGCTATTCCTATGTCATCAGCAAATATCTGATATGTGTTCATTAGATAAATGAAAATAGTTAGGCATCAGACTAAATAATGTTATGGTCTAATGCAACCACTTTACAGCTTAGATTTCAAGATGTGTAATTTATTAATTTCTTTATGTTTTCTACAAGACTTTAGATCTCTATATGTTTGGAAAGACATGCCATATCTAATTCATTAATTTATTTTATATTTCTAGATGTATATATATTCACATTTTTCCTTTAATGGAGAAGTGAACTTGTTTGGGGCATCAAATTAGGGTTTCTGGACACATTTCTATTCTATGGAAACTGATTAGCATGCAGAAGAAGAAGGAAGGGAGAAAATATGCTTAGGGCTTCTTGAATACAGGTGATGAACTTGTGTTGTAATTGAAAGCTAAAATGATTACACAGCAGATTAAAAAAAAAAACAAAAAAAACCAAAAAAAACAAAAAAAACCCAAACAAACAAACAAACAAAAAAGCCCTAAAATTAAAAGTTGGAAGCTTTGGGGCATAAATCCCCTTTCCAGGCTGCTAAAAGCCAAATTGTTCATCTGAACTTATGCCAAGTTTCAACCTAGCTTACAATTCAGGATGCTTACACCTTACACACTACTGTAAGACAGCACTTGAAATAAGGTGACTGTGTAAGACATGGATCCAGAGTGGGAGGCAGATGTGGCTCATGTGCAAGAGTTCCCCAAACACAATGGCAATGTTAAGTACAACTCAAAGGTGATAATCATATAAGTCAGATATTCATGGTCATTGGACTGAAAAATAAAACAAGTTCTGGAACAACTTGTGCTTTTAAAGCAGCTTTGAGCAAGGGGCACAAGTGTAGACAGACAGTGCAATATTCACAATTTTGCACAAGAATTCTGCATTTTTCAGATCCATTCCTGCAGAAATTTCTGTGACAGCAAAACAGAGGTTTTTGCTGTTACTTAAGTCAACTGAATAGTATTGGGTTTTGTCTATGATTTTGGATTGGGTGTAGATCACAGGGTCTCCATATCCCATCTCCAATGGCTTTTGCAACAACTTAGAAAGTCTGAACAAAACAGAGTTTGCTCTTATCTTGCAAGACAGTACAGAAGGTTTCTCTGTATAAACAGACATAGACAGACACACATGTCTAAATGCTGCTTATAACATTCAAAATGGGAGCACAGCTGCGCAGGGAAAGACCTTTCATATCCATCCAACCAAAGTTTAAATTGGACAATGTGTCTTCTTTTGTCCTTGTAGATCGCGTAAAATATGGGTTAGCACTGTTTTTTCCTGACTTTGGTATGAAAACTAGTAGGAAATTAATGCTATCTTACAATTCTGATATAATTGCTTCTCAGAAACTGGCTGTAATCTTTGAACTTTTTTATAACAGTATTTCTCATCAGTGCATCTGAATGCTTTTGACATCATGACCAGTTTGGTCTGAAAGGAAAAAATGCATAATTTAGTGACATATGTTTGATAACTGCACAAACAACACAGCAGAAGGCATCCAGGCTAAGCTTACATGCAATCTAAAAAAAATATTTTCTAAAAGCTATACACCATCAAGGTGTTGAAACTAGTAGATAAGAAAAATGTATTAAATTCTGCCTGAATAGGGTGCACAGTAATTATAGTATGGAGAAGTATCCCTCAATAGTCACTACAATTGCTCTGTAGTGAACAGTCCAATAATATTGTTTGAAAAGTTCAGTTCATAGTGCAAGTCATCACCACCTAAATCAGATTGCTACATTTGTTCAAACTCAGTGACTTCAGCAAAGCCTTTGACACTGTCTCCGACATCATACTCCTGGAAAAGCAGCCCACAGCTTCGACAGCTGCACTTTTCACTGTGTTCAGAACTGACTGGATGGCCGGGCACAGAGAGTGGTGGTGAATGGTGCCACATCCAGTTGCAGACCAGTCACCAGTGGTGTCCCCCAGGTATCAGTGTTGTGTCTAGTCCTGTTTAATATCTAACTTGATGATAAGGATGAGTCTGGTACTAGCAAATTCACAGACTACAAGAAAGTATTGATCTACTGGAGGCTAGGAAGGCCTTGCAGAGGAACATGGACAGGCTGCATTGATAGGCCGAGATCAGATTCAACAACGCCAAGTGCCAGGTCCTGCGTTTTAGTCGCAAGAGCCCCAGGAAGTGACACAGGTTGAAGGATGATTGGTTGGATATTTTCCCAGAAGAAAAGGACCTGGATGTGCTGGTGGACCTGAACATGATCAAGAAGTGTGCCCAGATGGCCAAAAAGGCCAATGGCATCCTGGCCTCTATTGGCAATAGTGTGGCCAGGATCATCCTTCTATACTCAGCACTGGTGAGGCCACACATTTAATGCTGTGAATACCTCAATTCAGAATGGACACTGAGGTGCTAGGGCAGGTCCAGAGAAGGACAACAAAGCTGGCAAAGGGTCTGGAGCATATGGCTTATGAGAAGCAGCTGAGGGAGTGGGAAGGGAATGGAAGGGAAGGCAAGGCTCAGGGGTGACCTTGTCACTCTCTACAACTATCTGAAAGTAGTGCCATGGTCTGTTTGATACGATGGTGTTTGCTCATAGGTTGGGCTCAATGATTTCAAAGATCTTTTCCAACCTAATTAATTCTGTGATTCTGTAACTCATAGGTAGACCTACCTTATCTGGCATGGCTGGTTTGGGCAACCAGTTCAAATTCAGACAGATAAAAAGTAGTTAAATTATTTCCACCCTCACTGAACAGTTTTGTGAGTATGTAGCATCAAAATCAGAATCTTCTTAATTTACTAAAATAAATGTCATATCTGGATGATAATCAGTACTCTGTCTGTAGTTATTTGATATCTGACAGTGAATTCTTTTGGTAATAAAGTGGAAATTATGAAAAATGGATATAGTGAAAAGACGCTACTAACTTAAGTTAAACACTGCTATACAAATTAGTCCTGTTGCAACAGGTTGGAATCAGCCTTAAAAACATTTTATTTTAATAAGCACTACTTTGGACAGCTGAATCCCCCTTCCATTTTAAGACTTTTGGCATTTTTATATGGTTGTTTAAATTATCTTTCATTAAACAGATAGAGGTGCTATCAGACAAGATTGCTTTAATTAATAATAACAGCTACAGCTCCTGAAGTCACAAACATGAATTTCTGTTTTATTTATTGTACTATTTGTCTTTGTGTTCCTATTTGTTGGCAGAACTCCTCAGATCCTGCAGCAGAGACTGATGCATTTCATCAGACACAGTGCATGGTGATGGATGTGGTAAAATTGACTCTTTATTGCATTTCAACCACAATTTAAAGTCTCCCTGATGTGTTTCACACAGTCAGGGAAATCAGGATGATAATAGCAAATATGGGGTTGACATGATTTGTCATTGTAAGATTAAGCTCAATACACTTTCAAGTAACATCTTATTTTTTTTTCCCCTCCAGCACTTGCAGTAGAGTGTTTTTCTTGATATAGGCATTCTTCACCAAAGTCCCTAATACATTGATTTAAGAAGCTCTAAACCCAGCACAGGCCAGGATTTCCCTAATGAGAAAAAGTGCATTTTGGCCTGTTTTCTTTGACTCCTGGCCATGACTGAGATTACAAGATATATCAGCTAAGATAATCACCAAATAAAAATAAGTAACACTCTTCATCTTTCTCAGTGACAGCTGTCAAGAGGCTCTCCAAGAACCAGAAAACCATTGAAATGAAGAAAAAATGTGTTCGAGGTTTGTTTAAAAGATCTTATATTTCAGATTATATATATACATATTTCAGAATATATATATCTCTGCATTATAATTACAAGGCAGCAAAAAGACCTGACATTTTTATCATGAATACATTAAAAAAATAAATTAAAAATTGTGAAAATCAAAACCACAACACAAATAAAACCAAATAAAATAAATAAAGCTGAATGAAAACAACAAAAATCTGTAGTTACTGTGCCCAGAGAAACTAGTTGATTCTCCCAGAATCATGCTATCTGTCCATAAAATTTATAATTCTGGAATGAAATTCACCTGCCAGGTCTCCAGTAAGTCTGTAGATAAGAGGCAGTAAAGCATTTTGCAACCAAAGTAATCAGACAAAAAATATAAGTTGCATTTAAATCAAAAGAATATTCTTGTTAATAGGTTTGATTTTGGGGATTTTTTTGCAGTACAATACAAGATTATTTGAAAATTGATTTTCAATGTCTCCATAAAAAGCGTAAACATTTTATTCAGTTGTGTATAATTTAGTGCATGTTAAGTATGTTTCATACTATTAAGTATGAAAAGTGAGTTGCTGGAAAGCAGGAAGGATAGATGTTTATAAACTTACAGGCCTTGCCTAAAAGGATAAAATTAATGTAGATTTAGGAATATTGATTCTTCATTAGGTGCATACACAGCTTAAAGTTATTTCCAGCTGAAATAGGCAAGAAGAAAAAGCTAACAAAAGAGGAGCAGTTTGTTCAGTTCATCCATTGCAAAAAATAAAAGTACAAAAGTCCTGGCCTTCAAGACCAGGCTAGTTTTCTAACAACATTAATGGTGTCACCATTTTCTAAAAACCTTAGCTATTGAATGTGAAAAAAATTTCAAAGCTAGGTTGTATACACATTGTGAAAATACTTGACAAAATTAAAGTAATAAAGAGAGCAAATGTGAAAGATAAAAAGAGTGTTTAATCACAAACATATATGCTAATGCCAATTATTGTCAGAGATGATATTCGGTGCAAACTTAAGCTATGTGGAATCTTTAGAGCACTCTTTTGGGCTTTGCTAACTGAGGGTTTAGTTATCTTTGTGTATTTTTGAAATTTATTTAACCAACACTTTCTTTAATAATTAATTGCTTATATGTTTACAGACAGCAACATAAATTTACAATTGCCGGCACCAAATTTAGCATACTATTCACCTCATCATTATATATTCTACAGGACTTTATAATGTTATGTCACATTCTTGTACTGCCATATAGGCACAAATGAGTTAGATTTGCAAATAATTAAGTAGTGAATTACAACTAACTTGGAATAACAGCCTGTCCCAACTGAATTCTTTACTTGCCAGTAGATTCAGCTTTAGGCAGAAAGCAATTATGTAAATATAAGATTTCTGGTCTTCAGTTCCAGAAGTGTGATAGTTTACTGTTAGACCTGTTTTATCTACTATGAACATGTCTAGAATGAGACTTAGAGAGCTCTATGTGCCAATATTTTGGGAATTAAATGTTGCATCCTGGACTTTGGGTTTAGATCTGTGTTCTGATGTGTCTTCGCAGATTCTGTGTATCCCCCGGGTTTCCCCCCTCTGCAGTACCCGATTCCGGGTTGCCTTACCACGCAGCCTGGCTCCCATCCCCCCTGTCTCTTCCTGTGGGTCCTTTCCTGCTGTTACCCCTCCCCCGTGGCTGGGGTCGCCCTGGGCCCCCAGCGCTGCCCCTGACACTTCCCCATTGGCTCCTGCCTTCCACACCACACCCCCGCAGACCCGGGACTGCCCGGGGCCCTGGCACCGCCCCTGCCGTGCCCCTATTGGCTCCCCCAGACCATGCCATGCCCCATGACCGCCCTGGGCCCCGGTGCCGTCCCCTACTGTGTCCCTATTGGCTTCCCCAGACCACGTGACACCCTCCTGCTCCACCCTCCATAAAACCCCCGAGCAGCTGAGGCCTTGCAGCCATATTCCCCAGTACAGGGATTTGGAGTCCACCAATAAAATGCTCTCAGCTCCTGCTGCGGGGAATTTGGTCCTTCCTTCACCCCCTTTATCGAGGTCCCTCGCACGCGGCCATAGAAATGGCCAACCCACCTTCCCTGAGTGCGCAGTGCCTGGGAGCAGCGGCGGGACAGGGACCGGAGGAGCCGCGGTGGTGAATTACAACTAACTTGGAATAACAGTCTGTCCCAACTGAATTCTTTACTTGCCAGTAAAGTCAGCTTTAGGCAGAAAGCAGTTATGTAAATACATGATTTCTGGTCTTCAGTTCCAGAAGTGTGATAGTTTCCTGTTAGACCTGTTTTATCTACCTATGAAGATGTCTAGAATGAGACTTAGAGAGCTCTATGTGCAAATATTTCGGGAACTAAATAGTATTTTCAGTGTATAATTCAAAGCAAACTAAATAATAGTGTTGATGGTCTGGATTGCATTTACTTCAGTAACTAGATGTTCATCAACTATATAGGGAGCTTACACACCTACTAACATAGAGACACCTAAATGTAATTCTTTTACTCAGATTTATACACCCTCAACTCTCTATTACTTTCACATTTTATGTATTAATTTCCTAGGAATCACAATCTTCCCCCTCTATCGTAAAAAAGGATGTAATTTACCAATCAGATGTAGACACTTACATGGCAGATATCTTTACATGAGTGAATCACCACAGACTCCCTTCGCAATCCCTGAGAAAAGCTGTTGTAAGGTTCAGTTAATCTCATTCTCATATAGACACCTCAAGATAATTCAATTACTTCTGTACAGGTGTCAAATGACATTAAATGTTCTTTATGATATCCCACCTGAGCTTTACATGCCAATTAAGTAACTAATTTGTCTTGGTTTCTTTACCTGCAAACCCTGTGTGGATGTCAGACGTCTCCTAAGTGATCTCAAATGGTAGCTGACATCAATTCTGAAACAGCAGAATTAACTTGCTAAAAGAAGTTATGTTTGACACAGAATTGTCTGCCACTTTCCATGGACTGTGATGGGCACATAGGATGATTTTCCTCTTGTCAGTGTCTACAGTAGGCATTTGATTTTGATATTTAAATTTAAAGTTCATAATATTTTTTTCAAATTCTGGTGATCTGTATAGCCAAAAATCTTTCTTCATTTCAAGAAATAGATTATCCAATCTCAAAGTGAGACTACCAGGACTTTCATTTTGAACTCTTTAACTTACTGACCAAGTTATGCCTGTTCTACCTTTAGTACTACCTATGGGACTTTGACTTGTTTAGATTGTTATCACAGTGAGTGTGGCTGTGTCAGAAGCAGATGTGCCATTTGATGTGATGTTCTGGTTTAAAAGCAAAACCAGTGAGACACTCCAAATCCAAAATACAATTTATTAAGAACAAAAAAAAGAGAAAAAAACTCAAAATACATGCAATGATACAAAAGAAAAGCCACTGACAGAGTCAGAATACAACCTGACACCCTTGTTGAAGTGGTGATCCTGGAAAAAAAATCTGGTAGCTTTTGTCCTCTGGAAACCAGGGGGCAAGGGCTGCTTGTTCTGTCCCAGTCCCAGATTACATCCAGGTGGGGATGCTTAGCTCCTCCCCCCTGGGCGGAGCATCTCACAATGGGCTGATATCATTCTGTGAATCATGCAGCAAAGCATTGATGGGTCCATTAACAGGAGATAAGGAAACAACAATGCTCCTCCTGGTTTCAACAGCTCTTGAAGATGGGGATAGGATCCATCTTAATATTGTAACCTAGGACATGTGAATATGTTGTTCATAAGACAAAACAGTTCATTCCACTCAGTTTAGATTCTTAGTACTCAGTGTCCATATAAATCCTATGTCCAGAGGATTACAGGTAGCTCTGCATTCACAGATGTTAACAAAAATTTGGAAGGAGAATAGAAATAGAATTTCTTAAATGAAGATCTTATTTATCAAGGTTCCTAAAAGACAGAATTTCCAGGAAAGGAAGGATCTTTCTGCTTTCTTGAAGTTCTACTATGAGTATTTCTAATTTCACAGGGATCTTTTGCTTAAGTTTACAGCCCACAATTTATCTGTTGACTTTATGATACCAGCACAGATATTAAGCATAATGCATCTTGTTAAAAGCAGTTGAACATATCTGAGAAATTGTGAGAAAGAGCCTGTAAGTAAAAATTATCACAGGCAATAGGGTTTTCTCTTATGATTGTTATTTCTGAGCATGAATGTTCTTTTGTTATGAAAATGACTCCTTAAAAAAAAAAGCTACTTCAAATACAAGCGCGAATTTGACTTATGATAAACTGAAGAGACTGGAAATGAAATAAATTGGTCTGCTCTCTTATCTGCCTTACTAAAAGTTTAATGAAACTGAAATAATTAGAGCTCCGTGAGGTGATGAAGCTTTACTATTCAGTTGGTTTCTCATAGTGATTTAGAGGAAGACTTGCCAGAGAAAACTAAGACTATGCTAACTGTTAGCAGCAGATTCTGATGAGGTGTAAGAGATATGGATAGTAACAACAATGTAATGAAGATGACTACTGGAAATTTTCATCAGCATATAAACAGATGAATTCAGAGACTACTACTGTTGAAGCATGGAAAATTCCTGGGAATTTTGTCATTGTCTAGGTATGCATGTGAAAGTAGATATTTATGCATATATATAATGCTGTTCAAAATTTTGTAAACATCTTTGAATTCATATTGTAAATAATTTTTCTAATGTATTATTTCCTATTCTATAAACATCCTCTTTTACAAAATATTAAATCAGTATTATGAATGTAGTTAATGCAGCCTAAAATTCTAACCCAAGCTTCCAGCTGACAAGCTTCAGTACTTGCGTTGAGAGCCAAAATCGGCCCTCATTATGTCCAGTGCTTCCTGATAATAGTTTAGAATTGCAGGATTTAATAATACCTTTAGGACAATAACTTAATTCTTTCAGTTGAAACCAGAGGAGAATGAAATAGTAAATACTTTGCTTTGGAAAAAAAGAGCAAACCAGAACCAAACCACAAGGATTACAGTAATTTCTTCATGCAAGTTTTTTGCTGCTCATCTACTTCCATTCAGAACTGTTTGTGTCCTTTTTATGTATGCTATGTTAATAAAACAATTATTGTTTTAAAACAATTATTGTTTTATTAATACAATAAAGTTGTTGCCTTTTCCTTTCTCTTTCTGACATATGATTTTCTTAGACTCAGAATAAGATGCAAGCATTTCAAAGGAACTGAAAACAATATAGTTCACAATATCTGCCTTTGTAGTGTTGAAATTGCCCTTTCCGATAAGAAGAAAGAGAAGCAGCTTTAGCATTTCTCATTTGCAGCATTCATAAGCAATCCCATCTGACTGTGGTATGAATGTATTGATAGAATCTTCAATAGCAAATGCTACTATTAAAAAAAGTAGGCAAAATGTAAGGGTGAAATCAGAATAGTCATATAGGAATTTGACAGCAGGGAACTTGATTTTTCCATTCTCATCCAAGATAAATACTATGTTATTTATGTGGGACTTAGCTGATCGACTCGGGCTTTTCTCTGGCTTCAGCTCTGAAGGCAGAAAAGTGGTCCAGAATAAATTATGATATCATTCCTATTTCCACAAATAATTAACCTTCAGAGAACATTGATATAAAATAGATAGATAGATAGATAGATAGATAGATAGATAGATAGATAGATACCAAAAATATATCCTTCAATACTCACAGATTCAGTGATACAAATAAATTTGTAGTGGATCTTCAAAGAGTGATGCATGAGAGGTGAGACCTGTGTTAAACACAGAGAATAACAGGCAGCCTATGTCTACTGCAGATTCTTTTTAGTAGTTCAAATATATGCAAAGTTTGTCAGAAAATTTGGGAATTTGTCAAGGATATTCACCTTTCGAATTACCTAAAAGAATCATAGAATCCTTCAAGTTGAAAAGACCTTTAAGATCATTGAGTCCAACTATTAACCTGACGCCACCATGTCCCTAAGAGCCACTTTTACCCATTTTTTAAATATCTCCAGAGATGGTGATTCAACCTGGGTAGCCCATTCCAAAAGAAAAACCTTGCAGAGAAGAAATTACTCCTAACATCCTATCTAAACTTCCCATGGAACAACTTGAGGCGATTGCCTCTTGCCTTGTCACTTGTTACTTGCGAGAAGGGACCAACCCCCATCTGGCTACAATTTCATTTCAGGTAGTGATAGAGAGGAATAGTCTCCCCTGCCCTGAGCCTTCTTTTCTCCAGCCTAAACAATCCCAGCTCCATCAAACAAATATTAGTTGTACTCCAGACCCTTCACCAGCTCCATTGCTCTTCTCTGTGTGCATTCCAGCACCTCAGTGTCTTTTCTTTCCTGTGGTGAGGGGCTCAAAACAGAGCACAGCACTTGAGGTGTGGCCTCACCAATGCCGAGTACAGGGAGACAATCACTTTTCTGGTCCTGCTGGCCATGTTATTGTTGATATAGACCATTGGCCTTCTTGGCCACCTGGGCACACTGCTGGCTCATCTTCAGTAGGCTGAATACCCAGGTCCTTTTCTGCTGGCACTTGGAACTGTTGAACCTCTCACAATTGGCCTTGGCTTATTGATCCATCCTGTCCATATCCCTCTGCAGAGCCTTCTTACCTTCCAGCAGAAGAACTCTCCCACCCAAATCAACATCATCTGCAAATTAGCAATTGTCAAGTTTAAGACAATTTTTCACATGTGACATTAACTGAAAAAAATAAACAAACAAAAAAAACAAACAGCAGATATCATAAGTAGTAATACCTACCATTTTCCAGAAAGCAAAATCCTTACTTCTTCCACATACCAGTGACAATTAATTGGATTTCTTTTCATTATAGTTTTGTCTTCTAAAGAAATACTGCTACAGCTACCGTTCCTAAGACTTGCTGATAATGTATTTTTCAAAAAAAGTATTTTTTTTCTTTGAAAG
Organism: Vidua macroura; assembly: GCF_024509145.1. NCBI lineage: Eukaryota > Metazoa > Chordata > Aves > Passeriformes > Viduidae > Vidua > Vidua macroura. Next base: position 45,791,744 of record NC_071572.1, on the reverse strand, counting down.
ATCGAACCTAGACTGTTAATCACCAACTATTCCTTTTTGTAATCTTCTCTTTTTTGAAAGACAAACAGTAGCAGCACAGAGTCTTTTCAACCTTATTTGCGTAATTTAACAGCCTAGTATTTCCATTTGAGGGAAAGACATTGCAGATTTCAGATAGAAACACATTTTAAAGCAAATCTGAAAAGGGTTCTGAAAAGCTCTTTGACTCAGAAATTGGAGAAAATGAAATATTGACATATATTGAGGGTAAGTGCATCACTGAGAATCTAAATGTTATTATAAGCACACCAATGGTGTGCTTAACTATATGGTAGTTTTCCTACTTGGTGGGAAGTTTTTGGCAGCTATACAGGGTGGCTTCCAGTAATGCAAAACCATGTGTGTTACTGTACTGTCTTTCTAATTCACCTTTTTTGCTCAACAGTGCTATGCACAATCCAACCCTCCTTTTTCATTATGGTTATTTTTTTGGCCTCAGAAACAAGACTGGCATAACAAAAAATAAAATTTTTTGTCTTCTCATTACAATATCATTTTACTAAAGGTGCATTTTTCCCAGTGTCATGAATCATGAATGCTGTCTGGATTGAGACACTTGTAGAAAGGAGCAAAATCATTCCAGAACACAAATAAGATAAACAATATAGACCTTGGAATTACACCTCCTTTCCTTCTCTCCCTAAGATATGAGCAGCCAGAAATGCAACCTTGTTAGATGGGGAAGATTACCAACCAGAAGAAAATGCCTTCTGAAATACTGATGGAGAAATTGCCTGCCAGCTTGGGAACTGTGAGCATGGGAACTGGAGCTGAGAACCAGAAGCATGTTTGAGAAAAAAAAGAAAAAAAGGCAGCATCTCTGAATCTTCTTTGCCTAGAAACTGACACAACCTAATTGCAAAAGCAAAGAACTGTAATGACAACAAATAGTTTAAAAGTTATTTCAAAAAACTGATTTGTAATAAAGGGTAAAATATCCTGAGAAAGTAAGGACCACTATCTACTGTTGGCTGTTCTAGCTCCAAGAACAGGAAAACAATTAAAAAACTCTGTGACAATGATCATCTTTAAAGTGAAACTGATATCTGCTATTTTCCTGGGCTCCCTCTGGGCCCATTTCTGGGGTCAGTTTGATTTGTCCGCCTGTTTTAGAGTGGTAGGGTCTCTCTTAGAGGCTATATTACAGCTTAAAAAAGATATATAATGCAAACTTGTAGGTTGGATAACCCTTCATGTCATCACACCCTCTAAGACAATAATTGCTTTTAGAGAAGCAGTTTTCCTTGTTGGCTTCTGAACACTCTGCTTGTTATGACTGAAGGAGTATAACAATGGAAATCCCATAAAGGTGGAAAATATTTTTCCCTCTACTCCTTTCAAAACATTATGTGCAGAATCAGAACAGTATCTGTCTTTATGGCACGTCCAGAGGCCAAAACTAAAGAGCAGAGGAAACATTTTTGCTGCTGGGTTCTTTGATATGGGCTTTTAATGATATTCTGGTCCTAATAATCTCTGCACATGCTTTATATTATATTTAGTAGAGATATCATCTTGAATTAAGAAATAACATTCTGTGCTAGAATGGAAGGTTGTATTTAACCATCATTTATATTTATTTACATGTTTGCAATAGTGCCCCCAAGATAAAAACAGCTATATAAGACTAACAAGATGAATTTAAAAGCCAAGTACACAATTGCCATCCTGATTCAGGGTGCACGTTGCTGTCATTAGGCATATTAACATTCCTCACCAGCCTTTGAATGATGCTAGATCACTGTTTTCTTAGAAACACACATTGCTCATCTCTGTGACTACATGTATCTGTATATACAGAAACAAAATGTAAGCAGTTTACAAATTTTACCTCTGTGAAAAGAGACATGGATTAGTAACATATCTGCAAACAAACATCAAGATTTTTTCTCTGAACTCTTTTTAATCTCTTTTGTGAAGTCTGAGAGCTGTATATAAAATCTATATCATCTTATTTCGATTTATTTTGTCAAAAAGAAGCAAAATTAATCCTTTGGGGTAAATAATTGATATTTATTTTGATCAATTCTATAATGCCTTTAAAGCTGAATTTTGGAAAGAAAAAGAAAAGAAAAATAGATTTTTTTTTTTCTGATTAAAATCAAGAATTACAGCCCTTAAAAATAATTGGAGATGCTACTTTTCTTAGCAAAGTAGCAGTTCAATAACACAAGCATCACCAGAACTAAGATTGTAGCATGGGCTTATAGTACTCAGGGCATCATTAACTCACAGAAAAAAGAACAGGACAAACTTAAACTTGGAGTGACATTGTCCTGTATTTTTCTGCTGCTTTTCCTTTTTTCTAAAATGTAACTTCATAAACTGCTTCTCTAATACCTAAAGATGGTTTTGCTCTTGATTTGGTTTTTTTGTCCTTTTCTGTGGCAAAGATGACCTTTTGTTAATCATAAACTTCTTGATTTCCTGTCACACTATCTCTGAGATTCTTAAATAGAAACAAGAGTTCTATTTTCTGTGTAGCTGCTGAGAAAATAGTGTCAAGGCAACTGTGGTTTTGGGAAAACTTCTGAAGCATTTCTGAAACCTAAAAGTAATGACTCTGTGGAATGCCATTACCCTGGAAGGTGTCAGACATAAGCTCTGCACTAAATCTGACTCAATAATAGGTTTTGAACTTCGTGGGAAGCTTTCTAAAATCTGGGTTTATTCCAAAAAAAAGGCTGAAATAGTAAGCAAACAAAGAAACAAAGCATTTCTCATGGACTAAGTTGGAGCTGTCCCACAAAACCGGCATTCCCAGGCCAGCATTCAGCAGATCAAAGGTAAATAGCAAAGTGTTGTACAGTCCAGATGGAAAAGAACTATAGAACATCCACTTCATAGCATGATCAGACTTACCTAGTTCATTGCTGTTAAATGTATTTTCAGGCTGCCCTCAAAAGCCTTCAGTCTTGGAGACTCATGATATTCTTTGGGTAACCTGTTCCAACTTTCCTAAAGTCCAATTAAAATCTTCATTGTGGCACCTAAGCCTCCAATTCATCCTGGACATGAAGATTGATTGCATCTGTGTGGAGACAAGAAAATCAGAGCCATTACTATTTTGACTGTATTTATTGTTTTATATAAATTTGTTACAATCCCCAGTTACCACCATTAATATAGAGGTTGATATTCAATGTTTATAGGGTTATGGGGGTTGGTTTTGGAATTTTTTGTTTGTTTTGATGGGTTTTGGTTGGTTTGGTTCTCTTTGTCCTTCCTTCCTTCCTTCCTTCCTTCCTTCCTTCCTTCCTTCCTTCCTTCCTTCCGCAACTTCCGCAACTTCCGCAACTTCCGCAACTTCCTTCATTCCTTCCTTCGGCAACTTCCTTCCGCAACTTCCTTCCTTCCTTCATTCCTTCCTTCGGCAACTTCCTTCCGCAACTTCCTTCCTTCCTTCCGCAACTTCTGCAACTTCCGTAACTTCCACAACTTCCTTCCTTTCGCAACTTCCTTCCTTCCACAACTTCCTTCCTCAACTTCCGCAACTTCCGCAACTTCCGCAACTTCTGCAACTTCCGCAACTTCCTTCTTTCCACAACTTCCTTCCCTCCGCAACTTCCTTCCTTCCGCAACTTCCTTCCTCAACTTCCTTCCTTCCTTCCTTCCTTCCTTCCTTCCTTCCTTCCTTCCTTCCTTCCTTCCTTCCTTCCTTCCTTCCTTCCTTCCTTCCTTCCTTCCTTCCTTCCTTCCTTCCTTCCTTCCTTCCTTCCTTCCTTCCTTCCTTCCTTCCTTCCTTCCTTCCTTCCTTCCGCAACTTCCTTCCGCAACTTCCTTCCGCAACTTCCTTCCTTCCGCAACTTCCTTCCTTCCGCAACTTCCTTCCTTCCTTCCGCAACTTCCTTCCGCAACTTCCTTCCGCAACTTCCTTCCGCAACTTCCTTCCTTCCTTCCTTCCTTCCGCAACTTCCTTCCGCAACTTCCTTCCGCAACTTCCTTCCTTCCGCAACTTCCTTCCTTCCTTCCGCAACTTCCTCCCGCAACTTCCTTCCTTCCACAACTTCCTTCCTTCCACAACTTCCGCAACTTCCCCAACTTCCGTAACTTCCACAACTTCTTCAACTTCCTTCCGCAACTTCCTACCTTCTGCAACTTCCTACCTTCCGCAACTTCCTTCCTGCCCTCCCTCCCACCCTCCCTCCTTTTACTATCTCAAGTAGTGTCTATGTAGATCTTAGAATGAAACTTCTTGCTGAATTTTATTGAAGATGGTTATCGAGTAAACAATTTTTACAGACTTAAATTATTTTTTTTTCCCCAAGCCACACAAAATAACAAAATCTAATTCTTTAAAATTGCTGACAGTAAGATGCACATTTTACTGCTAAAATTACTTGGTAGCACAATGATTATCAAGCAATGTGAAGTCATTATAAGATACTTAATTCTGCTGAAAGCCAAAAATAGACTCTTATATGTAAGAAAAGCCAAGATTTCAATTGTGGTATAAATGAAATAATGAGTCTCATAATCTTCATTGGTCTAGATCTAGTTGCTACCAGAAAAAAGAATGCAGACAAAATCACTGTGCACTTTTCAGATTCAGCCTCTATTCCAAGTATTATGGCCACCCTCCTAATGCTCCTCTGGGTCCTGAGGTTGGTGTTTCCATTCTGTTCTGTACAGGTCTGTTGCAAGCGAGAAGCTTGGCCATGACTTTTGGATTGGATTCTGGAGTTCCTTACAGGAAGGACTATGATGTTCATGTTGATGGGTCTCCTTATTTCTGTCTAAGTGACCAGTTGGGGTAATGTTGATGCATTTCCTAATACACTTTAACAGCCTTTTTTTTCCTTCATTGGTCTGAAGCTTTATGTTACATCCAAATTCACCATGTATCCACATGCTCTAGATATAGGTTTTTTTCCTTATTGCCCCTATAATCAATATTGTCCAGCTCCATGCTAGAATTTCCTTAACTGGTCATGGGTGAATTGTTCATCATTGCATTGTCTCTAGTGCCCTGTCTTTCCCCATCTCTCAGTACCCCTGTGCCTGAACTCCTCTGCACCATGTCCTGTGTACTCACTTCTCTGGGTCACTGCTGTCCTACTACATATGTATTTCTCCATTTTATGGCATTATATTAGAGCTGTGCACATTTTTCAGAATAAATACTTACTGCAACTATGGTTTTGCTGTTCTAAAATTAGAGAAAATCATCTGTAGTCACCTGATCAAATGAGGAAACTTCTGTCACTACTAAACCAAGTAAAACAAATTTGCAGGCAGGTCAACAAAAGTTCAGACAGAGCAGGCCTGGTAAGCCCCAGCCCTGAGGCCTTACAGACATCCAGCATTAGCAATGGCAATGTGTATTGCAATGCTGCATCACTGCAAGCTGTTCAGCTCACATGCTCCTTTTTTCTTAACTAGAAAGTCATGAGTCAGACATGTCGTGGAGAAAATTAAGGTAGTTTGATGAGAAAATTAAGGTAATTAGAGGTAGCCATAAGGTAGCCAAAAATTCTTCACAAACATGGTTGTCAAGAATCTGAATAGGCTGCCCAGGGAACTGGTTGAGTCATCTTCCCTGATGTTCTTTAAAAGACCTGTAACTATGGCACTAAGTTGTAGACTTGGAAGTGTCAGGTAAAAAATTGGACTCAATGGTCTTTTCGAGCCCAAATGGTTTTATAATTATATTATTTAAATATTTTTTAAGACGCAATATGAGTATAATGGGTAAATTATGATTTCTATTCCATGATCTCTATGTTACAGCAAATCCACATTCTGCATGGAATACAAACCCATGCAAAACACTGTGGTCCAGCTGTGGCAGGCAAGCACTGCAAGTCTGAGGAAAAAGCACACTCATTCCAACACGTCAACAGGTCTGATCTGGCTGGTAGCCTGGCCATCACCCTCAACAGCTTAACCTCAGAATCAGCCTTCTTCAAGATTTCGGTAGTCTGTACATTTATTCTCACCAAAGGGCTCTTGCTTTTTAATTTTTTTTTCTTTCAAACTCAGATGATAGCCATATGCTAACAGCAGGCTGACTGGTCACACTGCCCCAGAAAAGCAAACTAGCTGGTTTTGACTGCTTTACAATTACAGTTTTGTCTCCCTCCCCAAACATGTTATAAGAATGTAAATACATTAAGAACTAATTTGTATTTTTAAATTTATTTTTTATTTCCTGTACACAGATATATACCAAGGTTTTTGGTGATTTTGTCCATAATAATTATTTGTTTTTCATGTGGACAATTTTGACTTGGACAGCTTTAATTCATATCGCACTTACTGAAACAGTGCCTTTCACCCCAGAACAACATTCTATTTCTTTATCGTTTCAGTCCAGCCCAAAGCATGTGAATATATATGCATGGCTTTCATACAGTTTTCCACAAATTACTTAGAGCAATTTAGTAGATTCAGAGTAACGATCAGTCATTCGCTTTATTTTTGAAAAAACAGTAGTTCCTCAGAAAACAATGTTTTATCCTTTCTGCTCAATTAAAACATTTTTCCTTGTGTAAGTAAATTAAAACAAAAAGGTTTTAGCTGCTTAAGTTTTGCTGTCAAGCCCAGCATCTCTAGAATTTTCATAGTCATCCTTTTCTAAATATTAGCATTGCAACCTATAACCATTCAGGCCTTACAGTAAATGTGCCACACAGAAAAGGGATGTCATAAAAATCTAGGTTCTAGTATAATTTTATTAGAATTATATTCCTAGAAAAGTAAATCTGATGAGTGGCTGATAAAATCTAATCACCCATAAGAGACAGAATTTGATGAAAACAAGATATTTTATAAGTCCACCAGAATGGAAATACTATTTTAAAAAACACAGAATCATAGAATTGTTTAGACTGGAAGAGACTTCAAAGACCATCAAGTTTAACCTATGACTGAACACTACCCCATAAACTACACCATGACACTAAGTGCCACATCCAGTCATAGGGACAGTGATGGCATCACTTCCCTGGGCAGCCCATTCCAATCTTAACAATCCTTTCCATGAACAGATTCTCCTTGATATCTAATCTGAACCTCCCACAGGTGCAGGTTGTGCAGATTAAGACTGTGTCCTCTTGCCCTGTAACTACTTGTCTGGGAGAAGAGACTGACTCCCACCTTGCTAGAACCTCCTGCCAGGTAGTTGCAGAGAGTGATAAGGCCTCCCTGAGTCTCCTTTTCTACAGGCTTAACAAGCCCAGCTCCCTCACCAGGATACTTGAAGTTCTGAAGAAATAAACACAAATCCCCTATTTTTCTTATAATATCTGTTTTTCATACTAGAAGAATGATTTTAAAGCAGCCAATGTACAAATCTCTACAGGTTAAGTTCCACTAAATTCTATCTTCTCTGTTGCAATTATTAGGCATTTTTTAAACGTGACCCTCTTTGGAAATGTGTTGACTGTTTATGTAACTACTTAAAGATGCTCAAAGGTGTATGATATTTCTGCAATTCATTGATATAACTCAGGAAGCATTTATCTTTTACAGATGGACAAACTAACACTATTGTTAAAGAATCAAAACTACTGTGAATTGAGAAAAGAACTTGTCTCCTAAGTCTTACAACAATAAAAAAAAACCTCAAAACTTTAATTTCTTAAAAAATAGCATGTCAAGGATAATTGCCAATTTAAAAGATCAGGGTGTTGGTGGGGTAGAGAGGGGATGGTTTTATCTCTAAAGTATTGACAAAAAAAACCCGCTGAAGATACAAATTTTGCACACATCTCTGTCAATGGGGAGAAAGTAAAAGATTCCTGAATCTTGAATACTCTATAACAGAAGAGTATTGTAGAAAAAGCCAGTCCAGCTGCCCCCATTGAAAACTTACACAAAGGGGAGGTATGAATTAAAAGATAAAAGATAATTCAAAAAGGATAATCTCAGTGGATGGATTCAGAAAGTGTTTGGAGAGTTGTTTCATCAAGAAAATGCAGAGGAAATCATACTTGACAGGCATTGTACCTTCTTCCCTCCAGTTCTGGCAGCAGACCAAAGTACGTAATAGTGAGGTTCTGTTATGATTGCCAAATGCAGGTCAATAGAAAGAGTGGTACTGAGTATAAGACATTTTCAAGGTCATATGAAACAATATGTAGAAAATTGTATCTTGGTTTTCTAAATGGGCAAGGCACCAAAAGTAATAAAAGCAGGCTTCAAAGAGGCAGACTGATGAACACCATGAGTTTTACTTGGAGATCTTTTTCAAACTCTGTGACATAGTCTGGCATGCTAGGCAGGAAAAAGGAGAAACTACCTGAAATGTCTGATCCTTGTTGTTAAAAATTAAAGTACAGTAAAAAAAGAAGAGAAAATCATCCAGAAGTGAGACAGGTATAGACTGAGATTGAGAAGCAGGTAAAGGTGAAAGCAACTAAAACCCTCACTTGTGTCTACTGTACATCTGTAAGACTGAATAGTTTTCATAAACAGACTCCCTCCCTTTCTCCCAGTTTTCTTCATGCAGTACATTAGAAATGTTTCCTTATGTTTTATGTTTTTCTTTATGTTCAGAAACACAATTTTAATTTTAAAAGTACACATCATGTAAATGTAAAAGTACACACTCATCATTTTATCAGCTACATAAGGTGTCCAGTAGACTTTTCAAGAAGTAAAACGGAACACTAGAGGAAAGTATAATCCCTCTGTTTAGAAAAAAAAAAAAAAAAAGAAAAAAAAAAAAAAAAGAAAAAGCAGATAGAAAACAAGGTGTTTTATTAGGCATCAAATTAACTGTTTTCCCTACTATATATATATAATAGAAACCTCAGTTGTAAATGTTGCAGAAAAAGCCATTGTAGTGCAATGTAACACAAAACCAAAAATCCAGATCAAGAATAGTGTATAATCTACATTTATAACTTCTGTAGAGTTCTCTGAAATAAAGAAAAGGGAAAAAGAAAATGTTTCTTCATTTGGATAGACTAACAAAAGGAACGGGTTACAGTATGGTAAAGCTGAGGATAGCTGAAGATTATTTGCTAAAAATATAAGCAAATTAAATACTTAATCCAGAACCAAGACTCAGCAACATCAAAAAGGAAGGATACATGCAACAGATCTAGTTAAGCAGCAAGAGCTTTGAATCACATCATCTATATCTCAAGCAAATATTTTAATTTTGCATAAAGGGAGTAGGCATAAAAGAGAGGAAACCAGTGCATTTTTGAACAAAACTTCTTTGTTGAATTCAGGTGCTCTTCAAGTTTTCTTTTGGATCAGATCCCGCAGACAATTTTGGTAGTGAAATGCCAAGAAACAGTGCATAATCCAGTCACAGTCATGTTAGTATTCTAACAAGCAACAATTAGGACTGGAATGGACTTTACTGTAAATATGTAAGCTGCTGGATGATTTATGAACTATCATTATTAGGATAATAATTTTAGATAACAATACTCAGCTTTACAAATACGTGCTTATGCTGTAATCTCTGAGCTCATAAATCAAACTTCATATTACAGCCTCTATAAATCTACTCTGCTGGGAGTGATGATAAAACTTGACACTTACAATAAATGCCTTAAAGTGTTTCTAAGGGAGGTAGAGCCACAGACCTTCCTAGAGCTGCTGGCTCAGCTCATACAGATTTTTTTAACATATATGAAGACATATGTTATGAAATGACTAATCTAATATCCTTATTTTCTACCATATCTGGTTTAATATTGAAACATCTGAGTTTACTGATTTTCTTGCCTTCCTGGAAATATGAAAATAGAAAACTACATGTGGAATCTTAAAATCCTTATGGCAAAACAGAGATATCAAATATATTTTTTCACGCTCATCTGTTGGTGCTGATTTTATTTATTTGAAAAGATTAGGAGTAAAACAGAAAAAATTCTGAGATGATAAATGAGAATTGAGGAAGATTAATTAGACAAATAGAAAAAGGTAAGGATATAAGGGAAGTACATGCCTAGAATAAACATGAGGTAAAAAAGAGAAGGAAAAGCACCCAAAAAAAAAAAAAAAAAAAGAAACAAAACAACTATGAATTTTGTCTACCTAACTGGCATGGAATTTCTTAATTTCTTTATTTTCTTCACAATTATTTTCGTCATAACAATTTTTTGATCTGCAGTTCATTTTTCATTTACTGTGGTTTCCAATTACAATAATGGATAACATGCATAAAGTGACATGTCAGCAACTTACTTATTAGAGAAAAAGAACTATAAGTCACATGCAATAAAAAAATACAAATATATCCAGGATAAATAGTTCATATGAATGTAGGAGAAGTTTCTGTAACAATAAAGAATATCTGGTTTGCACTGGAGAGTTCACAGGTTTCATGCCAGATGTCAATAGAAAAGACACAAAAGCATACAAAATTTGTTTTAATAATTAGATAGAAAGAGAAAAGGAAATATGGATAATGAGTAAAACTTACCTTCCTTCAGTTGTTGGGAACATCACTTTTGTGTGGCTTTCAAGAGATGGTGTACAGACAAAGCACACAACACAGAATTGTCATCCATGAAGGGGTTCCGATGCCTTTTGAAACCATGGTGACACTTTGTTTATTGTAATAAACAAAACCAAACTTCTTGCCTTTACACATAGGAGTGTTGTCTCTATCTGTCCACCAGAGGCATGGCTTACCTGAAGAAACTGTGGAGTCAGCAATGATGGCACCCTGCTGTGAGTATTAATATGAAACAAAGGTCAGCATATTACACCTAACCAGAATTTCAATAGATTTTTTGTGGATAATTGCTTTTCTGATGAAGAGATGTCAAGCATGTTGTACTGCTTGCAATTATATACATACACGCATACATGTACAAATGCAAGTTCAAATCTGCATAGCTGGAGAAAACTTTTAGCTCACAGATGATACACTGAAAATTGTCAGAATTTAATTTTCAGTCAGATGCTTGAGACAGACTATTTTTGTAATCACTTTTGCCTTGTGTTTTTGTACAGATATGCAGCTTTGTACTCAATGAAATTATCTCTCCTTTTTTCTTCCTTTGTTTGCTTTTTTCTTTTTTTTTAAACCATTTTCAGGAAAATGCTTCTTCTGTGCTTCAGGAATCTCAGTTAAATCTTAAAATTGTTATATAGATTTATAGTAGTAATCATATTTTTGAACCACTGAGTCAGTTGCATGCCCTTGAAAACAATCACAGGGCGTAATTATTTTCATGATATATCAAACATTTGCTTGAATATAGCAACATTTTTTGCTCATAGTTCACTGAGAGTGAAGTTACTATAGAATATCATTGCATGATAGATGGAAAATGTCCTTTCCAGACTGAATGTATTCATACACAGTTTGTATCAATTTACTCATGTGACAAGATTGCTCTTAGTTTGGATAGCTATCTTCCATCATTTGTAGATGTATGGATTGCAGTTATATCTCATAAACAGTCAAAGATCTATTAGCCTCTCATCTCATTTTTCTAGCAATCCTTACATCCATGCATTCTAGAATAAGCTCATATATCTTAGAGTGAACTACCAGAAACATCTGCTGTATTTTAGGCAATGTCATGTGAGTGACTTTTACAATGCCATTCTAGCTATGATTTTTTTCTACATTACCTATAGTTATTTATTTTCTTAACAAGTAACTTTAGTTTTGCTCTGGAGATAATAATTCTAATTCTCATTTTACTATAAGACAAGTGGCAATTTTAATCATCTCTATTCCAGTTAATAGAGTAGTGGCTGGTATAAGAGAAGACTTGGCACCAATGACTTCAACCTATTCCTGTCTGTGTTAGTTTCATATTTAACTTCTATAAAGAGAAAAAACAGAAAGGCTGAGAGAGATTAGAACCCCAGATGAATAAAAGAATAAAGAATGGGTGAAGAATTGCCAAATTTGCTCATTTTACAAGGAAAAGAAGATCGACTTGTACTTCAAGTGATGAAGACATCAAACAGATAAAGTAAGAAACATTTTTCTATTGTCATAGGCTTCCTTGAAACTTCTCTAATCTCAGAAAATACATGTGGGGACCTTCAAGAAAATTCTTCTGTCACTTTAAAAAGGAAGATGGAGAGAAAAGAGAATTTCCTTGTCACTTGCAGCTTTATGTCCAATACAGAGCAGAAGCAATGACCAAGAGGATTATGCTCTGTCAGTACCATGAATAAACTCAAGAATGCTGTTCAGACCATGATACCACAGTATTTATACCATATGTGTCCATGACATCATTATTCAACTGAACCAGTTAACTTGATTCTGCATGTCCAGAAATGGGCTTCTGTTAAGATACCAGGGCAAAACCTGTAAATCTACTCATGCTGTCTGTATGGTTATACCAGGTTTATCCTGTCTCTAGAGGATAGATAATGCATTATTCTTTAGAAAATGCCATCTGGCAAAAAGTTCAGCTGCTAAAAGAACCCAGTTTGAGCAGTCATGGATTTTTAATTTTAATTTTTTTTATTATATGAGACCACCATTTTTTCATGTAGCTGTGTTTTATTTTCATGTGGAAACAGGATTTCTAAAGTTGTAGCTGCTCCTTTACTAAAACATGGACTAAAACATCTGTTGTTATTGACAGTTCTGGAGTGCTTTGATGTGTTACATGCATAATATTCCTAAGAAAGCAAAGGTGCAGTTTCCATCTCTCTCACCTAGCAACAAACCATACCATTGTGCAGGACTTCTGTTTCTCTGAAATTTGTGTGTTAGTGGGAGGATAGCAAAGGTAGTGGCTTTTGCCCACATCTGCCAATCTGCTGGGTGTTTTTCCTTTTCACCATTTTTATAAAAAACACTTTTTTCTGCCCCTCATGAACCTGTGGAGCAAACTACACCTGAAGGAAAAATGTCCTCTTAACCCAGGTGCCTTAAAGTTGTAATGACATGGGGCAACAACATGAAATGCATATAATTGTAAGAAATTTTCTGTTACTTTGCTTCTCTCTCACACACAAAGGTTTTTCTTGCTTTTGTATCATGATTTAACACATTTTCCAAGTCCATTTTCTTGTGTGTCTCTGAGATTGATATGGTTTCTAGGAGGTGTCTTGTCCCTTTGTCTCAGGCTTGTCTTGTCCCTCTATGGCTGCAGTTAATAGATGTCGGCTCATGTGGAGACACATTCTGATTGTAGGAACCGTGTCTTACAACCCATAATATTTTTGACAATGCCGTAGGCTTCCCTGTTCCCTGGGGACTAGCAGTTCAATGCTATTTTATGGCAATTACTGAAATGTTAACATAAATAAGAAAATATGAAACAAGTGCAATTTAAAGGCAACAGAAGTTTAACAACAAGGGCTCCAGGCTTATAAAAACTGACAAATAATTTTACCAGAGATTAAAATGACAATAAAAAAAAATCCAGTCTTAGTGCATGCAGAACAACTAAAAACTTTTACAACAGTATATGTATAATCCTCAGTTGATTTCAGTGATATGTAGGAGGAACAGGAATCATCCTTGACTGTCCGTCAACATTTAATAAATCACTTTTTAATATTACATTATTATATTGCATAGATTAATATTATGATATTACATTATATTATAAAATTATACTGGAATTAGAATACAATAATGCTATGACTGCATATAGTGAAAAATATAATATTATGATATGATATACCATATAATCAACATGTAAATGCAGCCTTTTAAAATAAGTATTTCTATATTAAATTACTAATACTTTTTCTAAAATAATATTCTTTATAATATATAGTATTAATATATGTTATAAAATTGGTTGATAAAGGATATAAATATACTGGCTTATACTATATTTTAGTACATAACATATTATTTATTTATCCTTTTATATTTAATAATTTAATGTTTTAGTTCTTAAAGGAATGTGTGTTATTACCCTATTTATAGCAATAGTGTTTGTATTTATAGTTATCAGACACACAGTACCTAATACTTTTTCAGCTATCTGAAATAAAACCATGCTTTAAATTTCTCTTTTGAAATAAACTTCCGGAACTGTAGTGGTCTTCAGCAGGTATTTCAAAACATAAGAAAAAGAAATCACAATGTTTAAAGCCTAACGGGTAAAAAACAGTGACCATTTCTGTGCAATAAAATGCTTTTGTGATAGGATGTCAAACTGATACAACAGCACATCATAGATATGTTTATTTTGAAATAGTTTCTTGTGACTAAATCAGATAAATACTTACTATTGTAAAGTGAACAATTCTGCTTATTTCTTTCTTTAATCTGGAGAATATGAACACTAGTCACTCACTGAGAGTCGCTTTCAAAAGCTTCCAAGATTTTCAGCCATGTTGAATGGCTCCTAAAGGACTAGGAGAAATATGTTATATAATTTATTTACAGTTTTGGTCTAAGTTAAAGGATAAGCAGAAATTATTTGGTTGGATACATTTAAAGATGTGTTAAGAGGATGTTTCACACTTGTAGACCTGCATGTCAAGAGTCTCTTCATATCAGCAGGAAATATAAACTGATCTATGGATTCATAAGAATGTGGCCATCCTCAGCCTAAATGGGAGAGGAAAACAGCTGTGAGCACACCTAATGTTCCAGATCTCATGTCTTAACACTGCATTCATGGTAATGATGCACTACAGCCCTAACTGTTATATCCACAGCTAACTAACCTCCTCAGGTTTATGGAAATAAAGCAGAAATTTCAAATATTATATCATAAAAGTCACTCTTGAGTGATAACACATGTAAAGTAATTCCCCTAGAAGCACTTATTTAATATTCCTCCTTTACTTACATGTGACAAGTTTCTCTGTCACTTCCAATCCATCTTATGCATGTGATTAATACTAAAGAATACTGATAAAGTTATCTTTTCTTTTTAAAATTCTGTTCATTTTGGCATAGAGACATCATTTTGGCATAGAGATCAATATCTACAGTCCTTTGGAAGTGTAAGTCATATATATTACTGCATAAGCTAAAAAATTGCTTAAGATGGATTTGAAATCTATTACAAAAAATCAGATGTATACCCATTTGAATTCTATACTGGTTTCTCTGATAACTCTGTACAATGAAATAATAGAAGTGATAAGTGTCTTCACATTTCCCAAACATATTTTTGAAATTGTAATAACCAATATGCTGCTTGCTGCTCCTCAAATTTTATTTCATTTTCATTTGATTCCATGCGAGATAATGAGACCTTTTCACTGAGAAGTTGTACCCATTAAACTTTTAAGGTTTTTTTTTTGGTTGTTACCTTTCTGATGCCTGCCAAAAAACACGGAAAATAATTGGAATAAGTGATATCCTACCTAAACTTGTGTTTTAATGGCTTTTATTTAGGAAAAAAACCCCAACAACAACAAACATTTAAGATTCCAGTGAAGACTCTATTTTCCAGTTGGTTTCCCAACAATTTTCTTTATAGACCTCGCTTGGATAGTGTTTAAGTGAACAGCAGATTTTTACCAATCTAAATTGGAAACAATAACTGCATGAAATGAAATTGGACTACATGTTGCATTATTAGTATAGTTCACTACATGAATGAAAGTGAAATGTTATGTATGAGATTGACAGCAAATATAAATTTAAAAAATTAATACAAGCATAGAAAGAAGTCGCTGCTTATTAATGAAATCTGCATAAAAGAGCTATCCACAGAATAACTTATGCAAAAGTCACATAATATTGTTAGGGACAAAATCTGTCTTTGACTGTAAAATGTTTTGTTCCATGTTGGTGAGAGTTCTGCATCACATATTAGTGTGATGAAGGACTTAAGAAGAAAATAACTCCAAACTAGTACTTCATTTTTCAATTTAATTCTTACCACTTCTGCTGAGTAGCAAATTTTTTGTTTCTGAACCTGTAAACAGTTTCTGTGTAATTAATAGTGCTTTCAAGTACACAAACTCTAAAGCGTATATAGTAATTTAATACAACTTGATACTAAGAATAATTTTTAATTATTAATTGTTAGTTACTGTTAATTATTAAATGGTAAACTGATAAAAACATATAAGGAGAAGGCTGAGATACTCAAAGACTTTCTCATTTCAATCCACTGGTTATCTCTGTCCTCACAGCTCTCAAGTGGATGGAGTGCAAGGCAGGGTGTAGGAGAGCAAAATCTGTCCCATTATAACAGAAGATGAGGTTTGAGACCACCTGAGGAACCTGAACTTAGACAAGTCTATGGAACCTGATGAGATGCATCACAGCAGGAACTGGCTCATCTAGTTGCCAAGCCACTGCCCATGATATTTCAAAAGTGATGGCAGTGATATGCCACTTCACTGATAATCACAAACATATGAAATTTATTTGAGCTAATTTGATTATCTAGCAGTAAAAAAGCTGTTTTTCTAAACTGAAAATACAAAGTTTTATTTATGGGAACAAAGTGTACACCAGAATAAATCTCATTTTACTATTACTTAAAATAATAAGTAGTTAAATAGTGTGTGAATTGGTAATTGCAAATCTCTTTCTTTTGCAAAGGTATCATTTACAGCTAGTATATTTATTTTACAATTCTTAAACTTCAACCAACAATTTTATTTTTCATTGACTGCCAAAGCAAATTACATATTGCAATGAAAGGCAGTACACAGGATGATGCTGTAATTTTAAATCTACTATAGCCAAGGTTCTGTCAGTGCTTATATCAGAGACCTATCTTTAATTACTTAAACTCGTCAGTTTTTGGCTTATAGGGTTAACTAGTTATACAAATAAAATATATATAACTATTCGAATTCTAATTTTGTAACTTTTTGCAGTACTCTAAACTCTACCCAACTCCAACTGAAGAAAATGTAATATTATTATGTAATATTTATATCTATGTCTTTTATGTAATATTTAAATCTATGTCTATACAATTAAGAATTTGTCTTCATTGTTATTACATATGCATAGCTCAAGGAAACAATGCAACATGCATTTGGGACTGGAGAGGAAGCATGGGAGCATAATTAAGGGAATGTTTTACATGATGGAAGAGACTGAAAATACATGCAATGTTTCCTTATCTGGCAGAAGCAGACTGAAGTTGCTGTTGAAAATTATTAAATCTGTCAGGGAACATGTGGTGTGTGGGTATAAAAGTACTCTAAAAATGATCTTAATTTTGTCAGTTCTTTGGATTTAAGTTATTGCAAAATGAATGACACTTTTACAAATTGCAATGCCCTTCAAATATGGATTTTGTTTGCTTATTTTCTGGAAAACCCTACTTTAATCCACACACAATTCAGTAAATAATTATCTCTATATAGAATACATGTCCTTTCAGCACATTTTCTTTTTAAACCTGATTTAATAACACATAAGCAGTTTATCACTAGTTATTTTTTCACTATCTGTGCTTCATTTCTCTGTAGTAGAACACAATAGGTGTTACTCTATGGAGAAAGTCTGAGTAGGAGATTGTTCCATGGTATTTCAGGAGTGCACTGAAAGAGAATATCACTCTTTTAGGCCTGGTGGTTCTCTTGTATCCCCATGACCAAAAGCGTAAAGTATTCTTTGCCTAATTGCAGTTATGGTGTCAATCTGACATAGACTCTGTTTTGGCAGCAACCTCATTGCCCTCATACCATGATAGTAATATTGCACTGGCAATGCAAGATTTCCTTTACTGGAGCTCTTTAGCTGGTCTCTTTTTCCTGTGCCAGTTACAACTCAAAAGGCTGTGAAATTAAGAATCTAGAATTACTCATAAATAGGATCTGTAATTGGCCCTATTTTGTGCTGTTATTAATGTTGAAAAATGAGCCTGAAATGGGGCATGTGAGCTTCAGTATATAAAAAAATAGCTTTTTTTGTTTTCTCTGAGAAATTAAAACTCTTTTAAAGAATAAGGCCAGACAAATCAGTATGAAAGGTGTAATCCCTTGTGCTAGTTTGACCTTGGCTGGCTGCCAAGCCCTTTATCTTGCCACTCTCTCACTCCCCCTCCTCAACAGGATAGGAGGAGAAAATTAGGTGAAAAAGCTTGTGAGTTGAGATAAAGACAAGAAAATCACTCATCAACTACCTTCATATATAAAAAAAAAAAGAAGGCTAAACTTGGGTTAAATTATTTTTTTTTTTTTTTTGCCCATTAAAAATAGAGTAGGATGATGAGAAACAACAAGAGCTAAATCAAATAACATTCCCCCACCCCTCTGTTCTTCCATAATCAAAAACATTCACGATTTCTCTGGCTCCTCTTCCTAAGCAGCACACAGGGGTGGGAAGCGGGTCTTGTAGTCAGCCAGTCTTAGATGCTCTTTCCCTCTCATGTTCTTCTCTAGCTCCAGCACTGAGTGCCAGCTGTGTAGACAGATCTCCATACTTCATGAGTGAGAGTCCTTCCCACGGGCAGCAGCTCTTCACAAACTGACCCAGCATGGACCCTTTCCATGGGGTGTAGAGCTTTAGGAACAGATTGCTTCAGTCTGGGCTCCCCACAGGTTCACAGGACCTGATGGAAAACATGCTCTCTGAAAGACACAACTCCAGCCTGCTCCAGTATGGCATCTCCATGGGTTGCAGCTTCCTTAAGGGCACCTTCAGCTACTGAGGCATGTAATGCTTCCCAGGCTGCAGTCTGTGTCTTGATTATTAACCACAACAAAAATTTCCCTAACCTAAATACATGTATATAAAAGGATCATCCACACTCCTCCAACATTCCCACAATATTAGAATATATTAAACGTGAACATGAGTAACATCAGAGGTTCTTTTATTTCAACCTGTAGTGCAAACTTTGTTGAATAAGCATAAGAAAATAATTTCATGTGAAGTTTACTTAAATAGTATAGCTTACCAATGGGAATTTCTAAGTGCATTTATTGCTTACATTACTTAATTAGTTCATCAAATACTTGAATCTGTAAGAAGATATGTTGAATCATTCTTGACCATATTATACACTCCCAGACATCAGCTGTCTGTTGAAATGAATGCACAGAATACATCAATAGAGACAATGAAAAGGGTTCTTGGAACATCTGGCAGCTAGCTCCATGCACAAGAAAGCCTAAGAAATGTGATATACCATATGTGAAGCAAAGATTTGAAGAGATAAGAATGACTTGGTATAAACATGCCTTTAAAAGTAAAAAGGACGTGACCAGAAGACATGAAGGAAATCAGTGAAGTGAGGAGGTTGTAATAGTCAAGTCCTTGTATCTATAAAATTATGTACTAGTGAAACATCTTTAATAGAATCAAGGGAAAATTCCCAAAAGAAGTAGTTTGCATATTCATATTGTCATATATTTATTGTACATATCAAAGCTCTTTATTAGTGAAGTTTTTTCATTTTCTTTTGATAAAGGAAAGCTTTATCCACAGTTTACTTCACACTGAAGTATAGTAAAATTCTTCCCTTGGATTTTCAGATCTCTGAGCATTCAAACATAGTTTTTCTTTCAACTTTATTTTTGTTCTCAGTTTTCTAAAATCTTCTTCTACTTGTTCCATTCAGATCCCCCACATTCACCCTAATTTCCTATCCCTATTCTTTTTAACTCCACAACACTATCTAATAGAAATAAATTAAAGGAAGCACTATGCAAGGCTCAATTTTATTTGAAATGCCTCCATCAGTTTAACACTGTTGTGGCTCAAAACATGATGTTTTAACTTGAGAGCTTTCCAATCTCTGGCTCAGTGTGGAACTTTCCATAAATTTGCAAAATGCTAATTCAAGTCAACACCTCAAAATCTTGCCCATTTGAACTGACCAAACTGTAAAAGTAAAAACTAAAAATTTTTTTCCAGAGTTTGTTTCTTAGGTTTTCCTCTGACTTACAAATTGCCCTGAATCTGAAACAACTCGTCTTGTCTGTCAAATAGAGTGAAGCAGAATTAACAGGTAATGGAGAAGGAAGTAGAGGTCTCATGAATAAAATATAAAAAAACTTACATACAAATGATGACACTGAAGCATGTAAACAGTAATTCAATATTGTTTTGGAATGCCCTACTTTTTCTATATTATACCTTCATTTTTTTTCCATAAGAGAACACCTAAAAATGCATTTTCAAAAAAGAGTGAAAGTTGCTTATCTAGTTTGAACAGAATTAGTAATTGAAAGCAGAAAACAACTATAGTGTATATATTTCAGAGAGGAGTTTGGTAATAATTTCAATCTCAATAGTAATTATTTTATTAATATATAACAAAGTTTAGCTGACAGGATATGTAAGATTAATTAAAAAAAAACAATATCAAATAACTCCATAACCATTCATACATTCATTAATTTTCAAAGTTCTTATTATACATTTAAAAAAATGTAAAATTCATGCCTTTATTTAGACCATATAAGTTCTTATATTATTAATTATTGTGCACATGAAACTAAGTGAAATAAAGAGTTATTTTCCAAGATATTAGGAATAACAGATACAGATTTTTCTCTCTTTTTTGCAACATAAGAAACTCCTCTTTCTGGAGAGATTTGAGCCTATATAATCTTTAATTCTAATAAAATGAAGGGGAAAGAAAAGACCATTACTTGTAAATTAACAAAAATTACTTGTCAGATGAAGGACAATTACTGTATTATCCTGTTCTTCCTAAGAAATGAGAAACAGTTCAAGCAGTAGGAATATTTCTTCTTGGACCTCCTCCAAAATTAAGAAATCAGAAACTTTGTGAAAAAGCCCTTGGCTGAGTGATTACCCTGAAACTTAAGTATCGGTTCACTGAAAATACTGAAAATCTCAGATCACCTTCTTATCATCCTGTGTGAGAGCATGGTTTTTCTGACTCAAATACCTCATGAGATTTTCTGGACATATGCTTTTGCTAGTGAATGGTGTTACTTCTCATTCTTAAATCACAGTTTTCTGTGCTGACAGTTTGGTATAGACTGAGTAGCTATTTCAAGAACCAGTCCCTAATCCGAGAGAATCCTGGGGCTTTGCACAGGATAACAAAACTATTTTATGCAATTCTTTCAACACTGAAAGTTAACAAGGAAAAAACTGCTACCTGCTTGTAATCTGACATGCAATTAGGAGCTTTGTAAAATGAAAAAAAGAAATGGAAATGAAACATCACACCTGCCATGTCATGCTAATCTTTAAGCAAGGTTTCAGGAGACTGCAGCTCCCTACAATACTGATAAAATTAAAATATCTTACTTATGTTATTTCCCAAGCCATAATTAGGGTTGTTTTTTTTTTACTTTCTGAGGGGAAACAGAGGTCTGCCTATTTGTAAGCAGCTGTCTAATGTAGCACTAAAATGTCATAAAAAGATAAATTGGAATTGTAATAGTTATAAGCCTACATTTTAAGCTTCATTGTTACTGCCACTGACCTATCTGAATTTGTTTATTAAAAGGACCAGAATGAAACGTAGATTTTGTAGAAAAACAGTATTTTCTAGTAAATACTTCTTTTGGCATGTGCATCTGGCTATTCATATCTATCATATTGATTTATGTAAAGTTGTTAGCTATTACAATACCTGTGAAGAAGTGAAGAATAAAATTTTAAAAATGTAAAAATTAAAAAAATGAGTAATTTTTCTATTATTTTAGTATCTACTTGAAGCTACTTTATATTCTTTTATTACAGACCATTCAACAAAGCATCTTGTCTTTTTGCTGAAAGTATTAATTTCTTTGTTGTGATCATAAATTAGAATGCATTAAACAAGATACATTCCCTTTTACTCATCCAGAATTTACCTTATAGAAAACAATTGCTGTTGGTTCAGACGTTCTTTTCTGCTTATGCTAATGAACTGAAGAAATGGAATAAATGAAGAATTAACTGAAATTGAAATACAGGGTCCCTCCTTGGAGTTTTGTTTGTTTGTTTGTCTTGCTGGCTTCATTAGCTGAGAATGTCAAATATAGCTCAATGTACAAGTTGCTGTATAATTTAGTTAAAGAGATATAGCTTGGTATCTTAAGGAGCTTATCATCCCCCCCAAAAAAATATTGCAAGCAAAATTATACCAAATGAAATTGAAAATGAATCTTATTAAAGTTTGATCATAATTTTAATTTTATGATGCATTCACCATTATTTAATTTTGCCATATTAATTTTGGCATATTAGTGTGTGTCAGTTTATGTGTAATGTGTGTATAAGTGTATGGTTATGTAAACAGAAAGACTACTTCATGTCAAAACAATGTAAAGAATATTTCAAATAGCCTGTAGTGATGAGAATAAGGTGTTTTTTTGGCATGTGAGAAATAAAAAAGTCAATATTGTACAAAATAAATTAAATAAGGATGTGCTATTACTAGCAGCATAACAGAGAATTGAATGAAATACAGATCATAAGAAATAGAGAGACACCTGCAGCCATAAAACCAGATAATTGATAAACTGAAAAAGGAATAAATTTTGATAATATACAATGGCACAAGAACAATAATTGATTTTCTTAAAATTTATTTTATTCCTAATGTTGGTTTTAAATTCTAATCCTGTGGAATAACAGGTGTGCATGGGACAGAGAAAAAAAAAGCACAAATGAGGAAGATCTAAGATAAGTTGTGTAATTTCAGATAAGGAATACATATAACATGGACCTTGTTCATTGTTCAAAAGTAATCACTAAATTTTGATTCAATCAGTTCAATGTATGAAGAAAAACAGTATTCAAAAACTCTGTATCATTTAGATGTCTATGTTTTTATTACATTTGATGCATTAAGATTATTTTTCCAGATTGACTTGTAATTTCTTCTTTTTCCTTTTATTTAAAGGAGTATTTTTTTTCTTCTCAAAATCAAATAATGACAAGTGTAATTCCAAAAATTATAAGTGAAAAAATATTATTTCATCTATTGTTGAAAATAGATGGGACAAGGGATAATTTAAGCACAGAGATTGTAACTTAAAAAAAAAAAAGTAAAGAGAGGGAAAGAAATAAAATAGCCTCTTTTTTCACTTTAAATCACTCAAATGTTCTTGCCATCTCTATCTTCACACCTAGTGGAGTAAAGAAGTAAAGAAGTAAAGTAAAGAAGAAGAGGAAGGATTTCTAGCTCCAGACAAACTCCTGAATTACTTTGCTTTTATTGGAAGATTAGGTAGCTTGAAGATAGAAATTTATTGGGTTATAATCTTGCAAATACTTTTTACCAGCGCTGTAATTAATAGCAACATTGCTAAATTGCACAAAGTGTTGCAAATGGTAAAATAAAACATAGTTGGTTCTGCCCTGGAATTCTAGAACATATTCCCTGCTTGATTTTCTTTACCAATATTTCTCTTCAGTTCATAAATTAAACTCTACTCTAATTCAGTTAAGCCTTATTAATTTGTTATTTACTGGTTCACTGCTTTTAATTCAAGACTTGTGTTTTGCTATCTGAGCACCCACCTCACTGTAGAAAATCAGTTAAGAAACATTGTGTTACAGATGCTCTTGAGGTCTTAAATAATAACTGGGAAACAATTCTGAAGAGATAATTGAAATGACACATTGCTCAAATTATGCCAACATTATAAACATCTATTCAGCATATCAGCCTTGTTGCTAAGCTTCAAAAGAATTGTTTCTTCTTTCAAGGAGACCTCAATGACTTTTTCATAATGGAACAATGTAAACTAATACTAATAAAAAGTAAGAACCTAAGCAATACCCCTCTATGCCTGCAGAGAGCACAAACAATATAAGGATGAGATTTTTTAAGCATCATTTCCACTTACACTCAATGTAGTTGTGCCTGTTACTTGGCAAAAAAATAGTGTTGATCTTTCAGAGTTTTCAGTTTTTCCATGTGACAACAGAATGATGGGGAAAGAATAGCAAGTCACGGTGTAGTGCTAGTTCAACGTCTAAGAGGAAACATGGTTCAATTTCGGGCTTGCCTGGTTGTACAGGTTAACATTTTAAACAGTGTTTCAAAGAGTTTTTTAAAGTGTTACCAACTCCTCCCGTAAGATGACTCCTTAGACTTACTGAGAAACTTAACTGGTCTGTGGTTACTTGAGGTACTTTTGGATTTCCCCAGTTGACTATAGGTACTGTTTTCAGTTATTTAATTTACAAATTATTTTTGAAATTTCTTCTGTATTATTTTAATTCATAAAAATAATTTCTTGAAATTTATTTTTTTAAGTAGAAGTTCGTTCTGTTAACTTAATGGCTATAGCTCTTTTTAAGTATCAGAAACTTGCTGATACTTAAAATGCATGGTAGATATTAAATGGTATGCACATACCTTACAAAGTTGCCATACAAAAACCTCAAGATTTGTTTTCAAACATCATTTCAAATTACAGGTCAAACTGTTTATTTCATTCTGTGTTCACACTGACAAAGAGTAGAGTAACTCATTTTAATAAGAGCTCTTCAATTTTCCTTCTGAAACCACATGCAGTGCTACATACTGGATCTGATTCTCTACAGTTCCTTCTCCTTATTTTTAATTACATTATTGAGGAGCAATGGATGCTTACTCTCTTTTAAGTCTCACAATTTTGTAAGCTTGATAGCACTCCACTGAGCACACCATTACACTTAATGCAATGTCTCTTGCTGAAGTAAAAACAACATTCTTTTAGAGTCTAGGTCTAACCTTTGTGCTCAGCCAGGGCCATCCTAGAATACATTGCTCAGGATTGTGTCCAGACATTTCTTGAATGTCTCCCTAACTCCCTAACTCCGAGCAATCTGTTCCAGTGTGTGGTCATCCACAGAGCAAAGAAATTCTTCAGTTCTTTATTGCTGCAAAATTGGTAAGCCATGCTATGAAACCAGAAGCAAGTAGCAATCAGGCAGGTTTTTTCAGAATGTAATAGTTTGGAAAATGTAGGAAATGCACCTTTTGTAACACATACTCTCCAGGACAGTAAGAACAAGAAAGACTACTCTCAAATCCATTCACATGTTTCTAATAGAAATGTCAAGACAGCAAGGTGGAAACTCAGCTAAGTTACAAACACAAGCATAGTCTTGCCATAATTCAGCCAGACTTTGTCAGGATGTTCCCAAGTGTGATTTTGGACAAGGACACTGCCAGTTTTTATATATGTTCGTATATATATATATATATATGTGTGTGTGTGTGTGTGCCCGTATATATAAATATAATACATCTTTTCAGAGGTAAAGGGTGAGAGAAGATGAGTTTAGTACAGTCTTGGCCTTGACTGTGCTCTATAATGTACCTCAGAATCACTAAGTGGTCCCTGGTTCATTTTAATTACTAATATAGACACAGCTTAAGACATGCAACTACTGGAGTAGTTTTTGTAGAGGATTGTAAAGATTACTATGGGACAGGATTATCTCTTGTGGTGGAAAACTGGGGAAGCTGGGCCTTTTCAGCCTGATAAAGAGACAGTTAAGAGAGGATCTTACCAATGTCTACAAATATTTTGAGGGTGTGTGTCAAGAGGACAAGGACAGGTTCTTTTCAGTGACAAGAAAAAGGGCAATGGGCACAAACTGAAACAAAGGAAGTTCCCTGTGATTAAGAGGAAAAACTGTACTGTGAGGGTGACAGAGCACTGGAACAGGCTGCCCAGAGAGGTTGTGTAGTCTCCTTCTCTGGAAATATTCAAAACCCTCCTAGAGGCAATCCTGTAGAACTTACCCTAAGTGATTGTGCCTTAGTAGGGGGGTTGGCCTAGATGAGTTCAGGAAGTCCCTTCCAACCCTCAGCATTCTGTGACTAAAACAGAATGAAAGCTCTGGGAAAAAATCTGTTAGAGCTTCTGTGAGACTGGGAGGAGAACTTCTGTGAGATTTCCTGGAACAGAGAGGAACTGGAAAAGTTTTAAACTTAAATCTTGGAACAAAAGTGACACAAAACCCTCTGGAGAAAAAAGATGGGAAGCTGAGAAAGGAAGGAAGATTATTTATAAATATAGGATTAATTAGATTCCCAAAAATAAAATGTTTCTTTAAGTCTTCTTTACTGTGAATACTGAAAGTTGTAAAGGACAGCCAGAACATTTTGCATGCAAAGTTTGTCTTAAGTGATTTAATTTTGAGGTTGGCTCCAAAGTTTTAAAAAATGAAACAATTACTCCAGAAGTTATTGAATTATCCTGTAAAACAACAAGCCTTTACATAAGGTTTCACACTGGCCAATAATTTCACTTTTCCAACTGTAAGATTAGACTTATTATCCATGATATTATTTTATTTCTCAGGAGGCATCATGTTTTGAGAAATAATTTGGTTTGGTGAAAAATTTCTGAATTTAGTTTGGTGGCATATTGTGGAAAGGACAATATTAACTCTTATAGAAAAAGGAACTGTCCCATTCACATTAAATAATTATGCTTTCTGAAGAGGACAGTACTCTACCTGCTGTAGTGAAAGATATCCCTGCCCATGGCAGAGGGGTTGGAACTGTGTGATCTTTAAAGTCTCTTCCAACTCAAATTGTTCTAAGATTCTATATTTCTATAATGTTTTTAAACTAAGCAATGAACAAAGCTAACAAGACTAGATAACAATTTTCTGCAGTGAATCAGCTCATAATTGTCCCTCTCAGATTCTTAAGAATAAGAATTCACAGTAGATATCCTTATTTCTTTACATCTCTTCCAAAAAATCAGTACAGTCTAATATTATTTTGAACAGTTCAAGATCTGTTTTATCTGAAGAGGAAATAGATTCTCATTGAGAAAGTATGGTTTGCAACAAAAAAGTTCAAGATTGTATATACTTCATTTGTCCTACTTAGTAACTCTTCTTGTCTTTGGCTGCAAGACACCATTTTTTCATGCTGCACTTTCCTTTAGAAATTCTCAGGATGACTCACATCCACTTCTATTTCATATAAAGCATATTTTGTGGGCTTTTGTAGTCCTCTGCAGGGTAATTCTTTGTTTTCACTGCAGACTTTTCCAGTGCAATAGATGGTATAACAAGCATTTGTTTTTGCGCTGTTTACTAAATGTGCAATGACTGTCACCTTTTTTTTTTTTTTTTTTAATAAGTTTGTGAATCAGAAGTGAAAACCATCTGTTTATCTTGCCTTTGAGTTGTGACAAAGTAAGGCAAAAAAAAAGGTTGTTCTCTTTTTCTGGAGTAACTAAGGAAACTCCATTGGTATCATATCCTGGAGTGCTAAGTGGGGCAGGTTCACAACAAGGCATAAAAGGTAAGGAGCCTGCAATGTAGATAGAGATAGGAAGGCTCCTTTGTAATGACAAATTAGGAACAAACCTTGAACACAGGTAGAAAGCTCTCAAAAGGACACGATATTGTGTTACAATCAAGCAATTAATTGACAACGGATGAACCCCTACTTGTGCAACAAAAGGTTTGCCTTCAAATTTCTCTGACTCAGCTGAGCTGTTTCCTTATTTCAGAAAAATCATATTTCACACTGTATTGTGATAGAAAAGTGGAAAGACATTCTGCAGTTTTAATCAATATTTTTTCAATTAATTTTTCACCAACCTTGTTCTAGTCCTATACAATCACCATGTTCCATCACGAAGAAGACATTAAAGAAAGGGATCCTGCTAACTGGGAGACTCGCTTTTTTTTTTTTTGTCCACATATCTGGGGAGAGTACCATTTGGCACATCAAGGGTTCTTTGCTCAATGTCTACCTGTTGTTCCTCATTTTTAAATTTTTCTCCTGCTAACACCTTCTCCTTTACCCTTTTTCCCAAGTGTTGACTCCCATAACAATTTGTGTTCTCTCCAGGTTCCTGTAGAGATGGTTTACTTTAATTTATAAGGTGAAAACCTACAGGAAGAGTAGGCAGAAGAAAACAGGTTGACTCACCCATTTCCTGCCCTACAGGGAAGAACTGCTAGCTTCAGCAGTAGCAAATACAGACATTCATTCTCTTAAAGCCATTCCTGAGCCCTTGCCCACCAAAGGAAAAAGCAGCGACCATCACAGCAGTGACTGACATCTCCATGACTCCACAACTGACCATCACTGCTGTGCCTACATCAAGGGACCATTCTGAGTATTCTTTCTGAAGGTTTTAAAGAACAGAGGGTGGAATGGGCAGCACCTCTTGTATCAGTCATAACCATCAGCTGCAGATGTGGGTTATAAATATACCTAAGGACAAAAAGTAAGGATGAATACTTCCTACTTATTTTCCAGTGTTTTACTATTGTGAGACTCAAGAAGACTGAAAAAGGAACAAGCTGGGATTCAGTCTGACACTCCCTAGATAGCTGGTGTGGCATGCATTGCCATTTCTAAAAATATTTCATCTAGTTATTTTTTTTATAAGTAAGTTTTTCATGAAAACAGGACTTGGTTGTTAATTTTCTGTTTCTTTTCTGTTCTTATGAGGCAGCATGTTTTAACAATAAAGCATAAATGGCTTTTAGAAATCCTGATTCTCCTTTTACTAGTAAGCATCTTGTTACATTAAGGTCACTTTACTCTGTTACCTTTTTTATTAAATAGGATGGTATTTGGTTATTTTCTCAAAAGTAATAGTAAAATACTGAATAGAGGCTTGACTTTAAGATAGAATTAATATTTTTAAAAATTCTTAGTTTAAAGCACTGAAACAATACTATTAGCCTTTTACTACTGTATTTGACTTATTAAAAAATTGAAACATTGAAATGATTTTGCAGTAATTCAAAACATCTAGTGGAGGATAAACAGTTTAGATTAAGCTAAATTAAAGGCATTCTCATTGTTAGGATGACTTACTATCCCACCATTATAAACCAAATCCAGATGATTCTTATCTCTTCTACCACAAACATTTTTTTTTCCTATAAGAATGCATAGCACAAAATTGTCTGGGAATGTTTGAATTATCATAAATATAAAGCTATTTTTATAGAAGGGATATTTTAGTCTGAATGTATATTTGGATAGAAGACAAGAATCTTTAAATGAACTGCAGATTTTTTTTTTTTTTAGAGATAATGCTGATACTTTCCTCCTTTACTTTGAATAACACTTTAGACGAGACAATTTTACAAAATGTTCAATAAGATGAAGATAAAGCTACAGATTATTCATCCATAGGAAATAAAATTCCAGATTTGAATCAATATTAATACAAACCTCAGATTTTCACATTATGAACTGCAGAGTAGCTGTTATAAAACCATGGACTTCAGATTGAAAACACTTAAGTAATGCATAATTTAATGCATTTGGACCAAAATACAATGAAGTTACAAAGTAAGAACCACATTTTGAGGCTCACTGAAGTCAATGGAAACAAGGCCAAATTTCAGTTGGCCTTGGATCAGGCCATGCATGAAAAATATGAATGAAATGAATATGTAGCTTTGTATATATATTTGAATTTGGGGTTTCATTAGGCCTTCTATGCATAGTTTACAGAAGTTTTTTGTGCTATTTTTTTATCTCAGTCTTATAAATAATCTCATAAAAATTCATGAAAACTTTTCACAGATTATTTCAGTAAATATTTCCTTTTAATATATAAAATTAAAAAGACTTAAAAATCACAAAGAAAAAAAATCTTTTCCCATTGACAGGAGGGTTTTTTCATGATTTTAATTATATTTAGCATACTATTTCCTGGTATATCTCTTTGTTTCTGTCAAATTACACCGTGGATCACCAGTGTGTTTGTTTGTTGGGATTTTTGCCAACCCAGCAATGGGAAATATTACCTGAAATCAAAATCTGAATTTAAATCTGCAATCCTGTCATAGATTCTTAGTGATGCTACCCTAAGTGATATCATCCACTACACACCTGATAGACTGTCCTATACAATTACAGTCCTGTTAACTGTAGTAAACCTACTGATAAAGAACAAAGTAGAAGAAAGACAGTTCTGCAGATCTTGCATCTTAAAGATTAAGGCTAGCTCAGGGGTAATGAGACAGAGCTAAAGACTACATTTCTCTCTCTGACTGAAAGTATAAAGACAATCTTTTACCTGCCTCTGTTTTCAATGCACTGTGAGGAATCTGGGAAAAAAACCAAGAGGATGTAGGTGACATGGTGCTAAGTTTTGCAATGACAAACCTTTAGGAACCTGGGTTCCAGACCCCTGGGCCATGCACCTGCTCCTGCACATGTAGATCTCAAACAAATTGTGTGCACAGTGTGCGAAGTTACTTGGTGTTAACTGCACAGGAACTTTGAGGAGAAAAATGAAAGAAGAGCATATTCTGCACCTTTAGTATCTACTTAGAAACACTACTTGTGCATTTTACACCTGTCCTGAAGACATTCTCTGATGTCCTTTCTGTCACAAAGAAAGAGAAAAATGCATTTCCATCTGGGTTATTCTGCATCCTTATTAAACAGTAATTAGGAGATAAAGCATGTGCCTAAATTCATTATCCTCTCAGCACATACACCTGCCCAGAATAAAATAAAAATTAAACAACTATAGGCAGTCATAGCAGTTTCTGTACTTCGTTTGCAGCTGTGTATTTCTCCTTTATTTTTTTGTCCATTGAAAATGTGAGGTGAGGATTCTACCCGCTATGACCTTAAGCAGTTGAAAAGCCCCGGCTAGCACTGCTTTTGTGAGACCATAGCCGCCACGTGAATGGGCGCTCCAGGGCTATGGTGTTTGCCTCCCTGCTAGTGCTGAGCACTCTGGCGTGGGTAACGCAGCTTTGGTAGCTTCACGCTGAGAGGAAGCGAAGGGACGGGAGAGGCACACTTTGCTTGCAGGCCTGAGAGCTTTTATTCCACACGTGGTCACAGCGATGGCCGGAGCGACCGTTCCCAGCACAGTGCAAGGCAAAAATGACGACCGGACAAAGAAAGCATTAGGTTAAGTAGGGGGTGGGCAGACAGGGGTGGAAACCTGGCTCGCCTTATAGGGACAGATGACAGGGGAGTGACATGGAACATAACAACTTATGGGAACATAACAGAGGTGGGTACAGCGTTCTGGGACAAATAGCATTGCAAAGGTGGGGTGATTGATACAGAACTTTCAAGAAGAATCAGGGAGTGGCTACAAGATTGACATGTAAGAGCACCCGTGGTAAACAACTTGGAGCAAACCATTGTGAGGGAAAATAGGGGTACAGAGAACCAACTAACTAACATTTAATAAGATCTCTGACTAAACCAACCCAACCTACAACATCGAGGCTTGACTAGTTCAACAACTGATGGTGTGATTCTATAGGCAAAATTTTTTTGCATTTGTTAGGAAATGTGGTTTGCATGCACTGAATAAAATTTCTGTGAATTAGCATTAAATATGTACTGACTAAAGCATACAAATAATTCTTAGAAAGGCAAATAAAGCCTATTACATTCTGTCCTTTCCTTCCTAAGTAAGAAATATGAATTTTAGACATTAACAGAATTAATATCTATTTGTGTATCCCTGTAGCTGAGCAAATATGGTACTGCCACTGCTACAAAAAGAAGAAGGCTTTGTCCAAAATCTCCAAGGCCTCAGAACAGCAGTTTTCTGATTTTGCAGAACTCCTGTATCTACACCTGTCTTGACTTCTCTGGAGCTTTATTTATCTGACTTAGATGTAACAGCAGCAGTTCTCAAATATCCAAGTCATTATTACTTAATTTGTTTTGCATTTATCTTACTTCTGTATGACATTATGTCATTGCACCTATTCTTCTAATAATTTTGATAGATGTCTGTAACTAGTAAATGCCAAACCCAAATGAATACATGTAGAATAAACTGTAAGCCTGGAAAAGAATCTCAGTATAGAGAACTCACAGTATTATAAGAAAGGCCTTGAAAGCTTGTAGATGTAGATGTGATAGGCGTAGATGGTCTACATAAATGGATAGACGTAGATGTAGATGTGACAGATGCTACGTGTCTGTGAACAAGTCACCAATGATCAATTATTAATAATTAAAGGGATAAAACATGGAGCAAAAGGCAAACTATTTTTAGGGGTTATAAATATGGATGTTACATGGAAATGAAGACTAGTAAGGAATGAAAAAAGCTAAAAACAGTTCAGAAAATACATAAAATTAGACTTTAGAATACTTAACTTAAACTTATTGGTTCCCCTGTGGTGGAGCTGGGATGCTGATGACCCTTTCAAACTCATACTCCACACTTCCTTCTTAATGAATATTGATTTGACCCTAAGACCCAAAAGGTCACAAAAACATGAGCTTACATTGAAGAAAAGGTGAGGATGTTAGAGGAGAGATTAGGTGTGTATGAGTCTGCATGTGACTTTATAACAACTTAAAACTTACTTTTAAGTGAAGGTTTTTACTAGATAATTTAGACTCTAAGGGTTAGTACTATTAGGACTGGACCTGTTCAGCTAGACAAATGTAACTTGTTGCTTAAATTGCTTCTTATAAGACCATGCCTGCATTGGGCTGCTCTTGAGGAACAGCTTTACAGCTATCCCACATAACTTTCTTATTTAATAGAATTTAATTATTTTTTTATTTATTTTCTCCTATTTAAACATTGCCTTCAGAAAGACATCCAACATGTAGTTCACTTCAAAATCAAACTGGGAAAGCAAAAGAAGTACAGAACAGAGGCAACCTCAATTGAAATGATTGAAGTCATTACAGTGCTTTTAGTGACTGAATCTGGGAACTGAATGAATTTACCACTTTATCCAAAACATTTCATCTAATAAAACAGAAGAGTTAACTCTATCAGTCTTGATAAGCTTCTCTCCTTAACCATATATTTGAGAAGAAATAACCTATCAAAAAGAGATTTTGTAAGAAGATCTAATCTAGCTAAGTATGATTTCACTGCTATGCAGTCTTCTGCCATTTGTATCCAGTTAGTAAATACTGAATTCATCTGCTATATGAGAAACCTATGCTGTGCTTCAATTTTTTTCTTGGATCTGACTCTAGTTCTGTCTGCCTAATGTAAAAGCACAGTTCCATTTGTCAAAAGCAGATGTGAAAGTAATTTTAGAGTGACAGCAAAATAAGGGGAATTAATGAGTGTATCATTATAGGGAACATATGTGAAACAGTCACAAAACCATTTGACATTCATAATTTTGTGACTTGCACCAGACTAATTCTTCAAGAAATTTCTACAATTATTTTTGTGTAGTACTTTTTATGGTAGTGTTTTTTTTTATCATTATATTTAAAATTTGCACTTTCTTTGTGGAAGATCTATACTCATTTGTAAGATTTGTAAGGCTGATATTTAATTATGATCACTCAAGGGACATTTGACAGTGCTGATAATGGAACAGTTGCACCCAGAATATTTCATTGAGGACTATTAGTGAAGCATGGAACTGACTCTGTTCTTTCTTACCAAATATAAGCCTATTTTGATGGTTTTATGCCTTGTTTAGAAGGCAGAACTCATTATAATAATGTGACAAAACAAATTAATCAAAAATACAATTATATCAGTCTCTCACCTCAACTGAAGCTCAGTTTTTCACTATTAAAGGATTTACTTCATCTGTTTCTTCCTTTATTGACCTTTTCCCACTTATCTAAATTTTTAACTTAGGAAGAAAATTAAATAAGAAATTACAGAAATGAGCAAGAATATAATTTTCCTGGTGCTGTGCGCCGGTTACCTGCTACAACCTCAAGCAGTCGAAAAGTGCTGGCTAGTGCTGCCTTTGTGAGGCAGGGTCCGCCACGTGTGTGCGGGCACTCCAGGGTTATGGCATCTGCCTCCCTGATAGTGCTGAGTGCTGTGGCGTGGGTAACGCAGCTTTGGTAGCTTCACGCTGAGAGGAGATGAAGGGATGAGAGAAGGACATTTTGCTTGCAAACCGGGGAACTTTTATTCCCCCATGCATGGTCGAAGCGAATCGCTCTCAGCACAATGCAAAGCAAATGCCGGAGAACAAAGTACTTGCTACAGATTAAGTAGGGGGTGGGCGGACAGGGGTGGAAATCTGGCTTGCCCTATAGGGACAAACTTCAGGGGAGTGACATAGATTATAACAACCAATGGTAACATAACATAACAGAGGTGGGTACAGCATTCTGGGACAGATAGAAGTGCTAAAGTGGGGTGATTGATGCAGAACTTTCATGAAGAAGCAGGGAGTGGTTACAAGATTGACACTCGCCAGGGGAGTGAGCAAATCTTGACTGACAGAACCATGTAAGGTGAAAACTGGGAGAGGTGAGGAGATTGACAGGTCTGAGTGGCAGGAGCTTTCCAGGTAAACAACTTGGAGCAAACCACTGTGAGGGAAAAATAGGGGAGTACAGGGAACCAACCTAACTAACATTAATAAAATCCCTGACTAAATCAACCCAACCTACAACAGTGCTGGAATTGGATTTTATTTTCTCCTATGCAAATAAATGTATTCTGGATTAATGCTTCCCTGTAAACCTGTAGAACCAATTCATGAAAAGCAGTTGAAATGTGATGAAACTTATAGGGAGGCCAGAAGTAGAAGAGAATTTAAGATGGAAAGACACATGGTGTGAGGCCAAAGTTCCCTGGTAATTCTTAGTCTAAGTCCTCCTGAAGCCTTTTAAGCCTGTTAATATCAGTAAAACAATTCAACTCTAAATTATCAGCAAAATTAATCTAGCAGGTGCCATT
Organism: Vidua macroura; assembly: GCF_024509145.1. NCBI lineage: Eukaryota > Metazoa > Chordata > Aves > Passeriformes > Viduidae > Vidua > Vidua macroura. Next base: position 45,757,346 of record NC_071572.1, on the reverse strand, counting down.
TGACATATTTTTTACACCTAGGAATTTCTCAGACATGAAACAGTGGAATAAGGAAAATATTATGGCTGCATTATGTTCTATCAGCAACACTGAGGAAAGGACTGTTTCTAGTCCTATACAAATGACCTAAACTGTGCACTGGATTTTCAGAGAGAAAATAGTTGTCCTAATGATACCCTTGTGACTAACACTCTATGACTTGTGAAATGAGGATCATAACTAAAGTAATGCTGTTAGCACTAGTACAATACTAACACCCTGTGAACTTTAGATTTCTATTTTCTGTGAAAAGGAACAGAAAATGAAATAAACCCAAATAATTTCTTATGTCAGAAGAAATATATTTTCTAAAATAAATAATATGCTATCTTGAAAGATTATAGTTATACTTGATTATGACACACATGGGTCTGTCATTGTCTTGACATGAAATGGCAAGTTTATAATCCTAATCTGTTACTGGATTTTTTTTTTGTTTCGTTTTGTTTAGTCAGAATGCGGATGTATAAAATTACCTTATTCATAACTCTGAGATCCATGAATTAAAGTGACTGTAGTACAAATCTTCTGGAAGACAGGGAATTATGTATTATGTTGTCACATTGATTTAAATAACTTCATATAAGGAGGAGCAAAATAAGGGTAGAAAAGGGAATGGGATCTAGAAAATTCTGAACTAGTTGGGTTTCTGCCTTTATATACATTTCTCCTTCAAATTCTTCAACCATATCACCTTTAAAAAAAATTGACTTAGTATAGAGATAAAAATATTGGTGCTTTTTATGTGTCCCCATGACAGTCAAGTATTAATATACAAATTTTCCACTAAACATTGGAGGAAAAAACTTCATGTTCTTTAAGGATGTATTAGAAGGATAGAAGCACTGCACTAGTGACTGCTAATATAATTTGTCGGTGTGCTTGTTTTTTTTTTTTTTCAAGTGGAAATGTAAAGGAAGTTTCATGATCACCTTTTGAAAAATATTTCCACAGAAAAGAAAAGGTCAAAATCAGGCGTCATGAAGACTACATGAGGGAGCATATAGAGCACCCTGGCTATTATATTTATATTATGTGTCAGCAGAATCCTTATAAAGACAAGCTATACTACTTATCCAGAATGAAATTTTGAATTAATCTCCCAGTTATCCCTGTTATTTTTTGTCAGTTTGCATCATGGAATGGTACCCAAGTACACAAACAGAATTCCTTTTAGATGAAGCTGAAAAATGTGATTCATGACTATACCAAAACGTAGTTCATGAAACCAGAGATTAAATACTTAGAAGAAAAAAAAAAATCAGTGAAATATATCTGTTGTGGACAACAGTCCTTCAGCGGCAGCTGTTCCATTCTACAGATCAACTCCTACTGACCCTCATTGTATGTTAGTGTAGACATCACCTGGTCACAATAGAAATCAGGGAATTTCAGCATAGAATGAAGTCTCAGAGTGTTTTTATAGGACATGTAATTAGGTAGATACACCCTTGATACAACTTAACTCTAGGAAATATTGCTTTTCTTTCTTTAATTTTAAATCTAAATAAACTATTCAAATTTTGAGTTTCCTCCATTTTCTTTCTCTTTTCTGCTGGATAATTTCATATCTTGTTCCTAATGGCAAGACTATATTTCTCTTGTTTTCTTTTCTAATGCAAGTATACACCACAGCATAAGAAACACAAGTCAGCATTTTGGTCCAAAACCTACTTTAGAGGCCTGAAATAACAAAACATGGTCCCAAAAGCCAATATAATTTGGAAATACTTTCCATAATTAAGGCTTCTGAAAACTATTCACAAGTCAGTCAGCTAAAGTTCCTTTTACAGTGTATAGACAGTGCTACATTGTACCAATTTTTGTTATTGATGTCACAAATTTATCCAAATCAAACAAATTCTTTTTTTCTCAGATCTTTTGAGAGAGAGCTACAGTGTGAACCAGAGTGCATTAAAATATATATATTTTAAATATATTTGCATTTCACTTAACGTCTCTTTTTTACTTCTCACCTTGATCTATCACAATTGTCCTACATCTATTTTATTTCTCTAATTTTAATATAGACTTCAGTGTTAGGTAAGACAAAAGAGCATTCACAAAAAATTCTTCCCCCACTGTGTTGATTCCAAACAGCTGTGATTCAGTTGGTTGGTTTGCATCAAGACAGAGCCTTAAAGCTCCTTCTTTGTTCTGAAGAAAACCCATCATGGGGAGAAAAAAAGGAGCATAATAAATGAATAGCCTTTAGTCTGCAAAATTTAAAATGTTCTATTTCCAAGAAGTTCATGGGAGGTGTAAATGCCTGATTCAAAGCATTTACTGAAGATCAAAGAGACCAGTCATGTACAATTCTGGATGTTCAGAGCAAAAATATTTGTACTAACTTATAAACCATGGCCTAAAGCACCAAAAAGTTAGAGAGTGTTTCATTTTCTCATAAAGCAATGGTTTCTTCAGAGAATGAGCTAATTTAATAAAGTTTTTATGAAGTTCTGCAAAGTTTATTATGGGGTGAGGATCATAATTCCATTGCTGTGAAAAACATGCATTTCTCTCTAAGAAATATAGATCAAATTTGAGATATTAACTGTCACTTTCAAATAATAGGAAAAATGCAATAATCAAAATATCAAGATTGAAAAAGAAAAATGGAATGAAGTGCTCTCAAAATTTACCTTGTTTGCCTTCATCCTGAGTTTCTGATTACTAAACCTTATATAAATTTACAATAAAATCACTTACATTTGCAGTAATTTATGCTGCAGTGTCTTACTGAAAGTTTCTAATGTACATCCTCTTCACATAATTTCACCATTTTGGTAAAGTGGCACTAGTAGAAAGTGTGTATTATACAGAGGAAGAGTTCTAAATGCATGAGTATAGAGCTGATATAACTCACTGTTTTGTTTGACTAGTTTTCAGTAAATGTCTTTATACATATACAGAGATACACACTCCAAGTATATTTCTCTTTTTAATCGGACAGCTGAACCCAATGAAAGATGTTCCCTGATCTGAACAGACTATGGTCAATCTCTCACTGGCAGTCATTCAGAATGCAGATATGCTTGATTTTTCCTGGTGCAACACTCATTTCAGGAAACTCAAAAAGGGAAAAAAAAGCAAACAGCATTCCTTCAGTGAAAAAAAAAAGCTGGAAAGAAGCTACACTTATGTATGTGCATATGGTAGTTGATTTCATTTTTTATCTGCCAGTTATGAAATGTTTCATTTAATGTATCTTATTTTTCTTTAGCTTACTAACATTAATAATCTGTTAATTATCTTGAAAACAAAAGAAAACAAAGCAAAACAAGACAGAACTGGCAATCCCCAAAATATAGCTAGGGAGAAAAAGTATTCATTTTCAAAGAGTATTTATATCTTTAAATAAGTAATTTAATTCACTTTGATACTGCTGTCCTTATGCTGTGAAAAATGTATAAGGGGTACTGTATTGAAAAACAAAATATGTACCTTCATGATAAAGTGGGATTACCAAGCTAAAAATATATTTGAAAAAAGAGTGAATCAATAATTTCACAAGTACTCCCCCACTGCAAAATATATCTTAAAACCATGCTTTCCCCTTTTCAAATTCTTCCTGGAACATGTTAAATCACTTGCTGTGTGGTTGTTTTGGACAAAATGTGTTTGTTGCCAGGAATGACTTGAAAGAAGAGGTTTTTCTCTCAAGTATTTGAAGAAATAAGGATAAGAAGCTCGAGTTTTGCCAAATAGGGACTTCAAAGTTTGGCCTACAGATGGCTATGCATGCGTGCAATACTTGCACTTCATATGTTGCAACTTCATTTCACTTCCTCCTCCATCTTTTCAAGTGTTTTTTGAAATGCCTGCAACAAAAGAATTGTGGTGTACGGGTGGGAGACATTTGAAAGACAGTCCTTTTAAATAAGCTTTGAATGTCAAAGGAGATGTGTTTATGGTGTGACAGATGACAGTGCTTGTTCATGGAAGATTTAATTTTAAAGAATGGAGCTGGCCTGAAAACTTGAAACAGGACATTTTTGGCTTAGATTTTCTTCTAGCACCAAGATTAACTAATTCAAGACTACTGTGGTTCAGGTTATAATAACTGTGGTTGTGGTTATAATAGCTTGGCTTTTCATGAATTTAAGAATAAGAATTCAAATAAATTAGATTTAATTTTGAAACATACAAAACACTTTGAGAGTGTTTAAGAGAGCTGTTATGGCCATAGTTTTTATAAACAATAAGAAAATTAATAGCTTCGATTAAAAAACATGAGCCATAATAAGGAAAAATATATTTTTTAATATTCATGGCATATGGTTGAATATCATAGATTCATATAATAGAAGGGCTTGGGTTGGAAGGGACTTTAAAGACCAAAAATAATATGCAAGATGTCAATATAATAAGTATAATAGTCATATTCACCTATATCTATTCATATATATGGACCCTGAAAATTTTCTGGAATACATAGATGAGGTATAAAATTTTAGCAGTGTTAGATAAGGCAATGCATTATCTTAAATTAAGCTTCTGCAGTAGATGTGGCTAGATTTTTAGGAGAGATATTGTGAGTCATACTATTTAAATTACAATTACATCTACAGAAAGATTGCCATCAGAAAATCTAACACAAAATTTCATTTCCATTTTATTTTAGAGGATGAGATAATCAAGTATAAGTGACATTCTGTTTCTGAAGCTATTTCCACATTGAATATTAAAATAATTTGGTTCTGTTTGATTTTTTTCCCCTTGGGGATTCTGATTGTCATGCTGAGCTATATGTTCAAATGGATCATAACAGACTGTCATTTCTCTTAAGCCCGAGTATAAATTCTTGCAAATAGTACATATGGGAATATACAAACAACCGTAAAAAAAAAAAAAAAAAAAAAAAAAAAAAAAAAAAAAAAAAAGTGGAATCTATTTCTACTGAGAAACACTGGTTCTGGTTTTAGGGAAAAAAAACCCTTATGTGCCTGAAGTCCTGCCAGTATTATTTTAAATGATGGAAATAAACATGTATGTTCTATTTCAAGGCACATTGCACAGATTTAAGAAAACATTACTTTTGGAAAACATATTGAATGAAAATGAAAATTATTAATAATGAAACCTAATTTCCTCTTCAATATCCCACCCTCCTTTATTTCAGAATTCTAGGTCAAATTTTTTGCTCCAAACTTTACAGTCCAATTTTAATTTAAATATGCTTTTATAGCATAAACTATGCTGTTCTTCAGCTTTGAAAGACTGACTATATGTTCATGAGTTACGGGAGAATAGGTAATCAGTGCTTGCTGTGTTGGTTTAGAATATATTTTAAATTTATTTTAAAGTGAGAGAAGTAAGTATTTTCTCTCATTTCCAAAGGGAAAAAAAATACCTAGTTCATAACTCACTATAGAAGACTGTGTTTCTGTTAATACTGGAAAAGCAGCATATGGCCAAAATGAATTAGAGAATTAACTTATTAGTAAGCCAGGGATTTTCAAATATGTCTTATTCTATGATTTTGGTGAAATATTATGACAAATCAGTATGATCAGTCTGGTAAATTTCAAATTGAGTTATTCAGATTATGCTGGTTATTAAGTATTGCTATTTTCTGGGAAAGGGACATTCTTCTACTGGAATCTAGCCTGTATGTGTTCCATGTGAGCATAGGCTGCATGTGGATGAGAACAAGACGGAAACCTGGCTGCCAAAACACGGACTATATTATAAAGATAATATTATTTACATATTTTAATTATGGAATTAACATAAATAGTGAAGAGAATGCAGTAAGACAGTGTTTTATTATGCTAGAATTATATTTCATTGAAAGCAATATCAGTGAGTGATTTTTTTATTGCGTGCATTTTTTTATGGATCATCTATTCCTTGGTTTCCATGACATTTTCTTAATTTCAGTGCCTTCATCCTGGATAGTCTTGATAGGCTTGATAGCTGGATACCTTGATAGTCTGATTAGTCTTTCTCTGATGCTGCTTGGCTGCATGCAAGTAACTTATGGTGCATCCCATTTGATCCTCCTGTCTCATACACAAACAGATCATAGAGGCAGATTTAGTAACAAATGGGCAATATATGTGTTAAGTAGTGCCAGACCAAAAGCAGAATTTGGAGAAGATTCAGGTGTCTGACAAGTGATATTAGTGGGAACTAAGGCTTAGCGGACAGAAATGAACATTTAATAGGCTTTTGTAAATAGAATGGCAAGGTGGATGTATGAAACTATCTAATATGTTTACTCTTCAAACAGAAGACAATGACTACTACTTTTGTGCCATTGCTCAACATGGATTCTCCCATTCTGCTAAAATAAAGTTTCTGATTAAATCTAAATGTAGATAAGATATTTCATTTCCAGGTACTCATTAAGTTATAAAATAGAGAAAATGTGAGAGGAGTTAACAGTAGAAGTATAAAATTAAGTGCTAGAAAGCACTAGAAAGTAACAGATATGGAAATATAAAGTGTTGAAAGAAGAGGACTTCAGATGGAAAAAGAGAAACAAGAAAATTGTTAAATTATTTATTTAAAGTCTAATAACATGAGTGAAAGGAACCTTGCAAAGATGAGAAGTATGACTGGTGGACGAAGATACCAAGCAATTCAGTGAACAGCTACTTCACAGAATTGTCTGCTTCTGAGGTCTGCCCAGAAAGAGCAATGAGATCAATGGTAATCTGCAATAAGAAACAGAGTGACATATACCGGGAGGCCTTGCAAACAAAGGGGAACAGCCTATCATCTGTAATACAGAATAAAGTGGAAAGAATTCAGGAACAAAACAGTATTATCTGGTGACTTAAGTAGATTATGGGAATGTACAAGAGTCACTATAAGGCACCATAAACAATTAGGGAGGTTGTGCAAGACATGTTATTGGCTATTTAGTGGAGGAGTCAAAGACAGAGAAGTACACGGACCAAGGAGGTTTGAGTTAGGGCAAATATGGGGATGTAGAGGGAAAAAAGGCATAAAAAGTGTTGGTCAGTTACAAGCAGGTTGCTAATCTGTACTCATGGCCATTCTTTGCATTTTATTACTGCAGTCTCTCCTATTCTCTCATTAAAATCCATCTCTAACTCTTTCTTAGGGCAAATAAATCTATTCCATATGCATGGGTTTGTATAGGGATTTGACTGCTAGTCAGTGGAGCATGGGTCATATTTACTTTCCACTAATGAACTCCCATCCTTATCAGAGAGGGGAACAGGAAAAGGCCAGAAGTGTTGTCTGTGTCCTTGTCAGTGCTGAGTGTCTGTGCTGAGCTGTGTGTCTGTCTGTGAATACATGTGTACATGTAGTATGTGTGTGGGTGTCCTTTCCTCCTGGTAATATGCGCTCAGCCTCTCTGCTGGTTGTACCTACAGACAGGGAATTGTGACTGCCTTATCTCTTTCAGACAACTGAATTAGTAAACTAACTGAAATGAGGTTAAACACTTAAAAATCAAAATTGGTGGGGGGGGGCAGATAATTTGAAATAAAAAAATTGTGAGAAAAAAGAGAGAGAGCAGTCTGTAAGTCACAAGGCTGAGTGATGGGGAAGAGAAAAATAGGGGCAGCAGGAAACCTGTAGTTTCTGTTGCAGCACCAAAACTTAGCATGATATTATACATGTAAAGATATTTTTTTCACTACACATTACACTATGAAATATCGACATTTCACCTATTTCCTTGAAACATAATAAAGCAACCTTTTGCACCTATACAGCTTCCCAGCACGTGTCAGTAGGAGGAAGAATGAATGTGCTATTTGTTTAAAGGGTATTAGATATGTTTGGACTACTTGGTAGGGATATAGAATTATAGAACTAATCACTATAAATAATCCGAGTATCAGTGCAGTGACAAATGTTGGCATTAGCAGTGGGAATAAGCTATAAATTGCCAAGTGTGCAGAAACAAATTTATATACACATTCTAAGCAATGATCTGGATATTAAACAACAGTGTTTGTAAAGTTAGCTGGAATATTGTCTTTCTGAGGAAAAAAAAAAGGACATAATTAGAAAAACAAGGATATATAAGACATAAATATGGTGTATTTTGTGTTATGTGCTCAATGCAATCTATCAACACTATTTTTTCTTGCGAACAAACAAAAAGTTAAAAGCAAACCAAAACAATTAAAAAAAAATCAAGCCAACACTCTGCTTCCTGCTGAGTACATATAAAACTTTCAATGAAACAAAATTATGTAAGCCTTGTTTTGGTTTTGCATAGTCAATTAGAACATCTTTACATATACTCTATAAAGGTATTGTCTTATACTGCTATGAAACCATGTCGCTTTTGAGCATAGCACTGGAAACTCCTAATTATGGACAACAAATATTTTTGCAAGGATAGCTCTTGCGTCTTCTTACTCTGCATCTTCATTAGGATTGCTTACCTAATCATGTGAAGAAGGTCCTCCTCAACCTCAGGAGGCCTGCTATTAACTTATGCTTTCAATTTGCTTGCTTTACTGAATTAGTATCATCCTTAATGAGGGTGCTGACACACATTATCCAGCTCTGTTGCACTATTTCCCTTCTTGACTATCTTGTTATACAGCAAATGGGTGCCACATTTTGATTAGCCAAACTGAAGGGTGATAAAAGAGTATCTTATTACACTATTTCAGTCTATTTTCCTCTGTGTGAGTAGTAATGAAGCATGTGCATGCTGTCTCTGAAATTCAAGCTCTAGGGAGCAGCATTTTACTCTAGGAATAGGTTTTAATTACCAGAGTAATCTAAGGCAGAATTTGGAGAGACTGTATGTATCTAGTCCTCTAGAACTTTTTTTTTATACCTCACTTAGCTCTTAGCAAGGTCTTTGAGAAGGGAAATACTTCCCTTACAGCAGGTCATAGTAGAGAGTGAGTTATTTGTTGAACAAAATTGACACCTAGAAATAGTTGCCTTCACTAAATTTATGAGGTTTTTTCTTACAATGCTGGAATTTAGAATCAACTCTCTCTACACAATCAGAAATACCAAAATTTTTCAGGTTAAGTCATGTACTCTATTCCAAATTACCTGACAAAGGAAAATATACAAGACTCATGTGAGATCATGAGACTGGATCATGAAATCCTTCTTACTCCCATAATATTGTTGAACTTCAAAGAGCAGTTTATTGATCTTAGATTATCTTGACAACTTCACACAGATTTTTACTGTTTCAATTATTAATATAAGAGCTTTTCAGATCTTTTGAGTTCTAACTTCAATGAAGAAAGAAAGACTAAATCATAGTTAAAAATGACACTGAGGCTGAGAGACAAGGGTCTTTGTTGGTTGAATATTTCAGGTGGCATAATGTCACTATGCATTAATTTCATGACAATGTGACCTACATGATCTGAACCATACTATAGCCTCATTTTATTTATTTACTTATGAAAAGGAAAAGATTAAATTAAAAATGGGTGGTAGGAAAATATTAGAAGCATTAATATATGATTTTTTTTTTTGGAGCCACTTGTTTCTTTTCATTAAATCTTCATGTGTGTTAGTCGAAAGTCTTTTTTTTTTTTTTTTTTCAAAGTGCAACTAGTTGTGACTGAGCTTTAGAATTTTTGGTAATCGGCTAAACAAGGCAAGTGTAAGGGAAAAATTTCAGGTTTTAAGATTCATATAATAACTTGACTTTAATCACCTTTGAAATGTCTTGAGATTTAAAATCCTTACAATATCATATTTATTTTTTATGATAATTCTAAATCAGTAAGCTTAATTTACAAGTTCCAGAAATAGACAGCTCTCTATGGAATTGTTCTCTTCAAAGTTTTATTCTTTAAATTGACTAATAGCACATAGTGTTTCAAAAACTGCCTGCAACTTTCTGCAACACTCTTTCTGTGGTTTTCTGTAGTTTGCCTGACTAGAGACTGTAAAACTCAAACGGGAAGTATATAATGATATTTTTCATGCTAATATTCATATCTGTTTGTCAGTATACCATTTTGCCTGTTCAGAAGACATAAGACAACTATTTACAGGACATTAGCCCTATCCAGACAGGACAGACTGAAATACGTTTCAACAATCAGCTTCTCTGCCAAGAGATCCTCCTGTTTGCATCTATTGCCAATCTGGAGATACATGCTTCATAAGATGGGCAAATATCTGTAGATATTCTTCAGCCTACATTTTCAGCCTGTTTTTTTACCCTATGTCACTATTTATTCTTTCTCTCTTTTTTTTTAAATCTGATTTAGTATTTTGATTTTTTTTACATGCAAAGGGCATACGGCTTCTTCATTAATACAAATATATTATACTTAAGCAGTTCCTTAGTGATTTATTCTCTTTTATGAATTGCTGCACATCTTTGGAAATTCTCAAAGTACTAAAATCTTTTCAAATTAATCTTTATGTTAGTTTATTTGTCTTGGAATATATTAGGAAGTGTTTTGATTACATCATCAAGAGTTTAAATCTTCTGTTAATGCAAGCCATGCGTGTCTATGAAAACCACAACAAAAACAGCTTAAAGGAAAAAAAAAAAATGGGGTTTCATGCTGTAGTATCTCTTGGAAGCTATATAAATCACAACAGGAATATTTGTGCAAAAAAGCCACTATACCAGGTCAGAAGAAAAGACAGAATTATTTGGCAACAGGACTTCCCATTGGGCCATTATAGAAATGTACAATAAAAATTGTCAAAATCCAGAATTTAAAAGTGTTATTCTGTTTCTCCAAGCCAAACTGTCTCAAATGAGCTATCAGACACTGTAATGTAAGTATTCTATCAAACACGGAGGAGTAAATAGATATATCATCTGAATATCTGGTGAGCATTAGAGGCAATGGACCATAGGATGGGGCTGCCACTTATTGGAAAAACTGCCAGCTGCCTGCACACACAGCTGTTTCTGAGGTATTACAGCATTGATTATAAAAGCTCTTTCAGTCTTACAAATGCCGTGCTTTTCACAGATCCAAAGATCTCTTGCCACTTTTGTGCATATCAGCAATCTAAAGTTAAATATCATGTCATATACCCTGAGTGGCCTTTTAGACAAAAAGTAGAAGGACAAGTTTGTAAAACTCAGTCACCTACTTTTAAGAACTCCAAGAAGAAAACATGATAGCTGATATAACTGCTTAGTCCTATCTTCCCTGCAGTAAACTCCTGTATTCAGCACTTGAGTCTCCAGTCTATGCGAAAATATGAAGTATTTTTTAAACTGATAGATTTTTTTTTTATCAGTGCAAAATATCTATTTGGTCATCATAAAGTAAAATATAATGATTTAATGGGAAAATAATCCCTACTGGATGTGTGGGACCTGCTACATCTTAGGTATACATGCACCTATTACAATGTCTCCTTTAAATATATGTGTCTCGAACCAATTCTGTCATCAGTCCAAAAGTCACTCAGCTTTGAAGTGAAAGAACAGAACATTAGTTTGCACCAGATTTCATCAGGAATTCATTATTTTAGCACATGTGCATAGAGTAAACAAATGGTTTTATAAGCCAAAAGAGGAAGATGAAAAAAATCCACAGCCATGAGGAAATTGGTTTTATATTAAAAGGCAAGACCTATTTAAAGCTAATGCATTATTAATACCAACTATTTGTTACTCATTTAGAAACTATAATATGACCTAATTATAAGCACAATTTAATTGCTTTTACATTCCCTGTCTCTGAGGATTACAAAGATTAGGTGAATATGCTTTTCAGATTAAGCTATAAGGTGCTGATTTTGTAAAGTAGCAAATTTATGTTCCTTAGGAAAAAATCTCTTCCCAGAAAAAAACACTGTATTTTCTAAGACTTTTAATAAAGCTAATAACAGGATGGGCAAAAAAAGAATAAAAATTCTGTACATGTATAAAATGTTGTAATATTTATATTTCACATCATCTGAATAGATCATATGTAATTCTCATTTTTCTTGGAATTTCAGTAGCATCAAGAGTGTTAAGATTATGTTTGCCATATTTTGATTTCCGTATTTTGATTCTTGTGTTTCTTCTCTCTTTTTCATTTGAAGCAAAATTATATTTATTGCATCATTCTAGATGCAAATTTTTATTGTATTTTTAAAAAATATTTTCCTACTCATCCTGGCTGCTAAAGTTGAATTTTTATCATGGTTTTATCATACCATTCTTACTGATGGTCTTTGTTAATTTCCTTGCAAATCTGAACCATGAATCATAGTAGAAACTTCTGTAGTTAGAATCATTTTTGCTCTGGTAGTTCATGAACAAGCAGATATTTCAGAAGTTTCTAGCATTGTTAGAAAGAAAGCAAGCAAACTGAAACTTTTCTAGACCAAAAGTAAAATTAAAAAAAAAAAAAAAATAAGGAAAAACAAATTGGGAAAAAGAAAAGAAGACATGAAATGAGCCTCATAGTGTTCCTGCGATTTTCTTCTGATGGTAATTAAAAAAAGGGTGCAACATAATTTGTGCTAAGAAGAATGTGCCAGAGCTGCCAATTTCATTGTCCCAGCAGGAAATGTGCCTTCTAGGCAAACATTAAAGAGTCAAGTAGGCTAGTATTTTTCTGAGAGTAGGGATGGTCTGGCTATGTGCTGTGGTTTTGAATCACAGATGGTCTGCAGATTTCTGTCTGAATGCAACTGCCAGCAAATTTTAATTCTACTTCATAAAGTTAAAAATAGCTTTGATTAAGAAAACTTAAATAAATCTTTTGTGAATAAATATTTTAAAGGAATGAAAAAAACCCCTGTGTTTTATTTATATTTATTATATATTTATAATGATGGTATGTATGTGGATGTATCAAAGCTTGAATTGCAGCTTGGGTACTAGTCAACAAAGAAGAATATTCAGAGGTGTTTTTTTTTTTCCTTCTTTACTAGGTTAGTTTTCTTATTATTAAATCTAGTGTTTAGGTAATTTCAATATTAAGTCTTGAGCAATTGCCCAGATACGTAGCCAATAGCGCTGTCTAAATGAGAAAACTTTTAGTTAGAAAATTGAAACTAGAGAGTTAGCAACCCCTCAACTAAAATAAAATTCCAGTTAAAATCTTATCTATTTCATGTTGTTGTACCACCAATGAAAATCTGTAACCAAAGGAAGTGATGTTATCCAAATTAGCATATCAGCACTTGACTCTCAGAATCTGTTCCTTGCCTGAGGAGTCAGCAGTTTGGAAAGGACTCTTAGTTATTATACAACACAGTTAATATTTCCTTGGGTAAAATGCAGTTCCAGATGGTCGATTTCTAAACTTAGATATGCAAATATAGCTGACTAAATATGGGGGTTGCGGGTGTATATATATGCATACATATATATACATATCAAATATCAAACATATCAAATATCCTCAGGATATTTGAAACTCTTCAATTGTCATTTGCAAAGGCATCTAGTAATGTTTAGAATGCCTTGGTGATAACTGTGATGTTAGCAGGTACTCATGACAACTGAGGGTGTTTGAAATGACATTAAAACAATATATACACAGCAGCTGAACTGAGACCCTGCAGACTACAGACAGATTATTCAGTTTAATCAGTTGGCTACATATTGCGGTCATTCAAGAATACTATAGGGTATTTGTCCTGCTGTCCAGCTGCCATCCCAAAAAGCCCATGGCTCTACCATACATCCTATTATATCTGCAAGGCCAAAGTGTTATGTCAGATACATCTGAGCATTTGATTTTTATACTTGATGGCATTGTTACAAAATTGGAGCAGGCCAATAGATGTCTGATTTGAGGTAAGTTAAACCATGTTGACTTCATGACTAAGGTTAAAAGTTTGTGGTGTGAGGTATCACGCTGAGGTATTCCCAGGGGCCATCAGTGGTTCCTGTGAGGCTCTGGTAACCTTTCATGTTATTTTTTATAGTGAAAAAAACCAATGTCCCATGTGTCTTGGATAACCTACAGCTGTCCACCACATCACCTTTCACTGAGTACCTAATTCTGGATTGTTGAATCCCACATTAGGTATGAGTTAACTGTAATGGAACCTTAGATATTTATTTAAAATAGGGAGATATCTACTTAAAATAGGGAGGGCTTGCCCTTGCTTCAATTTGTTATACACAAATTGCTATAAAGCAATTTGAGGTGCCCTACAGTATTCAAGACACCTGACTAAAGATGGTCGATAATGCACAGTATCTGAAGGACTTGTGGCCTTTGGAAGAAGCACACAGAGATAAGGTAGGCTAGGACCATAGGGCCATAAGATGATTCAAGGCACATGAGGAGTTCTTTATCCCAGGCTGCTGTTCAAAGCAGACACAGCTCTGGCCAGAGTATTCAAGACTTTGTCCAGACAGTCTTGAAAACCTCTGAGTATGAAGCCTGCACAGTTTCTGTGGGCATCCTCATCCCCTATGTGGTTGACCTCATGGTGTAATTGGTTGTCCTGATATCCAGTTTGGACCTCCTTTGTTTCTACTAACATCTCTCTTGCTCTCCTATCACACACCTCAAAAGACATTGTGTAGGTATTGGGGGCTGTTGATAGGTTCCCCATAGCCTTCTTTTCTCCAGGTTAAACAAACTCATCTCTCTCAGTATTCCTTATATGAAGCATACTCCAGTCCTTTAACTCACAGCCCTTTGTTTAGATGTCACATAGATTTCTGTTAATATGTCCACCAAACCTGTAGGTAGACCTCCAGATGTAGCCTCACAAGGGTTGGGGATGGGGGGAGCCATCACCTCCCTCAACCTGCTGTCAAAAGTTTTCATAATGCAGCTGGGATGCTGCTGACCTTTGTGACAAGGATACATTGCTGATCCATGTCCAACTCATTGCCCATCAGCATGCCCAGGTATTTCTCCACAAAGCTGCAAATGGTTCCCAATACAAAACCATATGAAAAAAAAAACTCCTAAACAAACTTTTGCATGGGGTCCTGTTAAATCATCACTGATTTTCTTAAGAAAGTTTCTTACAGAAAGCTGTTCCTAGGATTGAATAACAATAAATATTACATTTGTGAATAAATAAGTTCATAATGAAGGAAAAGTTTAAAATATGCTTGGGATAGCTGGACTCTAGATGGTCATTATAAAGGGAAACAGCTTCTTTCA
This sequence comes from Vidua macroura, assembly GCF_024509145.1. Taxonomy (NCBI): domain Eukaryota; kingdom Metazoa; phylum Chordata; class Aves; order Passeriformes; family Viduidae; genus Vidua; species Vidua macroura. Next base: position 45,742,281 of record NC_071572.1, on the reverse strand, counting down.
TCTATCTCAGAAATATTGTAGAAATTCACTGTTGCGTCCTGGGATTGGGTTTTAGGGGTTCTTATTTGTATTAGCTAGTTGAGTCCTGTGTACCCCCATGCTTCCTCCGTGTTGTTTTCCCCCCATGCTGCCTGCTGCCGGTTTCTGGCCCCATGCTGCCTGCTGCCGGATCTTCCCCCTCTGCCGCCCCTATTGGCCGGCAGGCCGTGGATCCTCTCGCCCCGCCCCTCCATAAAATCCTACCCCGCCAGCACCCAAGCGCCATTTTCTCCCATGCGAGTGCCGGGAGTGGTTGCGTCTTTCCATCGAACCGCACCACGTGATCAATAAACCATTCCTGCCAAGCACAGAGTAAATGGACAAATTCCTTACCTCTTTACCGGATCCCTAGCGCACGGTAACAGAGGCTGGCCAGCCCACGCGCCTGAGACACGGAGCCGTGTCCGGGAACCCGCGGCAGCAAACCCCGGCAGCACGTGGAAGCTACGCCACAGCCGGGCTCCCAAGAGCCGTGTGCAGCCGGGGAGAGCGAAAACCCACACCGCAATTATTCACTGGTGACATAAAATGTCTACTGTCTTCCTCATAAAAGAAACAAATAAAAAATCCACTGTAATCATGGTAGTGATATTGTAGAGATGGGATGGCTACTGTAATGAAAATTATCTGTTCTTTTTGTGATGCAATGTTTCTTGAATAGCGTTTTCTGTCAAATAATGAAATCTAGATTTCAAGATTCAAAGTAATTTTGTTGAACTTGGTATTTTACTGCATGGAAAAGGTGCAAATAAATTTATCTCAAAGCTCTAAGTCAGGTTTCTGTCAGTCACTTTTACAAGATGACTGATGCTCAGCTGCGCAAGATAGAAAAATACAGAGTCTAAAATAAATGTAGAAAAGAACAACTGTTAATCTAGGATTTGTTAATATAGTTGAACAGAGTGTTTGCAGTATTTAGATTTCATCACCCTGTGAAAATTTGTGGATAAAATCACAATGGAAAATAATTGTTTGATATCCATTCTTAACAATGAAAGCTATCTTTTTTTTTTAATTAAGACAAGAGCCATTATATATGGCCATAAGAACCATTTGGACGGAAACGTAATCTAGTTAATGTAATCTAGTTAATTTGCCACTCTGGATTATGGAGTTAAATAGTTAAAAATCTGTATTGAAAATGAAACAGACATACCATCACCACTACACAAAATCAAATATGGAATGTTTATGTCATTTTTTATATGGATGCTTATCTTCTGTTCAGTGTAGAAGAAGAATAGTCTCACTTTGTTTAGAAATACTGAATTGATGGTCATATTGTGAAGTAAAACAAAGTATTGAAATTAGTAGCCTACACTTTAGGATAAAAAAATTGAAAAAAATAGTACCATAGTGGCTTGTTGTATTGGGGGAGGGGAGTGGAATTTTTTAACAGTTAATATTATAGCTGCCTTTACATTAAAACAGGTCAGAATGTATGGTTACAGCTAATTATAGGTTTTCGTGATTAACCAGGAGATAGGAGAAAAATCTGATCTGTTGCTGAGAGGGACTGTGGTTGTGGAAAGAACATCAAAATAATTGAAAGATAAAATGTATGTACAGATATCATCTAGAAAGAAATAGGGAACTTGTAGTTCTTACGGCTATCTTTGAAAGTGTCTAGCTTGAAATAATAGAAAAGGACTAAACAGGCCTAAGGTTTAGCATTTTTATGCCTTCAAGTTTAACCTAGGCGTACATTGGGTTTTCTTTCCCAAACATTGATTGAGGAAGTATAAACTTTAATCAAGAAGGGTGATGACAGTCTAAAAATATTCTTATCTTTTGGCACTTTAGCAGAATGGATTCGTCTTTATTAACTGAGTCTATATTTTATGAATATGAATACATAATCCTTCCTATGTTTACACAGCTTCCTGTCATCTTGTACAACTTCTTATTGAAATCTAATTTTACTAACATTAAAATATGATACATGAACAAAACTCTTTATTCTATGAAGATCCTGTTTTTCTAATGTTAATCCACATTCACCTTTCTCTGGAAGTACTCCACCACATTAACCCTTTCTTTGTTTACTTCAGGTATTTTCATACTTTCACAAATATACAAACATTATCTCTTTGCATCATTAAAAATATGTACTAGAACAAATGGAAATAGCCAATAGTCTACTTAAAACAATAGCAAAGAATTTTACTTGAAATGTCTGAGGGAACAGAAAAAATAAGTTTGAACATTGCTATTTTTATAACAGTTAAAATCTGTAGCCAAACTAATTGATGGTATAGGTAGGTAGAAATACCACATTTCAGAGTGTGAGCTGTTTTTTGTTCAGTATGCTTATATTCAAGGATATAAATTATTTTTAAAACATTAATTAAAGAAAAAAAGATAAATAGAAAAAAATCCATGCCAAACAATATAAATAAGATTTGTTAAGGTGCCACTATAACTGGCAATCAATTGTTTCATTGTGTATGCAGTTTCAAGAATGGTGTGAGTTAAAGAATTCAACAGTTATTATCATGACAGTTTTTGCATCATTTAATGTTTTAATTCTTCTTTCCTTAATCTTCTGAAAGGAAGAAGCTATTTAACAATGAGTAATTTTATTCGCCAGATGCTCTTTTTTTAAACAATTGACTTAGGTTTCTATGGTAGACTGCTCTTTTCATTTGAAAGAAAATTAAAGAGAAAGGTGTCACAAAAGAGTAAAGAAGTGAATGTCACAAGGAATATTATTCAGATAGTTCTGATAAAAAAAAAATATTCAATGTGACAATATTATTACCCAGATTAGAAATCATCAAGATAAATGGATACTGGCAGCTAGATCCCATGGATACATATTACAAAGTTTTGTATAGTCCCAGTGATTTTTTTCAGGTTTTAACCAGTTCAAAAAGTTCAATATGTCAAGTTTTGTAGCTAGAATGCAAGAACAGTTCACTTTTATCTTAAGGTTAATATAGAGTGGACGATTCATGGTTGCCAGAGGTTGGTGCAAGTATTTCATTACTGATGATTAATTTATGTATTATATGTGTTTATTGAAACCCAAAAATATAGTGTGTGTGTGGGTTTTTTTTTTTTTGGTTTTTTTTTTTTTTTAATCTTGGTCTTTTAATCTCTGTACTATCTGCTAACAAAGTGGTCGTGGAATTGTACATCTTTTGGAAACTGAGGTTCTACTAAATATTGTTCTAAAACATTTACAGAAAACAATTTGAAGTAGTAAGTTACAAGGAGGTTCAGCCTCTGATTTTTGAGCCATTTTGTTTTCTGGTGCTCCACATACGGAGAAAGAGAATATCAAAGACTTTTTTTATCTTTCAAAAAGGCATAAAACCAGTAGTGTATCAATATTGAAAATGTTCAAATTTAGAAAAAAGTTTTGGTCCTTATGTTAAATATGAACCAACAGATTTTGCCTACTCACTTCTTCAGGATTGAGCACTTAGAACTCTCCATTTGCTTAAAAATTTTATTTTATTTTAACTAACCTAAATGAAAACACAAAATTATTTAAAAACTAGATAGAACATGTTCTTCTGATGTATATTTTTCTTTATTATCATTTGTAGACAAAGCAATAAATGTTTTTCAGTTGCATTAACCTGGTAGATTTCTGAAGGCTAAGAATGCAAAATATAGATTGCTACTCTCTAGACACTCCACTGCATATATTTTATTAAGACAGTAGAATATTTTACCAAAAAAACCATAATATTCCCTCTGCTGGGGATACCTGTGATTACAGAATGCAACAGAAAAGACGAGGAAGAGGATTACATGCTCTCCCTAGCTTTTCAGTTCACAGACTGAAGAAACACCTTGTGATACTTACAGTCTCTGTGGAGGGTCTGGACGAGGCTGAATACAGCCTGAAATGTTGACACTCAAGAATTTTAGGCTCCTAGTTATCCTCTGTGACTTATAATTTGGGCTTTTTTATAATGACTAACTTCTGAATTATCTCTTATCTGCAGGTCCAGGGTCTGTTCATTATGAACTACAGACAACTAAAAGTCTCTTTATTATCTTAAATAGGTGGACAAGGAGAAAAAAAATTGCAAAGATAGCAAAAAATAGGAACAAGTACTCAACATTGGTTGATTGCTCCTTTTCAGGAAGTATTTTTCCCCCCAGATAATTCTTTCATGTCCTTTCTGTTTTCTTCCATTCTAGCATATCTCTTCCTGGTGTCCTGCTATGTACAATAATGGTAATTCAACAGAGCATGCTGCTGCAGAACTTCAATTCCACTTCAATACCACTTCATACAATTTGCAGTACTTTGTATCATTGGACAATTATTTTTTTTTTACTTCCAGTGAAATTAATTTCTGATATTCTGCACTTATTCATTCTGCACACCTACACTTATAACACTGTGAAAAATGATTATAAATTCTGTCTGCTATTTTATTGATGCTTCTGCCACTTTGTAGGAATAAGTTTTCCCTTTTATGTGTTATATGTGTTGTGACATTATGCAACAATTTATTAATTGGTAACAGGAAAGTTTTAAAAAGCAGTAATCCTTATGTTCATCCACAAATAAGGGGTAGAGTCATTCTGCCTGACTTGGTACTTCTTTTAGCTTCTTAAAGTAGGAATCAGTCCTGTTTTTTCTCTCTAATTTTCATAAAGTGAACAACTTCCCTTGTGCAATGTCACAAAGAGCAGATTCGCTCTCTGGGCATGCCAGTGTTTCTCTGCTTCTGTAAGAGGCACTTGACAGAATATAACCTTATTCAGATATATTAGCTAAATACTTCAAGTTCAGTGGGATGAATGTGGGCATAAATAAATAAATTGAAATCAATCTTCCCCTGCGGGAACAAACACTTTATGGGAAAGAATAACTAAAAGCAAGTTAGCATTATGCTCAAAATACTGTTTATGGGCAAAGAGGAAGTAAAATGCATATTAAAAAGAATAACAACAAATGGTTGTTGCTTCTCTCATGGAAATCTGAAAAGTCTAGTTCAAAAATCATCATTAGTCTAGATCCAATTATTAAAGACAAAGAAATGTTTTTATTTTTTATAAAATAATACTCATAAGAGAATTCAAAATACAAGAGTCAGGTTTTATGGCTTCCTCCCTTTCTTATCATCCCTTGTTATGCTGATAAAGGTCCTTGGTCACATACTTTTAAAGGAAGCACTTGGTTTCTATACAGGCAAAACTCTGTCAGTCTCTGGAGTCCTCTGCTGGAATGACTGTTCTGTTTAGAGCTTTTCCTTCCTCCTTCAGTAACCAGTTGTGGTACTTTGTATGTGTTTGTTAATGAGCTTCTACACTTTTCTCTTTCCTCATAGGTATGCAGTGTCATGCTACATCCCAGTTTACTATATATGGTGACCTTTATACACATGTTAGATACTAGGGTTTTTTTCCTGTTCATTACCCCCAAAACCAGTTTTGTCCATCTCCAAATCTGCATTTCTGTACTGACAGTGAGTTGTTTATAGGTGTGGATCTCCAGTGCCAAGCCTGTGCCTCATCTCTTATGATAAGACACCCCATGTCTGAGCTCCTCTGCCCCATGCTCTGTGTCTCCACTTCTCAGAGTCTTTGCTACTGTACGAGTTGTGAATTTCTCTGTACTACCTCACTGTGTTAGAGCTGCAAATACCTAATTCTATGTGATTTTTTTTTTTTAATTGCTACTTTGTATAAAACTCTTGTAATACAAAGCTAGAGGTAAGGAAAATTCAGAGAGAGCAGGCCTGGCAAGTGAAGCACCAAACTTATGGCCTGTTACTGGCAATGGCAATACTGTAAGACTATGGACTATGCAATCACACTATGCAAATAATGTGATAATAATCACATTATAATAATAATGTGATAATAATCACATAATAATCACAAATATGCAAAAGGAAATAAGATCCAAAAGTAGAAGGCAGGTAGGAGCTGTAAGTTTTTTACACTGGAAAAACTTCTAGCACATTTATTGTCTCCAGCAGAATACAAGTCTCAAATAGGCACACGGGATTTCAACACATTGCCTGAGAAGAGCTACATTCCATAAATTAGCATGGGAAGCAATCAGTAGGATGAGCAGGGAGCTGTCTACATCTGCGTGAGAAAGAAAGAGTGGAACTCATGTGGATTCATGTAACAATTTCAGTGACATTAGGAGGTTCAGATTAAATGCAAAAGAAATTATATATATAGTACTATATATAATATTTAATGTGTATTTTATATAATAGTCCAAATGTAAAGAATATGTGATTACTATGAGTTAATATATGAAACATATATGTACTCTTATAAATGGATATAATTATTTTAGATCAGTTAAGGTTTATGTTTCATATATTTACTTGTATCAATCACATTCTTTCTATTTGGATTATTATTTTAAGAAGGCTATACTCTGTGTGAGAGATTTTTTTTTGAACTTTGGAACAAGGGAAGTTGGAGACATGACTTTCATTTCATTTTTCATGTTTAGAAAATGCTGAAAAATTTTCTCTGTTCATGAAACACACATACTTCAAAGTTTGTTTAATCCACAAACCATACAAGCAGCTAAACTTCAAAAATTACTAAGCATGGACCCCAGAATGCAAAATGCCTTGTCTGTTTCCCATATTTGGTGGAAGGGTATGTCACTGTGTATTTTTAAAATCCCACCAAATGGCCTTAATTTATCTTCACAGGAGGTAAAGGGAACATCATGTTCCTGGTTGGATTAATGACTGAATATGGCAACAGGCCATGACATCACATGAATATTAAATAAATTATAGCACCATGCAGTGCAGTATGTGTGTGCTCAGTCACATAGCATGAGAGTGGCCATGAAGTGTGTAACTATGTTTTACACCATCTTCATTAATGTGGATACAAGTTTTTTTGATTTCACTTCTAACTCCAGTTGGGCTCAGATTCCTGTCCTGCAATGCACTCAGTAGAAATACTGTACTATTTACTGCTAGGTTTAATTTTTCTCTTGGCAAAATGATCAAGATTAGTGCCGTTTTATTTTCTTTGATTGGTATTTATTAGTTTTTACATAGAGTGAAGGAGTCATTTGACTTCACTCAGTAGACACGAATGAGATTGTTAAAACAGACCTCAGTGCATCTCACAGTTAAAAGTATTTCTCATTTTCAAATATACTTTACAAGAATAGATTTTCCTTTGGCCTTTTTCCAGGTGTGTGGCTTGCAGATAACATAAGAAATATTTAAGTGTGCAGGGGGGAGTTAATTGCTGTTGGGAATGGTTTTGAACCAGATTCAAAATGTTTAATATTTAACATGAAGGGCTGGCTGATGTTTAAAACAGGTGATTATGGTCTTTGCGTTTCAATTAAAGACATGTATTCCTATCTTAATATAAGAACTTCAAATATCCAGAGCCTTTCGCATATAAAGGCAGGCTCCACCACCTGTAAATGAGATTTTTTGGGTTTTAATTATTTTTATTACTTGGCACAAATTTTAAGCAGGTGTATTTCATTTATAATTGGATGAAGTTATGGTCCCATTCAAATACAATGTACTTTGTTTCCAGCAGGATTAACAGTTCTATGAAATACAGGGTAGGTATCCATGAGGCTATATATATGTTATATATATACAGCACATATATTATAGATAAATATGCAATGCTTACTTTGTAGTGCAAGGTTCTGTTTCTGAGAAGTAAAATTGTAGGCACAATCACTTCTCTTCTATAGATGTAATTGTTCTGAAAATGTCTGATAAGAGGTTTTTGAGATGTGGTGTACAGAGCATATGATGGTGATCCATAAAGAACTGATTCAATCGATCACATGAATATTATTATTTACACCTGCAAATCCTGCAGGTCATTATAAAATAATAGCTTAATAATTTTAAAAGAAAATATTTTCTTTTGTTTTTCCAAGACATTGCTTATCACTCATTGGTGGAAGCCTTCTAGAAAAAACAAAATATGGTCTTTTAGGAGAAATTAAAACTTTTAGTTTAACTTAGACATCTCTGGGTGCAGTGAAGACTGTCTTATCTGTGTAAAGATCACACCTACTAGAGGAGAGAAAGACCAAAATAAAAAAGGATTACTGTTACATGTTAATTTTAATGCCATCACAAACATTCTTTGTTATTTCCCAGATATAATGTTAGATAGAATTGTGTTATTTTGAAAGAAAATGGAAGCAGAAATAGAAAAGAAGCTGAACAAACATGGAAGGATCACCAAGGGCACGGGAACAAAGTAATTATTTCTAGTTACAGTACTTGACAAGCTGTCGACTGAGGATAGGTTTTGCTCTGTTTATTCACCAAGAGTTAATCTCTAGCTAAGGTGGTATTTATATCACGTACTACAGCTCAGATTTGAGCTCCCTGAACTGCAAAAAGAATTGCAAACAAAGGAGGCAGCTCTTAGACAAATAATTTTGCTGCCTACCTTTTATTTATGACTCTGGCCATAAAATGTCCCTGATGGAATTGAGATAAAATGAAAAGTAAATTAAAAAAAAAAAAAAAAAAAGGTCTGTTGTTGTTGTTCTTATATTTAAAATAGCAAAAGAAGTTAAAAGAGACCAAAAGTAGGTGTATTGCCTGTGTCATTCTTTTTGATAATTTAAAAAATTGCAAATATACAAATGTTTTCATTAAAAAAAAATGGAAAACAACAAAAGTAGAAATGAAAGCCACTTGTTTTTTTCCTTAATACATGAAAATCAGATTTTATTTCCTTTTACCTATGATGCAAGTAAACAAAAAAAAATTAAGGAAAGAAATAAATCCAGTAATGTCATGGAGATGGTTCATGTTCATGCTCAAAGCACATTTCTTCCTTTTCTTTATTTAACATTGTACACCACTAATATAGCACTGTTAGAGCCAGAAGCACAATTATATCAGCATCTTAGGAAAACCAGCAATATTTCTTTGACTTGTTTACCTTTTAGGAATATATTCTGCATGCCACACATGGTAAATATTCAGATGCACTTCGCAGTCAATAACCATGTCGCAGCTCCCTTGTTTTCAAAATTATTCTGAGCAGATATTGAAAGGAGGAAAGGAAAGTGTTACAACACTCAAAGGTGAAAAAAGGTGTAGTTTGTTTGGGTTTCGTGCATGGTTTGTTTTTTGTTTTGGTGGTGCTGTTGGTTTTGGGCTTTTTTTTGGTGGGTTTTTTTGATTATTTTTTGGTTTTGGGTTTTTTTTGGGTTTTTTTTTTTTTTTTTTTTTTTTTGCACACGACTCTGGAACTGTTACTTATTATCATCTGGGTGGCTTCTTCTGTGGGAAAGTTGTATGTGGCATATGGACCTCAAATTCTTTAGGTTGGAATCCTGAAATCTAGAGATACAGATAGAACATCTCATGTTACCACCACAACCCAATAAAATAATCTTCCCCTGACTATTTGAGACTGCTGGATTCCAACAAATGCAAGTCACAGAGTCAAAAAATGTATGAAGTATCTTTGGTAAAGAGAAAACAAATTGTTTGTTTCTCCTTTGATTTTACAAAAAATTAGCGAGATAAAAAATTAGAAGTTATAAATTTATTTTCTGTGACTTTTATAAATTACACACCTAATTTGATCACAGTACTAGCAATATTTTTCCCATAAATGCTGTCTTCATTTGTTATAGAGGGTGTTGTGTGTTTTCTTTAGTGTTTTCAGCATTATATTCAGAGGGAGTACAACTGAAAGGATGAACCCTTCACATAGTAATTTAAATAATTTGTAATATTATTCAGTGTCTTGTCTGAGTTTAAAAAAAAATATTTACAATAAATGGTCAGCATCACTACTTCATTCTAGTGATGTGTATGTCAATTATTTTGCATTATGTAGCCCTCAGATTAGTTGAAATTAGGGACAAATTGGTTTTTTTGCCACAACTAAAATAAGTGGCATTCTTGTGGTTAACATCTTTATTCAATTACAAAATTTTTTGAGTTATTGGTAATCATCTATCGTTGCGGTGCATTTCAGGGGAACTCCCTGGGGTGTCCCTGGGGGGCCCCCATAAGCTGTGAGTTTGCTGGTAGCAGCAGGCAGGTGAGGAGACTCCACACGGCTTCTGAGGGTGCTAATAGGATGAGGGTTTATTGGGGGTCCTACCCCCCGGGAGGCAGCATGGTTTCTGAGGGAAAGGGGAGGGGGAGAGAGAGGCTGAAAGAGCGCCTGCCAGGAGAGCCGGCTAAGAGAGAGAGGGCCCAGTCTCCCCGGCACACTTAACAGGGAGATTCAAAGTGGGCGCGGAACAAGATTGGGCCAATGGGATTACAGACACGTGATACTTAAGGGGAGGATCACAGGCTTGGAATAAACCATACATTTTGAGGGGTGAGACAGAGCATACCATTTAACTAAAATATAACACCACAATCTATGTGGCACCCTTGAACATGATCCTGTTATTCTGCAAAGGTAATCTGCTCTATGAAACTAAATTGCTGCACTTCAATATTTGTTGATCAGAGGCTCACTTCTTTGAAGTAATTTTTGAAAAATTAGTCCTATTGACAAGGCCCATGTCTATTACAATCACTGTATATGCTGCATTCAGGGGTTTAAAGCTTTTGCTAAAAGAAATTACTTCTTTCGAATTAGATCAGGTGTCATCACTGTAAAGGCACAATACCAGCAGATTGTAGGGATGGTGGGTTTCTCTTGCAGCTGTAAAGTACACTGACCTTGCTCAACATGGAACTCTAGTTAACATAATTAAACTCAAGATTTATGCATAAGAAAAAAAGAAGTCATAGTGAAAGGCTGATTAGAAGAATGAGTTTGGTGGAATGATTTTTGTAATTGCAAAGGTAGCAGAGAATCTAGTTAAAATTCAGGTATGGATGATTAATAATAAGCAATAATTGAAGTAAAGTGAAGCATTAGCTCATACAGGTGTATGCATAAATTCTAAGTATCTAAGTACTGAAAACTTTAATTTTAGAAAATAACTTTAAAGTCATAAGAGTAGCCACTTCAAAATATAGCTCGAACTCATTAAATATTTTATGTGCACTTTTAGTAGTAGTAGTAGTAGTAGTTGAGTAATAGTAGTGATAATATTGCATTGAAAGCAGCCTCAAGTTAAGGCTACATAAAGAAAATAAATTTGGAAATTAGTTGCCTAAGTATAGTCAGCTGGTTCTGTTTGATCTCATCACATGCCATAAAAGATTGAAGATATGTACATGTGCTTGACAGACATGAGAGAGGCCTACAGGACACCCACGTCATTGTGGAGCATGACAGAAGGCTTGGAAGGAAATCAGGGGTACTTCACATGTCCCTGGATACATATTTGACAAAGTCAAACACTGCCTGGCTGCAGGTCACCAGAAACTGGTGGTCTACAGTGGTGTGGATCTGCAACACACACTGCTGTGATTTAGCTAATGGTTTTTATTTGAAGTAACAAAGAAATTTTTGAGTATAATTCATCTATAGAAGGCCTACATGTAGCAGGACACTAAATGGGTAGTGATTTGTATATGTAAATAAAAGTAGATATGCAGTTCTAAGTGTCTGAGGTCTTGAAGTTTTTTAATCTCACTACACCTTCTAAGGTTTGAGTTAGTTGTGACAATAAAATGAGTGCCATGTCATTGCATGACACATACAACCACTGTGCCATAATATGGTGTATGGTGCCCAGAGCTATTAAAATGGGATTCTCTGCTGGGTTTTCTACTGAAAACAAAACCAAGCAAATCCAGTCAGACAAACCAACAAACAATAAACCCCCTCAGAACTAAAATGCATGTAATGCACTGCAGGGTGAGTATTCATAGGCCACACATGTTCTGAGCATCTTTCAACAAAGACATATTGATGGCAAATTCTAGCCTCTTATCACTGTAATAATTCTACTGCAGAAATACATTAACTACAGACCTGATTTCCAATTAGATTTTTTTTTTCTCATGTCTGCTAGAGCATTAGTGAAACTGCCTGTTTTGTGTTCTTAGATCACTTAGATCATTCTCTAAGACCTCTTAAATAAATATTTAGTATAGGACAAGATAGAAATATTGATATAGGTATGTGCATAAGTAAGCTTCTTTTTCTTTGGATCTAAATGTAATGAAACCCTTTGTTCAGGTTTACTGTTCTTAATTTCTGACAAAAAATACCTTGACATTGTTCTGACTCCTTTTTTCACTGATGCTCTTAAAAAAAAAAAAATTATTAAAGACACTTCTGTCCCCCAACTTCCCACAAAGGCCATGGAGTGGTATTTCTTTTATGTTCTCTAAAAATCTACCTAAAATAGTAAACAATTGGTCTTTAGTCAAACAATGTTATTAATATGCATAGAATCCTTCAGACATTTGCAATTTCATCCACAGAGACTCTATTTTACCTTCAAAGTATGTAAATCTTTGTATTTCTTTCAAAAAAAAAAAAAAAAGAAAAGAAAAAAAAAAGAAAATAGGCTTGACTTGTTCAAAACCTAAAAAGAATTTGTAATAAACCTCAGAAGTAGAAAACAAAAAAATCCTTTATGAAAAAAGTAAAAGAAAATAAAATCCTCTTAAAGGAATAGCTCTTTTCAGGGTCTATCTCCCTCTACATATCTCATCTGATCTGCAATTCATGGATCCACAGTGTGCAGTCTAGTAAGACAGAAGTGATCTTCAGGAGTTACTTGACAGTGACACAGTGGCCGCTAATCAGAATTTTATAGTTAAAAGTATAGAGCTAACCAACAAATCTGTTGCAAATAGGTATATAGTTAAAATTATTATTTTAGTTAAGTTTACTCAGTGTTCTATTAATTTAAAATATGAAATATTCAAGTCTGAAATAAAAGACATGCACATTCTCGGGGGCAGTGTTTGCCTCCACACATACGGGGGAAAAAACCAAAGACATTATAAAACATCTATATATGGCTTTCTCCACTCTGGGTGTCCCAAAAACTATAAAGACTGATAACGGACCAGGGTTTGTGTCCAAACAGTTCATGGAATTTGTGCAACTATGGGGCATTGACCATGTTACTGGAATTCCACACAACCCTACAGGGCAGTCAATCGTGGAACGGAAACACCAAGAGATTAAGAAATTATTAGAACAACAAAACGATTCGGCCATCACCACGAGCCCTGTAGAGAGGTTGTGCAAGGCCCTGTATGTTCTCAATTTCATGAACTGTTCAGACCGCGAGCCAAACCCCCCGATCCTGCGCCATTTCTATAATAACACCAGGGCGCAGTTGAAGGAGAGGCCTCCTGTGCTCATAAAAGACCCTGAGTCTAAAGTTATCAAAGGTCCATACCCTCTAATAACGTGGGGGAGAGGGTATGGATGTGTTTCAACAGAACAGGGCCCCAGGTGGATCCCCGGGAAATTCATCAAACCGTACCGGGAGGACATCTCTACAGAAAGCCAACCCCCAGAACACTCCCCCGAGACGCCAGCTCCATCAGAAACCACCGTCGCGTGGAGTCGAAGGAAAAGGAAGAAGACTAGACCAGCCAGTATCGCCGTCAGGACTTTAATAACTAACCGGCATTTCCCACCGGCTTGGACTGCTTATCCTCTGACCCCATCCCCTACCATCCCTCACCCTTTTCCGTCCTACCACTTTCCTCACCCCTTCTTCCCTCATACCTGACCTGATTTTGTTTTCCTGTTTTGTTACTATTTCGATTTACACGGGGGAGGATGGGGATTCAAAGGGGTCACTATTCTTATTTCCGTTATGTGTCTATTTATTAGACTTTGGTCCACCCAGAATGGCAGTCGCAGCAGCCAGAACACCCTGCAGTGACCAGCTTCCTGCAGCAGCACTTTTCATCATCGTGTGGCTTCACCTGGCAGGAAGCTGGATCGTACCACAGCCCAAAGAGAACGTCTGGGTCACGCTGGCAAAGTCCATCGGACAGGAACAACTCTGCATGGCCATGGGAGGTGTAGACAACCCGTTGTCTACATGCCTGGTGGGAGTCCCCCTGTCGGAAAACGATTTTCCAAGAAGAGACCACCAGGCATGCCACCTTACAAAATAGAGCGGCCATCGACTTTCTGCTGCTCGCCCATGGCCACAGTTGCGAGGACTTTGAGGGGATGTGCTGCTTCAATTTGTCATCAAAGAGCACATCCATCCAAGCCAGCATCCAGCGGATCCAGGCGTTGGTAAAGGACTTAAAGACTGAAACAGGGGCTGTGGACGCTGTGAACAAGATCTTTTCTCAATGGGGTGTTCCTGGGTGGGCCATTCCAATTGTTAAAGGTTTAATTTGGGTTTTAATCATAATTTTCTTAATTTCTGTTGCGTTAACCATCTTTAAGAAATTGTTAACTAGGACAATGGGAAATGTTTTTTTAATAAACCAAAAAGGGGGAGTTGTGGGAGGGGTCCCCGCCCTCCCTTGGGAGGCAACTTCAATATAGCCAGAAGTTGTCAATCACATGCTGTTTCCCTCCCCAGTTGAGGCTGTCTGTCAAAGCTTAACACACTCCCCGGTTCTAGAAAGTTCTTCTGTTCTGTTAATCCCATTGGACCCTGTTAGAATGCCACTCCTCTCCTGTATCCCGATTGGTTCATTACATGTCACCCCATCCCATCTCCTCCCCTCTACCCGTTACCCATTGGTTGGTTTGTGCCCTAGCCACTCCTATCCCTCTGCCCTTATATTCTCGGTCCCGCCCTTGTACTAGGCTCCCTGAGTCAGTTTTCCCTTTGAGAGGTTGCTGTTCCTCTCCTACAATAAACCTCTTGGATCCTGCTGCTCGGGAGACGTCTCGTCTTTATTTGGTGGAGCTTTCCGGGTTTCATCTACCCCTCCCTGCGGACCGGCCAGCCGAGGATCACTCTCCGGACTGGCTGGGAACCCAGGGAACCCCCGGAGGACCTAAATTTTATACAATAGATTTATAAAAGTTTGACATTTTTCTTACAATTACAGGGAAATTTTCATGCACAAGACTGGATTGTTTGCTTTTATACTTCTTTTCCCCTAAAAACACACTGAGTCTAATTTGCTGTGCACTACTGGGTTCTCCAGTGTAATCATGTTGATTAAATGAGTTTTGCAAGGCTAAGATCCATAATTTCTAGATGAAAAAAATAGTTATTTATAGGAAATACTGATTTAGGTTTCTGAGAGAAAATGACAACAGAGAACAGAGGGAACCATAAAACACTGCAAATGACCTTTTCAATGAAGTATGACTGAAATAAATATTTCTGTAATTTAAAAACCATTGACAGCTCACAAATGTGCAAGCAAGATAAGATAGTGTTATGAAATAATCAGATGAGGTAATCACAAAAGAAAAAGAATGAGTCAAGAAGCAAATTTCCCTCTTGTGCTGTCCTGAAAATTTGCCAGGCTAGTCTTTGAACTCTGTAAGAGGAACTTCACTATTCTGGGTTTTTTCCATCTCTGTTACACGATTAAGTGCAAATCGGTTTAGACTGTGTTCATGATTCTCTTCTAGGGTAACAAGGATTATGAAAGGATTTGACACTAAGCAGCCTCATTATAAATGTCCAGTTTATAATGAGGATACTTCAAATGATTTATCTGGGCTCAAGAAGATCCATCACAAAAGATCTGAGATAATTTTCCATAACTCATTTTAGGATAAGTGATGGTTTGGACCAGATTCAACATCTTTAAGAAACACTGTGCTTTGACTAGTATGAACACAATAACCTTTCTGTAGAAGCTTGATGGACCCACAATAGTACTTTTTGTTCAACACTCCTGTGTTCAGTTTGGTATTCCCAGAGAAATCTGGGGTTGATGAGGGGGGTTTGTGTCCGGGTCACACATTTTACAATCTTACAATAAAAATTACAGGCAGCTCCATGAAATTCAAAGAGTTCTGTGTTCTGTCTTATTAAATGTTTATCACAGTATTGGTTTCTTTGCATGAAATTAACTTAGAAAATATTTCTTGATTACCCTTAGTCTCAGTGTGGGAACACAGATTATATCTGACTTGAAATGAATGAAATCATTTGTTTGCCCTTACTGTTGAAAAGTTATCTCTTGGATTTGCATTGCTAGCATGCTCATTTGGCTTCTATTGTATACAAGGAAATAATTTCACTTTTTTCTCTGTGAAGATGGGGTTTTCAGGGCATGCATTAGATTACATGCTGAAACATACAAAAATATTTGACCAAAAGTTGTATGAGTGCACAAGTAATACCTTTTAATTTTTCAGTTAGTGATAATTTCATACAAAAGCTGTAACAAAAATACTGGACAATTGCAGGCAGAAAAGAGAGTTATTTAAACTGGAATAATACCTATTGCTTTCCTGATTGTTGTGGTGTGTTTTTATATTCATAAGGGTTGGATTTAGATAGTTATTTTATTAATGCTAGTTAGGTTAGAATGGTATATTCCTTGTACTCCCCCATTTCTTTCCCTCACAATTGGTTCAGTCCAAGTTGTTTACCCCAAAAGTTCCCACCACTTGGCTCCCCAGTGAACTGTCAATCTCCTCACTCCTCCCTGCTCTTTCCTTGTTTGGCTCTGCCACTCAGAATTGTCAACACCCCTCCAGCTGTCAATCCCACAACCACCCCCAGTTTTTTATAGAAGTTTCTGTGTCAATCACCCCAGTTTAGCTTGTCTATTTGTTCCCTGATTTTGTACCCACCCCTGTCATACTGTCATTGGTTGTTATGATCTCTGTACTCCCCTTATAGTTTACCCCTATTGGACAAGACAGGTTTATACCCCTGGCTGCCCACTCCATATTTAAGTTGCTGTAACCCTTGATTTTGCTGACACTCGTCCCTGCTTCCATCCAGAGAAGATATTTTTCCTGACCCACTTGGGGGAATAAAGACTCTTTGGGCACACAAATGACTGTCCATTCCTTCGTCTGTTCATCTCCTCCCAGCATGTTTTGGCTACATAAGCTGCATAACCCATGCCACAGCATTCAGCGCTACCAGGGTGGCAGGAGCCATTCCCCTGGAGTGCCCATTCTCGTGGTGGCCCCCCGGCTTTACATGACCAGTGCTAGCCAGAGCATTTCATCCGTGCATGGCCATGGCAAACAGCTGCCACACCTGATAACTTCTAGATGGGAAAATTTCATAAATTAAAACTCAAACAAGAAAACTGTAGGGACTGAGCTGGAGTATCACTGTCCCTTGAAGTGAAGAGTCGGTGACATGAGTTGTTTGGCACAGCTCTGCTGTTGCCTCTCTGGAGCCCAGCAGAAGTGGTGGCTCCCCATGAGGGTCCACTGTCCCAGTAGGTCAGCCAAAGGGCACCAGGGCAGCCTGGACACAGGGATTGGCTGAGTCTGGCCCAGGACATGCACCCACAGGTGGCCTGACTCAGCAGGATCATGGCTGGGCAGGACAGGGCTGTGGGAAGCTGGAGACCAACTCTGCTGCAGCATCATTGTGGCAGGGAATGATGAATTTGGGGTCTGAAATGAAGTCCTGGGACATAGGCAGAGAGTCCTGGGGAAGTCTGAACAAGGAGAGCAGTTAGAGAATTGAGAACTCTTTGAGGTTGGAGGGGACTGCTGGAAATTATCTTGTTCAACCTCCTGCTCAAGCATGGTCACCTCTAGCAGTATGCCCTGAACCATGTCCAGACAGCTTTTGAAGATCTCCAGGGTCTGTAACCTGTCCCAGTGCTCAGTCATTCTAACAGTAAAAAAACCAACAAACCTCTCTTGATGTTCACAGGGTGCCTTCTGTGTTTCAAGGTGTGCCAATTACCTTTGGTCCCGTCCCTATGATCCTCTGAAAAGAGTCTGACTCCGTGGTATTTCCAGTTTATTTTTCTTTCCTTTCATTCTGAATTACAAAATGAAAGTTTCATTCTACTTGGAACTAATATTTTAACATTATTGAATTTTGGAACTAGTGTTCTACCATTGTTGAATTTTAACATTACTTAGCTCAAGGTGATATAACAACTTGAAGTATTGTGATGAACGAGTCTCAATTGTAGGCTTTAGTATCTTATATCCTAAGTGCAGGATGTGGTACTAGATTTTTTTTGTATCATCTTTCAGATTCAGAGTGAATCAAAATATTTAATTATTCAAGCAGTATCACTCTCAGACTCCCTTGCCTTAGACTCCAACTTCATTGCCACCTTTGCTTTTCCTTTCCTTTCATATCTCAGATATTGCCAAAGTGTGTTACCTCTGCCTGCTTGCTATAATTTTTCCTTTTATTTGTGATTTTCACACATAGAATTCTTGATAAGTCTAGTCATTTTTGTATCATCTTCTCATCTGAACTCTTTATTTCTCACTACTTTCATCCTAATAAAGTCAGTCTTATGAAAAAGATACTGTCACATTTAAAGCTACCATAATTAGAATGTTCAGATCAGCAAGGGGGATGAAAAATAATTCAAATTATTTGTTTTTTTGTTATTTTTTCAAAATAACACAAAAGAGTTCACATCTCACCAGGGAAAATGGTGAATCTTTCTCATTTTATTTGTAACAAGAAAACAACCATTCAAAAAAAAAAAAAAAAAAAAAAAGAAAGAAAGAAAAAAGGTTAAGAAAATAATATATTTCATAGCAACAAGTATTAACATGAAACTATAAAGTTATTTTTATGCTGCCAAGAAACTTCACTATATTTTCTCATCTCAGCAGGTAGACTTCTGTACTGGATTCACTTAACAAGGTGTGTGAGAGGGAGCAAGAGTGTAGTCTGTAGTCTGTGAAGAGAGGCCAGGGATTCACCATGTTAGACGCAGCTGGTTCCAGATGGATCCAGCAGATTCACCACAGAACACAGCTGAGCCTCTCAGCCAAGATGGTGGTGTTTTCTATAAAACATACTTCAAAAGAGGCAAAAAATGCTACACAGCAGCTATGAGAGAGAGGGATGATAAACAAATTTGAAACAATCCTGTAGACACCTCAGAGAACAAGCATAGGGAAGAGGTACTCCAGGTACTGGAGCAGATTTTCCCATGCAGGTCGTGCAGAAGGATGCACTGAAGCAGGTTTTCCCCATGCAATCCATGGGGAGGATCATATTGGAGCAGAGATCTACCCTGCAGCCCATTAAGGACCTCACACAGCAGGAGAGGGAAATGTCCCCAAGGAAGATGCAGCCCAAGGAGACTCCATGTCATAACAGGCCTCTGCAAGGGCCATGCTCATGGACAGGAGCTTGTGCATGGTTTTCTGACAGGACCTGTGACCCCATAGAAGACCCACACTGGAGCAATCTATTCCAAAAGGATTGTAACTCATTGCCAGAACCCACGCTGGAGCAGTCCTTGAAGAACTGCAGCCTATGGAAAGGATGCCTCTCAGCAAAAGCACCATCTCCTATGGGAGGCATCCCACACTGGAGTAGAGGAGAGCATGAAGGGGAAGGAGTAGCAGAACAGATTTTTTTACTGCAACCCCCATTCCTCACTCCTCTTGCACCACTCCAGGTGGGGAGGGAGGAGGTAGAAGACTTGTGAATGAAGGAGTAAAACTGAGCCTGAAAGAAAGAGGATGGGGACAGGGGAAAGTGTTTTTATTTCTGTGGTTTTTTTCCTCACCGTCCTACTGTGGTTTTAGTTAACAGTGAATGAAATTTGTCTTTCTCAAGGTGAGTCTGATTTGCTCCAAGGCTTTGAGCAATCTGGTCTAGAGGAAGGTGTCCCTGCCCACAGCGGGGAGGTTGAAACTACGTAATCTTTAAGCTTCCTTTCCAATCCAGGCCATTTTATGATTCTGTGATACATGCATTATATTATATTAACTCATAGTCTTACTGTTGAAAAATGTTTAAAGCTTAATTTAAGATTGGTTATTTGACATGTTTATATCCAAATGTGAAATGTAAGTCTAATGCAGATATAAATGAAGACTCAGAAAAATTATGTCTTTGTGTTTTCTTGTTATGACTTTGGCTGCCTTTCAGTTAGGTACTTAATTCCATCTATATTCTTAGGCAGTGCACAGTAACTGGAGGAATTAATTGTGAGATCACAGAGGCTATAGTATTATTTTCTAATTGATTTTATATAGGAGATATTTATGTGGGCATTGTGAATATGAAAGTTTTAGCTGTCATAAGAATTAGCAAGAACATCTGAAGACTCCTTTAAAAAAATATTGTCCATAGTGGGTTAAGTCTTACAAGAAGAGGTTATAGAAATCAGTATTTTTGGGATGCATCTTGAATATTAAAGGACACTCTGTTTAGGGAAAAGAAATCAACCTAAATATGTCACATCTCTTTTGCTTTTTTCTTCTCTTGTTTCTTATTAACAAAGGCATTTTTATGGAAACAGAGGTTTATTTTATAAGAATTCATCTGCTGCTTCTCTTTATTCCTAAAGCTGAAGTCATAATCTTCTGACATCATGAACATTGTCAGAAACCCTCATGTTAATGTCACAGAAGTGGCTCCAAGTAGACACAAAGAAAATAAGAAGTTCTTCTTTGTAATTAAAGCTTGCTTCCTTCTACCCATATTCAAAAAAAAAAAAAAAAATCCACAGCATGTCTTTGAGGTAGTAGCGGGATCATTCCTTTATTAGAAAAACTCCTCTGGGTTGTCTCACTGGTTTTAACCAATTTTCTGCTTTCTCCCATTGTGTCTCAAATCACAGAGAAGTTAGAAAAGATATAGTATATTAAATATTAGAAGTTTCTGCACTGTTACTTAGATTAGATCTTGCTTCAAATATGTTATTCCAAGCATTACTTTCCCTATTTTCTGACTAAAAAGGAAGATAACCTGAGGTGTATTAGAAATAAGGACAAATATATTTTCTTTTGAGCATCTTATAATGGTGTTTTTCATGAATGTGCATTTCTCCTCTTTAATAACATGTAAAAATATTTCAAATTATAATTTAGTAATAGACATGAAGGGAGAGAAGGAGGAAGGGAGAAAGGAGGGAGGGAGGGAGGGAAGCAAGGAAGGAAGGAAGTTGCGGAAGGAAGTTGCAGAAGGAAGGAAGTTGCAGAAGGAAGTTGCGGAAGGAAGGAAGTTGCGGAAGGAAGTTGCAGAAGGAAGTTGCGGAAGTTGCGGAAGTTGCGGAAGTTGCGGAAGTTGCGGAAGGAAGGAAGTTGCGGAAGTTGCGGAAGTTGCGGAAGTTGCAGAAGGAAGTTGCGGAAGGAAGGAAGTTGCGGAAGTTGCGGAAGTTGCGGAAGGAAGGAAGTTGCGGAAGGAAGGAAGGAAGGAAGGAAGGAAGGAAGGAAGGAAGGAAGGAAGGAAGGAAGGAAGGAAGGAAGGAAGGAAGGAAGCAAGGAAGCAAGGAAGGAGGATGCATGGTCCTGAAAACCAATAATAGGAATCAGTAGATAATCTGACTTTTTAAAAATTAGTTTCATGTAGACAAAACAGGCAGATTCCAAATTAAAGATATTATTATGCTTTAATGTACTTAATATCATATGTAAGTCTTGTCAGCTATTGAGGTGTTCTGCCAGTTTTGGCTGGTGTATAGTTAATTTTCTTTGTTTAAAGGTATGGGATTATTTAAAATATATATATTTTAAAACAAAATTAGACATCTAGGCAATAAACTATGGCATTAAAGTGAAAAAAAAAAAAACCTTTGCATTTTGCAAAATATTTTTCAGAATCACATTTACAATAAGAAAGAAATGTCATCAACGGTCCAGATCTCATGGCAAAATTTTACCTTATCCAGGTTGCCGTATCCAGGTCAAACAGAAAGACCCAAAATGTGAATAAACAATGAATTTAATTAAAAAAATTATAGATTGAGGACTAAAATACTGCTCTGTTTAATGGAAATAAGGTAATCTTTGCTTCTGCAGCAGTACAGTGCAGGATATCAGAGTGATCATTTCCATGTAGTGGATTCTGAAGCAGTATAAATAGCTATTTTTTGTCATAGCCTTATTAAGCCTTACTTCAAAGACAAGTATGCCTATGCTATCAGTTATGGGAAGCTTCACGTAGTTGTTGCTACACAATTCTTTTATCACTGAGTATTCATTAGTGCATGCAGCCCTGGGTCCTCTAATTATTATTTTGTTGCTGCACTTTGCAAGGCATCTGCTCTCTGACACTGTGAAATGGCTGCCAGTAGGAGATACTCTGAACAAACTAAAATTTAGTAATGAATTCTATATAAATGTAGGAGCTCCTATTAATTTGATACCAATATAACTCTTAATTTACATTGTTTGACAAGTCTTTAGTAACATCAGTACTGTGGATTAACCTAGGCAAGCAGCTAAGCATCTCAAATTTCATCCTCCTTAAAGTGGGATGGGAAAAGGGATCAGAAGGGTGAAAGTGAGAAAAACATGGGTTGAGATAAAGTTTAATAGGTAAAGCAAAAGCTCCACCTACAAGTAAAGCATAACAAGGAATGCATTCTCCACTGCCCATGAACAGGTGTTCAGCCAGCTACAGGAAGGCAGGGCTGCGCCACCTGTAATGGTACCTTGAGAACACAAAACACTGTCACTCAGAACATCCTCCCAATCCTCCTTTGCCCCATTTTATACACTGAGCATGATGTCATATGGTATGGAATATCCCTTTGGTCAGTTTGAGTCACCTGTCCTGGCTGTGTCCCCTCCCAGCTTCTTGTGCACTCTCAGCCTCCTTACTGGTGTGGTAAGGTGAGAGGCAGAAAGGGCTTTGGTTCTATGTAATCACTGTTCAGCAAAAGCTAAATCTTCCAATATCATGGGAAAATCCAGAATTCATAAAATTCCTAAAATCAGAACATTGTATTTTGTTGAATATTTAAGCACTTATGTGACGTCTGAATTGGGCCATCCTTATCCTAGTGGAGAGGATTCTCTTTTTCTCAGTCAGATCAAAAAACCTGAGCAAAATACTCTTTGACTGTGAGCAACATATCTGTGTTGTTCAGTGACATGAAGGAAGGATGAATGCGGCGTGGGTTTTTGCTCTCCCCGGCTGCACGCGGCTCTTGGGAGCCCGGCTGTGGCGTAGCTTCCACGTGCTGCCGGGGTTTGCTGCCGCGGGTTCCCGGACACGGCTCCGTGTCTCGGGTGCGTGGGCTGGCCAACCGCTGTTACCGTGCGCTAGGGATCCGGCAAAGAGGAAGGAATTTGTCCATTTACTCCGTGCTTGGCAGGAACGGTTTATTGGTCACGTATGGCGCGGTTCGATGGAAAGACGCGACCGCTCCCGGCACTCGCATGGGAGAAAATGGCGTCTGACTGCCGGCGGGATAGGGCTTAATAGAGGGGCAGGGCGAGAGGATCCACGGCCTGCCGCCCAATAGGGGCGGCTGCCGTGGCGGTGACGCCAGCAACCGCGACCAACCAGAGAACCCCGCAGGGGCGGGCGCCGAGCCGCGGGCTGAGCGGGATCGTGTGGCCAGCACGGGGTTTCCCGGGGCCGGACGGCAGGGTGGTTACAGGAGCGGCACAGGGGTAAGAGCCGGCAGCAGGCAGCGTGGGGCCAGAAACCGCGGGGGGGAACAACGCGGGGGAAACGCGGGATTATAGAACTTGACTTATTTTAACATAAATTAAAAACCCTAATCTAAACCCAAACTCCGGGATGCAACAGATGAACTCTTACAGACATAGCTGTCAAACACTCTATTAAAGGCACTTTTAAGCTACAGCATCATAGCTTTATTGATGTGGCTTGCTTAGTTAAGAATAACAAAAATAGCTATTATGCACTCAAAAATATTCATTTTAGCAGTTAATTCCCACTTTTGTCTGCATTAAAAGCAATTCACTAATGTTTCTGTTATCCTCTTGATTTTCAAAATTTCAGAGATGAAATGGTTTCATGAATTATAGGAGAAAAAACCTACATTTTCTTGTGGATTAAAGGTCCTTTAGCTTTGCATTTAGTAGCTGGGAGATTCTTGAAGTGTTTTCTGCTAAACAAGATATGTTTATACTTTCCACTATACTTCAGCCTGTTTGTTCTATAAAATTTTCCATCGTCACTTAAAAAGAGAAGGAAATGGTTTCCTTACATGTGATGTTTTCAAAAATAGCTTTTCAATCAACTATTTAATTAATTTTCTTTATGACCCATTCATATGTTAAAGGATAAAAACCATTGAACTTAATTGCTTAGTCTGGTGATAAGGTTAGGGGAAAAAAAAAGAGACAAACACCAAACCTTGAATAATAATTCTATTAGCAGTCAATGATTCATAAAAAAAATTCCCAGAAAAAAATTTTACAGCATATTTGGGGTCACTTAAAAAATTGTAATTTTTAGGAATTTCTGGTTTTTTTAATATTATCTAATGATTTCTCAGTTAACTTTTTGATGTTTCACAGTCTTTAATGATGAAAGAATAAAGTGAATGAAAATAATGAGAAACAGACAAGATTTCCAAACAAGAGTTCATTGCTATATCAAAATTGATATCAATAAGTAATAAAAGGTAGATTTTTAATAAATAAATGAATATATAAAACTATTTTGTCATCATTCTCATAAATAATTTTATTAATAAACGTAAATTTCTGAAACCATAAGAGATACTAATTATTAAATTCAGGGACTGTTTTAGGAAATAACTGGAGTGACTACTGGTTGTGATCATTTTTAGATCTGTGAGCAAAGTCTATTTACTTCAAAACTGAATTTATTGATTATTTCAGTTAAAATCAATTTTTAAATTATAGCTGCAATCACTTCCTAAACTATCATTTTCTGTTTGTCTTTGATGAATAATGGATAGATTTTACTTTAATTTTTTTTTTAGTGTTTCACTCTAATCTTGTGGAATGCCCTGAATCTAAGGCCTTAGGATTCTTAAATTAAAGACACTGTTTCAATTATATGTGTTTCCACAGCAAAAAACCCACTTATTCATTAATCTTAGCTAAGACCTAATAAGAAAATTCTAAAGCTATATGCCCTCCTTAATACATTCACCATTTATATTTATGAATTTTAATCTGAATTTCATAGGATTAAAATGAAAAAGTAGAGATATGAATTACATGTTTGATATAGCTGCTGGATTTTCTTCCTGGTAATTAAACATGCTTTGCAATCCTTCAGGTTAATTGCATGCTTCATATCTTAAATTTTTCATAAAATAAACAGCTGAAGGATTTTTTCCCAAAGTGCTACTCTGTATATGTATAAAAAAATCAGCTGTAGAAAAGGAAAATTACACCCACAGTAAAAGTAAATACAAGGCAAAACATCATGGTTAACAGTCAAACTCCATCTATGTCTCTAACTACACTAAATTTAGCTGCAAATATAGTAGTATTTGAAACTATAATGTGGCAGAAATCCATTGGGCTGTGTTTTATGTACCTGGTTTCAAGAGGCTTGTAAGTTCTTGGCAGCTGTTCATGCAGGTTTACTCTGAACCAGATGATGAACATCTGTGGGCCTGACAGTAACAACATTTCTGCTGCTGATTCAAATGTGGAAGATGTACCTTCTTTAAACAAAACAGCAAAAAGGGGTACTTCACATATGAGACAGAGTGGCAGGAAATTTAAAATAATTTTTGAGGAGCTAGAGTTTCTTATTTGCTTTTTAAACTTTAGTCTTGAAGGATTCAAATTACTAGATAATATCCTGACTTACTTATCCCTGAAAAACATCAATGACATTCAAGCAACAGACTAATTTTAGTATATTTGTGTATTCAAATATATGCTTGTATATATAAAATGAGTCAATATGCATAAGAATGATAATTCTTTTTACTAGACTTTTTACTCTGACACATTTTAACAGATTAATAATTGGATTGTATATGAGATACATACACAATTTTCTAGGAACTCTGCATAACTTTGTCAGGATTTCAACCAAAGCCACTCAGAATGAGCACATATATTACATGACAACAGCACATGGCAAGTTAACACAAAAAAACCTGATCTATATACAAAATTATCTAGTTCAAAGTTCACCTAATAATACACAAAAATATTAATTTACAAAATAGAGATATTTTGTATAAATTGTACTTGAATTCCCATGACATTTCTGAGTCTGTCTCCTTAGAGATACTCAGAAACCATCTAGGCTTGGTTTACCTCGAAAGATTTCTTGGAGAAATAATCACAACATATTTTGACATTTCCATGACATGATAAGTGGTTCTTTAAATTGAATGGGTCCCTAATTGTATTATTTTACTTACACATTTTCTTTCTGTTTTAATTAATTAGGAATGTTCCTCTACAGAATATGTTATAAATACAATTTGGAGTTATTGATATGGTAAAGTATCTATTTATATCTTTTATGCTGAGTGCTTTCCAAAATCACAACTGAAAAAAACCATCAAATATACAGACTACAATAATTTAGTAGAAGGGACTTGTTTTTCTGCATTGTACAATGACAAGGAAAATGGAGGACAGAATTAGCGACTGACTGTGACATAATAAGCAGTCTTTTGGCAAAGTGATCTGTCATTCATATATAACTTTTAATTCTGTTCTTTTCTTCTCAAACTGGTGTATGATTTCTCTAGGTTTTCAAATATATTTGTAGACTACCATCATAGTTCATGGACATCTCTGATGAGTATTTAAGAGATGTTGGAGTGAATTTTTAGCACTGATGTCCTTTGATCTTTTGCTAACCAAAGTTAAGAAACAGAATCAGTACAACTGTGACCCCACATGCTTTGGTGTCTATAATATGGACTAGAAGAGAGAACTGACTGATCTATGAAATCTGTAACCACACTGAGGTAATGGAGAATCAAGCCTGACACCTTCTAGTGAAAAAAAAAAAAATAAAAAGGTAAGAGGAAATTTATATTTATTTTTTAAATTTCCATTCTTATAGATTTCCAGGGGTGATTGGCTTAAAAAAAAATGATACCAAAAGAGGAATATGTTATTTGGAATGAGTGAAACAGAAAAGAAACATATAGAAACTCACCAGATGTGTAGAAATACACACCAAAAGAGGAAAATGTTATTTGGAATGAGTGAAACAGAAAAGAAACATATAGAAACTCACCAGATGTGTAGAAATACACACACACACACACACACACACATACATATGCACATTAAAAAATAAATAGTGAGATTGCTTCTGTATTGTGAGCATTGTTTTTTCCTCACTTCTTCGGATCAACTGTGGAAAGTCTGAAAGATGCTATGTCTGATTGCTGCTGAATTTTAATATCTGTATTGATATTTTCCTAGTGAAAACAATGCTATTTATATGCATGAAACTTCAGTAGAAACTAAATAGGGAAAATTTAAAAACAACTACAGAAGCATCAGCAATTTAGTCACATATGTATGTGTAGGAAACTCTTGCAATTACTGAACTGATCATGCTATTGTAATCATTAAGTATATTTATAGCACTTAACATTCATATGAATCTGTCATTATTTACTACTGCTTGCCTCATTATACTGTAAAATTACAATGAGCTTAGAATTAAAATATAATTGAATGTGTACACTCACAGATCTTGAAGAGTTTTGAGAAGTCTTTGAGAAGTTTTGTCTGACACCTGACAAACTTTTTCAAAGAGAATTTTCATAACTAGCTAAAAAGTAAATAGCAAATAGGATGAAGGAGGAATGACTTTCAGGAAGAATTTATTCACTGAGAGGGTGGTTAAGCACTGGAACAGGCTGCTCAGGGAAGTGTAGGAGCCACCATCTCTGGAATTGTTCAAGAAGCAACTGGACATGGCAGTTAGTGAAACACTTTAGTTGACATGGTGTTGTTGAGTCAAAAGTTGGACTCAATGATCCTGGAGATCTTTCACAACCTTAATGATTCTATGACTTTATTATTTAATTTTGTATAAGTTTTCTCCCTTTACTTGCAAAGCTGACTATCCAAAAAACCCTGTGGGTTTTTTGTGAAAGATATAATATGGGAAAAAAAATTATTGTATGTATCCATGTATAATTATTCCTCTAATAATTTTGCTTTATATGCCAGATAAAAATACAGTACTGATGTAGTGCTACCCTTTGGGAATGATCAAACGCTTTGTCTCAAATAATTTGTTGAATTTCATAAAATGAAAATGGATGACATTGAGAAATACCTACTATTCCTTTGACATTGTTCTGGTGTTTTCCTCACATTCTTAGCTAACAACAATTTCCATCTATCATAAGAGAAGGCAAATAAATTCTGAAATTATGTATTATTCTTTCATTCTACATCGCAAGGTCTGTATAATGCCAGCATATTTCTGTTCAAATTAACTTTTCTTTACTGTAGCATTGCACAGAACCAGTTTCTGACCAAAGTTAAATACTAAAAAAACACTAATGCATTTACCAATGCATGAAAACTTTTCAAAAAAACCTGTAGCTAAAAACAAAACTAGCAAACAGGAAGCTATAAAAAAATCTTTCTTATAACAGACAAAAAAATTTTGCCATATGGTGCTGTAAGAAATGAATGAATAGTACAACATCAAGTATCTAGGAATAAGAAAAATATAAGTATATAATTTTAAAATAAGCAACTACAAGATAATTAAATAGAATATTTCTTTTTTAATTACCAGAGCTAAACTTTTTATTAGTATGTCTAGACCTAGAACAAGAAACAAGAGGAGACATAAGAGTAATTTATTTAAAGATGTGGCAAATTGAATTATTTTCCAAAATAGGAAATGCAATACCTGCTATGTAACTTCTGCAGAATAATCTCTCAGCAGAAAGTGGTTCAAAAGCCTAAGAAACCTTTCTAGCAGTCTTCATACATTTTCTGTCCACAAGTGTAATGATAAGAAACCCTCGGACCAAATGAACCAACCAAATGAACAAAAAAACCTCTAAAACAGAACCAACCAGAAGGAAAATTACTCATATCTTATCTCTTGGCAGAGCAACATTATTAAAGCTTTTAATTCTTGTCTTAACTGCCCATAAAGCTTCATATTTGGACAACAATTTAGTAAAAATATAGGTATTTCATGTTCACCCTCTAAATTCAGATTTTCTTCATTTACCTTAATTGATGAAGTTAAAGTTTCAAGTTTTTGAAAATTCTTCTGAGGATGTCACTAACAAGCAACAAGACAGACCTCTAAACAGAATTTGCAACAAGATGAGTAATTTAAAACTCAAATAATGGAAAAAATGAAAAATAATGTTAGTCTTACATTTTTACACAGTACCAGATAAATAGACCTCTATATATTGGAATTTGCACGGAATTTGTCAAAACTTTTCAGGAAGAAGAAAATCATAGCTAATTATTCACTAATAAAATTTATAGAGTGATAGGATACATATTGATAAGGTTTTTATGTATCTGAAATGAAATCCATTCCTACACTTCTGAAACTTGATTCCCACATGAGACATCACAGCCTGCTTGAGCAGTGTATTCACTAATTGCTGACCTGTGAGAA
Source organism: Vidua macroura (assembly GCF_024509145.1). NCBI lineage: Eukaryota > Metazoa > Chordata > Aves > Passeriformes > Viduidae > Vidua > Vidua macroura. The sequence goes on along the minus strand of NC_071572.1, from coordinate 45,712,991 downwards.
AATTTGACAGATTTTGCCATGATTAAGCTGCATATTTTTGATAAAAGTTTTCATGCAAAAATATGTCTGTCAAAGTGTTTCTGGTCATTGTTTTCAGCTCTTTCTTTCTTTCTTTCTTTCTTTCTTTCTTTCTTTCTTTCTGATATGCCTGACATTTTCTCAATTGGAAGGCATATTTGCAAAGAACTTGTCTTGGCTTTTTGCCTGTAAAAATGGGACTGAAGAGAGCTGAATGTTGATGTGAAATGCTACTTGCCCACATGTCACGCAGCAAAGTTTTTTTCAGCTCTCTGCCATGTAGCCCAGAGCTAAAATTTCCAGGAATTGTATGTGTGATTGCCATTTATGTCTTCCAAATAATCTCAGAAACCCTGGAATCTATGTGTTTCCAAAACTGGTGACAGAGAGGTTTACTAGATCATGATTAGAAATCTAGGAATTTACAGGATAAATCTATATTGAAAAATAAGTATTTTCAGATTCACTTCTGGGTCTTGATTCCTTGCTCATGGTCACTGAATGAATCTTAGCTTTTTTGTGGATCTCTTGCACTTTACTGAAAACAAAACAGAGCAGCAAATATAATAAAGGTGATACGGTTTGTATACTGGGATACTACAGAGTTTTCACTGCCTCTCCTATTAAGGTCTTTAAATTATCTCAGAGTGCTTTAAAACCTTAGCAATTCTCCCTGCATCCAACATATCAGCACTTTCAAGCTAATAAAACATTAGCCCAGTGGGCTACAAAAATGCCTTTGCATTGTTCCAGGGATTTGAAACAGTAAAGAACAGAAAACAGTAATTCAGATTTAGGGCTATGAGACCATTTGTGGAGCACAGAGGTGCTCCATGGAGAAATACAATGCAATGTGGATAAAATATGTTCATTCTAGTCTTGAAGAGATTCAGAACTCTTTAGAGTTTAGGAGACAAGCCTGGAGTCTCTGAGAGAAACCTGGTTTTCCACCACCATGTCTGTTAAAGCTTTCAGAGCCACTGCTACAGAGACCTTCAGGTTACAAATTTAGACAAGTTCTGTCCTTGTTGCCCAACACTGCAAATACTGGGAACAGAATAGTTAAAAAACAACAATAAAACAAAAAACAAGCTCATTTTATTTAGCATTTTTCATGATAATATTTCATCTAGGATGCATGTGCCAAAAAGCCAATTTATCTTGTAGTCTAGTTTTAGTAACTTATCAGAAAATATCTAAATCACAAACTGGATAGAAATCCTTTATTAAAATGCTTTTCTTTTTGTCGGTTCTCTGAATTGACGTTAGCTGAATTCCCTTTAAAAATGCATGTCCGAATACAAGCTCTTAATTAGTTTCCTTAAAGCTTTTCAGTTTGGAAAATATTTAAAAGCACTTAAAGAAATAAAGACAGTGTTCTTTACATCAATAGCTAAGAAGATCTGTGGTTTCAAGCATTTGTCCTTTTGATTAGACATTTGATTCCTTTTGTTGTGTGCTAAATTATGGATTTCCCATAGACTGAGGCTCAGGTTCACCCAGTATATCTGCATTCTTTGTAGAAAAATGTGTTTTTCTTCCCCTAGTCGTGGTTCAGGTCACTCCAGCATCTCAAATAGTATTTGACACTTTTTGTTTATTTCCAGTCAAACTTAAAGAGATTAGGAATTAGGTCTACTTTTAATTACATGAAGCAATCAAGAAAGGATGCCTTGCAATAGCCCAATATCAGTCCTATCAGAAACATTATTGCTTAAAAACTTGTTGGAAAGGGGATAATTATTAAAGGACTGAGAAACAAATATCCATTGAATTTGTCTGGACTACAAAGATAGTAAGTCTACATGATAAAAAAAAAAATCAGTGATGAGAATATGGAAAAATATATGGTAAATACTGTCATTTTTTCATTTTATTTTTTCTTTATTGTGCAAGTGTGCACACAAGTGAAACAAAAGAGCTGTGCGGCGTGGGTTTTTGCTCTCCCCGGCTGCACACGGCTCTTGGGAGCCCGGCTGTGGCATAGCTTCCACGTGCTGCCGGGGTTTGCTGCTGCGGGTTCCTGGACACGGCTCCGTGTCTCAGGCGCGTGGGCTGGCCAGCCTCTGTTACCGTGCGCTAGGGATCCGGCAAAGAGGTAAGGAATTTGTCCATTTACTCTGTGCTTGGCAGGAACGGTTTATTGGTCACATGGCGCGGTTCGATGGAAAGATGCGACCGCTCCCGGCACTTGCATGGGAGAAAATGGCTCCTGGGTGCCAGCGGGATAGGGTTTTATGGAGGGGCGGGGCGAGAGGATCCACGGCCTGCTGTCCAACAGGGGTGGCTGCCGTGGCAGTGACGCCAGCAACAGCGACCAACCAGAGAACCCCGCAGGGGCGGGCACCGAGCCTCGGGCTGAGCGGGATCGTGTGGCTTGGGGTGGCCAGCATGTGGTTTCCCGGGGCCAGACGGCAGGGTGGTTACAGGAGCGGCACAGGGGTAAGATCTGGCAGCAGGCAGCTTGGGGCCAGAAACCGCGGGGGGGGACAACATGGGGGAAACGCGGGATTACAGAACTTGACTTATTTTAACATAAATTAAAAACCCTAATCTAAACCCAAACTCCGGGATGCAACAGAGCTGGAACAAGTTATAAAACTTCAGCTTTAATTGATCTAAGTAGGATGAATCCATCTAATGTTTATGATTCTATTCACTTACATGCAGTGAACTGGACTTTAATTTTGTGCATGTTTTAAAAATATGTTACACTTCCTTTTTTTTTAAACTGTACTTCCCACTCTATTTGTGTATACATTTTACACTCAAAGTGGCTTTCATGTACTTTCAGGACAAAGGAAGATAATAAACCACTGAAAGATAACAAAAACAAAGGTACAGACAACTGCAAGAAATTTTTATTTCCTTTAATTTTCTTCTCATATTTTAAAATTTCTCTCCATTATTCTTGCTATTTTTTTTTTAATCCTTTCTTCACAACCAAATCAGTCTGATTTTCAGCAATCTTTTCAGTTGGGAATGCATGATGAGTTAAGTCACTGTCTATTGCTGCTGTGCAATTTCTATCCATTTCACAGAATCACTTAGTTTAGAAGGGACCTCTTGAGATCACCCACTTCAATCACCCCTCCTTGCCAGCAGGTTCAGCTAGACTAGGTTTCCCAGGAGCGTGTCCAGTCAGGCTTTGAATATCTCTGATGCTTGTGGAAGTGTAATTCTGTGTGCCATGAACACAAAATTCACCCATCTATCAAATGTGTAACAACCCATCTTTGCACAGAAATAATGACTTAAAATGTAGAACTCCAGAGTGATGGAGTTTTTATAGTAGTCCAGCAAAAAAGAAACTTTACAGCACATGGGAATTAAGCTTATAATTTTTGTTGGGATATTTTTTGTAGGTTGTTGTTTCTCCTTGAAGAAAACAACATCACATCCATTTGTATTTTTAAATGCTTCAGCAAGATTATAGGGCTTTCACTGTCCCTGTAATAGCAAAGCCAACCAAATATATGAAACAAAAGCAAAACCATACCTCTTAGATATAATCACCTCTATGGGGTTTTTAATTGGTTTCTCTTTTTAATGAGAAATTAATGTTATCATTAGGAAATATTCAGTGAGAATTTTCTGTATTCATAAACTAACTGGTATTCCTTATTCAAGTAGGGGTATAAATCTAATATTTATACATGGAGGTAACATTTGGAGGAAGTCAGGGAAATATGAACCAGGAAAGGCAATGTTCTATCTAAATTCATACAACAGCCAAAGAGATTATAACTCATATGCATGCACCTAATTAACAAGGAAAATTATTTTATTTTTTCCTGAATAGAACTTACAGTTCTCTAGTTTAAAATTGAGGCTGAAAAAGAATAATGCACATTTTAGAAGTATTATGCATCATTAAGTGTAATAATAGGAATCAATTGTTTCTTTATCTTACATGATTTTGATGACTTAACAAACTGAAAAATATGTACTAGTCAAAGCAACTTCAACCTGGATGCAATAAACATCAATAGCTGTTAGAAAAATACAAATCTTCCTCCAAAAAGGCTGAACAATATGAAAGCCAGCTCATGAATTAGAATTTTTTTTTTGGTTTTTATAACCTATAACCACATGTTTTTATGATTGTCACTTTTTTGAAATACAAATAGTTTTTCACTATCCAATAAATAATAGTAACTAGTTTCCATATAGTCAAGAAATGGTTTTTTAGCCATTCTTAACATAGGGTCTACAAAATAACTTATTTTATAACTTCTCTATGCATTCTTATTCTCTCTGTAAAATCCTCACCCCCGGTTAAGATCTATTTTAGGATATATAAAAAAAAAAAATAAACAGTACTGTGTAATTTACATTTGAGGCTGTTGTTTTTCCTGTTAGCATGAATAGCTGCACAAATGTCAATATTAAATGTTATTTTCTGTCTCAGCCCAATCACATAAATGAAAGTCTCTTTGAATTTTCCATGGTATTTATTATTAATATTTCTTAACTTAAAAACTATCAACAGCAAATCCTTTCAAAATAGATTCCATCAATCTGCCTAGGTGATTTCTTAGCCCCAGACAAAAATACTAACAGATGATGACTTCTACTGGAATTGTACTCAAATGTAGCAGTTAAACGTATTTCCTGCAACTTGTTTTAGATTTTATGTTCAGAGTAAACAGGCACTAAATCACATCACTCTAAAGGTGATAAAAAAACTCTTTCTCCTGTTCCATAAAATATCTGTATAAACTCTTAGATAGTTACCCCATTTAAGAATCATAATTACAGAGAAGGAAGAAAAATATTTACCAAATAAAAGCAGTTCCAGTTACAAAGAAAATAAACTGTGACAACAGGTATGTTATTTTGTAAATAGCTTGTATAACCCAAAGATATGATGTTGCTGTGATGGAATCACTAGCCCCGGGTGAACTCAAAATTTTGTGCTGATTATAAAAATACTAGATTAAATTCTGAAGGCAACTGGCTTAACATAATTACAGAGAATGGCTTGGGGTGAAAGGGACCTTTAAAGATCATCTAGTCTAACCCCTATATGAACTGCCATATAATCAAAATTCCTTTTGTATCTACATTGTCCTGAACAAAAAAAAGCCTGCATAAAATACTTCAATTTCAGTATGTTATTGTACATATGCATTTATCTGAAAGATTCCCACAAATACTTCATTCAAATATTAATATTTGATATGCTAATTCAAATATAGTTAAGGAAGATGAACACTTTTTTAGTTAGAGAACTGATTGAAATTAATGAGAACGCACAAGCCCCAGCTATAGGTAATCTAAAGCTTTTATTAATCAGATTGAATGTCTGTATTTCTTATTTTACTTTATTATTAGTCTTTTTACATTAAATATTCTGACACCTTTTAGTGCTAAACTAACAGATTTTTCAATAATTATAAAGAGAGAAATGATAGGAAGATGATAGGAAATTTGGAATCTAACACTCTGCTAAAAATTATTCATAATGATTTGGTTTCATCCATTTTAAATTCCTGTGCTGGTTCAGTGGCACTGTGGGCAAAATCCTTAGTTAGTCATCCAGTGTCATCTAGAACTGCTGATCTTTTTGGAGCATTTTCTGCAAATACTGCTTTATATTCATCAACCTTATATAGGTACCTGATATAAGCAAGGTTATCCTAAATAGCACAAAATGACTAAATAATTTTGACATCTCCTCGCTAAGTTTTACTCTGGTTTCCATTGACTGTTTTGACTAGATTTGTTAGGTAAAATGAAAACTGGGAAATCTGACATATTGATTTAGTTTGTTTTTGGGTTTTTGTTTGTTTGGTTATTTTTAGATGCCTCCATTTAGATGTCTAAGTCTTGAACCAGATTTTGTTTTATATGTTTCTCCAGTGAGAGGCATTATTTTATCTATTTACACAAAACATATGGCAAAAATAGCAGAAATTAAGTTAATGCAATTCAACTGAAATAAGATACAATAAACTAAAATAAACTAAAATAAACCAAACTAAACTAAACTAAACTAAACTAAACTAAACTAAACTAAACTAAACTAAAAGCAATGGAATTAAATTTATTCCTCTTTAGGTACCTTAATAGAGGTACCTTAATCAAAAGTAACTGAAGGAAGGAGATGCCACGTAATGTACATATAGTAGTCCTGAAATAGAAATTGAGGGCACACCAATAATAGTGGAAGTTTTTATGCATTCTTTGCACCTAGAAGGAATGATCTCAGAAGAATTATCTCCTCAAGGAGAGCAAGAAGTGCATGTACATCCCTATGTCAGGTAGCAACACCAATTTAATGACTAACCATTGTGTTAGTCCAGTTAAAATAGTTCCCTTCTCACTTCCATAAAGTCCAAGGTATTGTTCTCTTTGAATTGCAAATATTGACTCTGTTACTAGATTATTAGAAACTATAGTCAAACCACAATTTTATAATGGAATAAAAGGCCTTTTAGCACATTGCCTATAAATTAGCTATACTTTAGATCCTGGAAACCACAAAAAAGAAAATATATTAAGAAGCAGTATTCCTTAGGAACATTTCCACATTTATTTATTTTGATTTATTTTTAAATATTTTGCATATTTTGTCATGTTTTATTTCTCCAAGTCTCTCTTTAAAATGTTGAGACATAATGACACATGCATTTCTATATCTTGGCATGCTTATAACAGCCTAAATGTCTATATAACATATATGAAAAGAATTCTATTTTTAAGAAATCCTGTCATAACTCCGTTATACCTGTTTTAAAACATTAATTAACTCATGTCTGAACTTCTCTTTCAAGGTTTGCCTCTAGCTGTCTATGCAGCTGAGTTTACAGATGTTTATCTGGAATGGCTATTACAGTAATTTCCTGAGTTAGTCTATCCCCTGCTCTTTTGATATTAGTAGTGCTTATGTGTTCTTGGCATTCTTTGCAATCATATATTTTATAGGAGAGCTATTAAAAATATTTACCAGTGTTATATCTTGATATTCCTTTCTTCAATGCTTAGAAACAAACCATAGCCGTCTCAAAAATATTCTTGAATACTCTGTTGTTACTTTAAGTGGTGTCATTAATCCATCTTGATGTAGAATCATAGAATTATTAATATTGGAAAAGACTTCAACCAAAAAGATCAGCAGGTCCAACCACTAGCCCAGCACCAACTTGTCCACCACAAAACCATGTTCCCAAGTGCCTCAAACTACAAGCTTCCAGAGATGGTGATTTCACCACTTCCTTGGGCAACCTATTCCTATGTCACCCTTTAAGTGACACATTCCATATTATTATCCATTTTAGTCATAACCAAAACTTTTATGACCATTCTGTTTATTTTTTTATTCACTTTGACTTCTTTTTCACCAGTTATACGATAATTATTAATGTCCTGTAAAACAGATTGCTCAATGGTGACAATGTAGCTTGCCTTTCTTGTTTCTTCACTTTTTATCAGCAATCATAAAAAAAGTGGTTAAGAAAAATAGAACTTTATGAATATATTTAATTTCACTGGTTTTTTTAATGCCTTAATGCTTAACATGCATATGTGTAGCTGAAGTAGCAAGTCAAGGGAAACACAAGAAAATATGGCAGAGTAAAAATAAAGCAAGCTGATTTTTTTTTAAATAGAGGAATCTATTCTCCTATTATGGATTGCAAAATAACTATTCTAAAACTACTGTATTTTTTAGATATTGTATTTTTGTACTGGACATGGGTGTAACAAAATAACATGAAATTGCTACTAAAATCAGAAGGAAAATATGGTGATGCTTCTGGGTGTCTGTTGGTTTGTTTTCCTTGAATTATTGATAAGACATTTTTACTTTGTTGCTTTCTTACTGAAGAGTAAATAAAATAGGACTGATCTTCTTGAGGCATTTCTCAAGGGCACAGTACATGGTCATGATAAAGATTCTTGAAGACATACAGGTGAAAAGGATATACTTGTTTTATTTTGTCATCCTACCTGTCTTAATCAGCATTTCCTCTGATTAGGGTTACTTGGAGAGCTCATAGAGTAACATTTTCATTCTGTTCTAATTCTGAGATCTTTGCTATTGCAGTAAGCATGTGTTTGAGGACTGATGATGTGTTCAGTGCTAGATCTCCATTCTTCATATGAGATTATGGTATGTTGTGGGCTGTCTACAGCTGTTCAGTCACATACTTTTCAAGACTTTTTTCCTCAGGTTTGCAGTAGACAGTGGTGCAAATTATAAACACTATTTTTTTAAAAAATAGTTGTGAATCAAGTTTTTGTTATTGTTATAGTTTTGAGGTACTTCAGAGTCTTGAACTTTACTTCACTACTTCAAAGAATAAATTGACAAGAGCTTAGAAAATGTATTCAAAATTTAAGAAGACTTGTATGTACTGTTCCAATATAGCCCAGTTTTAACTGACCACTGCAACACCACCCTAGGTGACTGGAAATAGCAGTCATAAAATGACATGCTCTATTGCCCCTACCAGACCTCTTCTGGACTCCTGAGTTTCTCTGTAAATACACACAATACATCCCTATTTAGACTAGCAAAATTAAGAAAAACAGAAGTATTCTCTAAACATGAACAATCAAAAGGAGTTTAAACACTTTCACTACAATGCACAGCAAGTAAATACTAGGAGTTCAATAAAGAGAGGAGAACTGTAAATAGGGCAGATTCTTTGCAAAAGACAGCTGTTGATTACCAATTTTCTTTAGTTCCAAGAACAGTGTAATCTGTTTATGGGACAAATGTGCTTTTTCTTTGTCAGAGTTTATGTAGCAGGAGGACCTGAAGCTGTGACCTGAAGAAAACTCCCTGGTTTACTATTGTTTTCTCATGTTTGATATTCAATAAAAAAGTATTGATAGTTATATGATTTATTGTATAATATCTTTTTTATATTGACAGATATATGATTTATTGTAAGTAAGACTGAATTTTTTATCCAGTTGTGAATCACAAATTAGTAGTGGCTTCCAAACAGTGGTTATAATGTTTTTCGTATCATCGTAATTTAGCATTGCTTCCCTGGGAACTAAATGACAATGTCATATACTCTGGGGGAAAAAAAAAATTAAAACCTATAGATTTAGCAATGCCACTGCACAGTCTCACTGTATGAATACTCAGGTTTGCTAACACTTTCAGAATGTGCTTCCTGTGAAAAAGAACAGAAATTACTGACAAAATATTTTTGAATATTTGGAGATTATTTTGGCTTGAAAACTTGCAAATTTTCAGTTTCTCAGGAAATTTTGCTGCCTCATGACTTTGACAGGGGTGAATTACAGTGAGAGGCAATATTTTCTATTTTGGGCAGTTTGAGAATAATTAGAAGTCATTAGTTAAAAGCAATGAGGGCAAAAAGGGGAAGCACGAGGTTAAGTGCTACATCTCCATAACAGCTGTCATCCACTAGCAGAACGGAAATTTTAATCTCAGGAATGCAGTTTGCGTAGGCGGTTTCCTCAGAAATAAAGACTGAAAATCTGGAAGGCTGTCTGATGAAAATATGTTACAACTAACTTTAATAGTTGCAAAACTAAGTAATATAATGATAAAAATGATATAAAAATCCAGGAGACCCTTACAAATGAAATGAAATGAAATGAAATGAAATGAAATGAAATGAAATGAAATGAAATGAAATGAAATGAAATAAAATGAAATGTACTCCATCAATGTTCCTTAGCGTATCATGCCAATATATTGAAAAAAATATTTACTTGGTCAGGTTTTATAGTTGAGATAGTACTTAATGTCATGTCTATTACATCTAGTGATTAAAAACTATTTCAACTTTGATAAAATATATCTTATTTCTTACTTCATGATAAATGTGTAAATACAAAGCAGTATCTTACAGTCCATTATGACAAAGTTTATATTTCTCTCAGTATAGTAACTTGACTCAAAACTTAACTAATAAACAGCTAAATACTTACCTCTGTAAGGAGATAATTATCTCACCAGTGGCACTGGGCAGAAATTGATTCAAAATAAAACACAGTTCTGCAAAGAACATAAACAGTAAAGGAGGTGTTAGCTAATCTAAGTGGTTAACATCCAGCTAACCATCAAAGAGTTGAAATAGAAGAAAGGAGAATGAAATTAATTAATTATTTTCAGTAAAACATTAAAAAAATAGTGGATTTGTACTTGCTTCTTACATGTGAAGAAGTTCTTTTCTTACTTGATTAAAGATATGAATTTCTGCACTACATGGCTCCTTGGGAGTGCTTCTCTAATAAATTTTGTCTGAAGCTTCCATTCTGTTCATGACACTCACCAATCTCAGAAAGTCCTTAAGGAAATTGAACTCATTCTTTTAATATGAGAAGTAATTAAATTAGCAGTGACTATAACTCTCCTGTGAAACTAATTGGAGAAAAAAAAATACAGTTTCGAAGAAACAGTAAATATTGTCTATCAGTTATTTTCTCAATGTGGGCTCAAAATTAGCTTTTTTCAGTAAAACCTGCAATTCCACTTTCATTCTTGTTATATTTAATTTTGATTGGAAGATGTAAATATTTAACTTCTTAAAGATTTTTCTAAATAATAAAAAATACTAATCCCATATAAAATTTAAAGGAGAAACAAAAGAACAAACACCCTTCATTCTGCTTCCCCAGCTATACATGAGTACACGCAATCACCTATGCTGTTACAGAAATGTTTAAATTCCATGCTGCTTCATTGTACCTACACTGCAACCCCAGATTTCAAAAAGAAGAAACCAAAATATTTTCAAATAGTTTGAAAGAGGCATTTGGACTCATCTAGTTCACTGCCTGCTCAAAATATGCAAATTAAACATAATTTTACCTGTTTCTCTATGTATCATGAAAGTCTGAGCTACACATTTGTCCCCAAAACATTGTGTTGCTGCAGTTAAATGCATGATGTTAGGGTATACAAATATTTCAAAACAGTATGTGAAGTTATTGATTCATTTGGAAAACATTATCTTCAAAGAATCCTTTATCTTATTGGGCCTGTATAAAAATTGGTACAATCTTTTACTGTCTTAATCTTTTTACTTTGCATTGTAAGGAAGGAATAGCTAATTCCTATTGCATGAAATAACAAAAAGTGACGGTTAGATTAATCTCAGGCTAAACTTTGAAGGTGTTCAAACTCTTCCTGTCTTGCTTATCTCATTTATCAAATACATTTTTTGTTTATGTGTCATAATCTTCTCTGTCATCTGTTTTACAGAGTATTTCTGGTGTGTGTAGGTAATATAAATCTTATATCTGTCCTTTGCTAACATTGAGAAGAATAATTTGCAAGGAAGTAATTGCACTTCTGGTTGCAGAGATGAGCCAGTATCTAACTATGAAGTGTAGAATAGGAAAACTTATCAACCTTTTCTTCATTCAACAGATATGTAAAAAATCCTGAATTCTCTAATTTGCTTTACATTGCTTTTCAGAACAGTGAATAGTAACAGCCAGCATTGATATATAGTAAGATATTACTTTTTCACCACCAGCTTCATTAGATGATCATCAGAGTCTCTACCATGATATATGTAGCAAAGCAGAGTACAGGTGTGGAACAGTTCTTCTAGCTAGCTTGTTTCAAAACTCACTGATTTTTATGGAGAGGAACAATGAGGAATCTTTTTGAAAAAAAATGTGAATATTGTTGAAGGATTTTATGGATATACTACATTTCATACTGGATGTTAAAAAAAAAAAAAGATGAGTAGTTCATCTTTTCTTGGAACATAAATTTGAACTCAGGAGCCATTCTAAACCCTATTTTTTATTATGTCAATTCTTTTTTTTCAATATGAGTTCTAAATACTGTAAAGTATTTTCTAAACTGAAGAAATTGCTGAATATCAGTAAACCAGAGATAGTAAAGTTTTATCTTCTGCAAGCTTCTACTGTTTCTGAAGAAGAAAATCATAACAGGACTCAAGAAAGAGGCTGAAAAAGAGCTCAAAGACTCGACATGAATTTAGGGCTTTGCACATAGCAACATGCTGCTGCATGTGGAATTAACTCTCTAGACTTTCCTTTTTGAAAAAAATAAGCTGTAGGGTGATATACAAATTTAACTTAGACAATATAATTCAGTTACTGATTGATTTTATTTACTATTGTCATCCTGTTTCATCTCAACTCCCATCATATATTTGAGCATCTTTTCTCAACACTGCACTCCTCAGAACCTGTACCTCATGTCTTTAATTCACCATTGAAATAAGGAGCACTCATCAAAATGGTGTTGTAAATAATTATCAGTTTCCAAATGCTAGCTTCTTTGCAGAGAAAACATCCAAATGATCAATTCTTTTTATTAGCTTTACCATCATATCAATATTATTTTATTTCTCTCAGGACTGGTCTTTAACCAGATAGAGTTTAGGTGAGGAACTGCACAGATCACAAAGATTTTAATTAAATCTCTTTTATGCACTAACTATATGGTCCTATTTCATATTAGAATATCTTTAATGTTATAGGAGCTCATTTAGATGATCCAAAGGTATCCCTAAATACAAAGAACTTCAAATTCAATTCAGAAGCAATCTTCCCTTTTATTTTTTTATATGGTTCTTATAAAGCATATGATCATAGCCTTCAATAAGTGATGCTGTGCTTTAGAACTAATCTTTCGTTTGACCGCAGAGTGTAAGCTGCGGTCAGACTGCAAACTGAACAAAAAGGTTGCAATATAGATAACATTGCTCTTCTGTCTTTCATTTCCTAAAGCCCCATCTGTATTTGAGCCTGTGGGATTAACTGATTGAAGTCTGTGGTGTTTCTCATACTTTCAGGAAGTCTGAATAGCCAATTATATTTTTTATGAAAAAGAGTAAGAGTGGCAGAAAAGTTCATCTGTGTAAGATAAGTGAGTACGTCATTAGAGCATGGACATCCTACAGCTAAGAACAGTTAAAGTCTAATATGATTTCACACTGCAGCTATAGTGAATGCTTGCTATATCATGTAACTTAAAGTTCTAAAAAGATTACAGATGGACATGTCCATAAATAAATAGATCATTTATTAAATAATGAAAGAATACGTCATATCATTTTTTTTTGCATGAGACAACAAAATATGTGAGCATTTGTTTATTGGCAGTTTTTGTTTCTTTTTGGCTTTTACTGATGTATCTTACTTTTCTTTCTTACATTGAGGAAAACACATACATGAAGTGCAAAAGGTCTATGTTGATATTATATGTAGAAACTAATTGTTTTCACAGGGCTAGAGAAAGGCACACCTAAAACATTGCTCAGGTCAGCACTCAGTGACCATACCTGAGCTGAAATGAGGTCCTGGGCCATGGGCAGGGGTGGAAGGAGGCCACAGTGAATGCTGAGCAGGGTCTCAGGGTGACTTCTTTTTAGCGCCCTCAGGAGTCTGACAGAAGTCTCCCTTTCCTCTCCCAAGCAGGTATTGTCCTCCTGTCTCAGAGATCTGGGATCAGTAGTTCTGATTGCTACAGGACATCAGGGATCTGTTTCACAGGATGAAGAGGTGGGGCAGGAAACTGGAAAAGGAATGTGGCTCAGGCTGGAGCTTAGATCCAGGAACAAGCAAGGCCGTGCAGGGCCATCACAAAGGGCACTTGGGAGTGAGACAGAAAACCTGGAACTAATATAGACAGAGAACAGAGCCTTGAGGCTGAAATGGGGGCATGACACTTGGGATTTGGAGTAGTGTCGGGATGTAGGGCATTTGGAGCTGGGCAGGACATTCAGGCTGTTCCTGATGTTCCTGGAGGGAGAGGACACTGCCCCTAAGGAGCCCTGAGTCCTGGGAGGACCAGTGAGAGAGGGCTCGTTCAGGTGCCTGGGGCTGGTCAGCACTTTGGCTCTGTGGGGCCAGGCTGTTCACTTGGGGGAAGCTGTGAGGGCAAGGCCTTGAACTGCAGTGGGCCTGTGGGGATTGTGTCAGAAACCAGAAATGACTGGCAGGGCACAACCAGGATTGATGGCTCCCATGGGGCCAAGAACAGCAAAGACCCTGGGCTTGACTGTAAACCCCCGGTGGGTGCAGTCTGGAAGGACCTGAAGGTGTCAGGAAGCACCAAAGCCACCAGTGAGCCCTACCACAAGTCCCTGGAACTTTTGGTGAGCATTGAGCAAAGGCTGGGATTGGTTCCCAGCAGGAGTGTGAAGCTGCCAAATAGTGGTCTCAGGCGTCAATACAAGGGGCCAATCCATATGTCCGTGATGGAGATGAGCTAACTGCAATGAGGACATGAAGGGTATTTCTAGGAGACACAGACGGAGACAGGCACATCTGGATCAAATTGTATATCCTGGGTCCTTGGGTGTACAGGGTGTGTGGGGACTCAGTCAAAGCCACTAAAAGCTATTGAGATCCCGTTGTTGCACTTCAGGCCCTGACATGCATGTTAACCTCTATTTCTGTTTTGAGATAATTTTCTACTACTGATATTTATCCAGTACAAAGACTTTTTTTTCTACAGGCAAGTGGATTTCTCTTGGAGAAGCCTACATTTGTTTTTTGCCATCAAAACAGAAATCTCAGGTGTGTCAGTAAGAACCATTGGTTCTGCAGCTTGTGACAGCACGTATATTATGTTTATCCTAACCTATGAACAACTCAGGTACTCTAATACACTTTTAAAATTAGTTGTAAAAAATAGAACAAAATGTGAGCACTATTCTGACTAAGAGCTTTGGAAATGACTCAGAATTTATAGCTGTGTGTCTGACAGGGCATTGACAATATAGCCCTTGTCCCCAAAATAATGAGGTTTCTGCACTACCTGACAGAAACTTGACAAGTATACTTTTGCTATTACTGTACATTTTCCTGCTAAAAGTTACATTAATAGAATGAAGTTTGATAAGGTAGAAGGAAACATGGTTTTTCCAGAAAGGTCAAAGGAAAACTGGATGAAAGCTGAATGAATTTCAGAGGTTCAAAGATGCAGTAGTGAAGCTGGCAAGAATATGTTCAAAGCCCAAAAAGTACTTTTATTTTCTCTTTTAGCTACAACATACAATGTTGAAACTGGCTGGAATCCTGCCTGCTACCATATAATGAAGGCTCCTATAAGGATTAGGCACAGGAAGGCTATCAGAAATACCAAAGTGGTTATGAATTTAGATTAACTGGGACAAATTGGAAAAAAGGTAATTAGTGATGGGTTTCTTCAGAGGAGAAAGGGTTGAAGAAAAGAGGGGATCAAAGTGGTTTACTGAAGTACAAGTACAGAAAATGGAGAGGAGAGAGGAATAGAAAGTGATAGCTGTATGCAAACAAGCTGCTGAGCAGCACATTTGTCTGATTGAGCCCCATACCTGACCAGTGCAGTCTGTCTTATGTTGTTATTAAATCATGTTTTTTATTATTTTCTATACAGTTTCACTCTATGTGTATGTACCTAGAAGCTAGCACCTGGAAAAGGGGAAGGAGTTCACAGAGAGTACTCAGGGATGCCTGCAGCACATAGAGTCTGGAGTGTATTTTTCCATTAGGTAATTTCCATCCTCTATATCCTATATGTGTTTACACTGGTAAGCTTCAGACTTGACTAGCAGAAAAAAATGACAGCACTGTCTAGCTGTGTTCATGTATGTGAGAGTATAAGTATTTATGTGGGTACCATGACAACAATGTTTTCTGTCTGTTTTGTTTTTTATAACCCAACACACTGGTGGGCATGTGCATGTCTGTGCATGCATGTACCTCTCCAGCTGTATCTCTGGAATCCATGTTCCATTGCCCAGACCTGCCAACAGGAACAGCAGCAATCACATCCATCCCAACGAGATGGAAGAAACGCCCTGGATCTGATAGTGTGCAATTTTCAGTGCCAAGGGCATAGGAAGGCAGTATCCCCACAGCCCAAACTCCAGTAGCATATAACTCCCTTAAAGGGATCTGTTTCTGGCAGTCTGCTGTGAAGTTAAAGGAACTGCATATTCAGACAGCAAGATAAGTTCTGAGATTGTCAGCAAAAGTCTGAAAGCTAGTAAAACAAGGAAGATACAAGCATTTGTTTAAATGGCATAAGTAAACAACTTGAGTGCCGAAGTAGTTTTCTCATGCCAGCACTCGGCATACCTCTGTGCATACAGAAGTGAGCACACCAAGAGAATCTGCAGTGCTTGGCTGATCATTTGTCAGTGTTCTCAGACTCTGATTCATTAATTTAATGTGAAACTGCAAAATGTTCCCATGAATAAACTGTGTAGTTTTGACTACTTAAGTACATTTTTCAATATCTCAAGTTTATTAATTACTAACCCTTGTCTCATCTTGACTGTGCTACTTTCCTGCATGTCATATCCAACAGAACTCACATGGCTAATGACAAACACAAATGAAGAAACTTTAGTACTGACTGAAGTTATCAAATCCAGAGTTAATATCTGGCTTCAGCATGGCTGACTGTAAACTTGTTAAGAGTACTCCAGGGACCCTGTGGCTCTAGTGGTGCTGTGACTGCCAGAGTGGCTTCTGGTTAATCCCACAGGGAAGTTTTCCTGAACACAGATAAAAGATGAACTTAAATTCTCAAGTTTAGAATCATTATTTTGAGATTCTATGCTTTATTTCAGTATTGTGTCTCTCATCTACCCTTTCCAGAGACTGCATTTGATCAACTGTCCTCTGATTAAGCAGAGAAGTATATGAGATGACCTGTTTCCTTAACACATATTCAGAATAAAATGGAAGACAGTTTTTCATACATTGGCACAGACACCAAGGTGTTGTAGGCTGGGTTGATTCAGTCAGGGATTTTATTAATGTTAGTTATGTTGTTCCTTTTAACCCTATTGTTTCCCTCACGGTGGTTTGCTCCAAGTTGTTTACAATGAGAGCTTCTGCCACTCAGACCTGTCAATCTTCTCAGTTCTCTCAGTTTTCTCCTTACATGGTTCTGTCAGTCAGGGATTGTCACTCCTTGTCAGGGTGTCAGTCTTGTAACCACTCCCTGCTTCTTCATGAAAGTTCTGCATCAATTACCTCACTTTAGCAATGCTATTTGTCCCAGAACGCTGTACCCACCTCTGTTATGTTACTATAGGTTGCTGTGATTCGTGTCACTCCCCTGTTGTTTGTCCCCATAGGGCGAGGCAGGTTTCCACCCCTGTCCACCCACCCCCTACTTAACCTGTTGCAAGTTCTTTGTCCGTCGGCATTTTGCTTTGCATGGCGCTGAGAGCAATTCACTCTGACCACGCATGGGGGAATAAAAGTTCTCAGGCTCGCAAGTAAAGTGTCCTTCTCTCGTCCCTTCGCTTCCTCTCAGCGTGAAGCTACCAAAGCTGCGTTACCCACGCCACAGCGATTAGCACCATCAGGGAGGCAGACACCATAACCCTGGAGTGCCCGCTCACGTGGCGGACTCGGCCTCATAGGCAGTGCTAGCCAGCGCTTTTCGACTGCTTGAGGTTGTAGCAGGTAACTGCCGCGCCAAGGGACATTTTGTATTATCGCACTAATTTTATGATTCCATACTGTTTTTTTACTATCGATCTTTCATGATATGTAATGCAAATTTAAAATAACATTCAATCAATCATGTGAAACTGCTCACTATAGAATAGGTGGTTTTTTTTTCCTTGGTAATGTTATCAAATAGTCCTCATCACTCACCAGAACTCAAGTTAAGTCTCAGTCTTGTACTCTGTGAGACAGAAATCGACTGTGCTGTGGGAGATGGATGAGTACAAAGCCTGCTACAGGTTTTACAGTAATGATTGTTCTTACTTGGAGGGCACTCAGAATTGATGGGTAGCAATAAAAAATTCCAAAGTTAGGTAAAAGAAGGCACATAAAATGGATGGGCAATTTTCTACTTTTCTAATGACTGTATACATGAAGTCTTTAAATTTTCTTTTTGTTTGCTTTATATTTTTAATATGTTTCATCTGAAAATATCTTTGCTAATGCATAGTACTATGTTCAGAAGTAAATGCTTTACAGTTGTTGATGAAATATCTTTGTTTTAACTCTTAAAAACCTTGCTTAACTTTGTAAAAACCTTTTTAATTCAAATTTCATACATCTGAAATTTACAGGGTGTGGAGCCTTCCCATTCTGAGAAGGCTGTAAACTGATCTTAAGACTCCTCCCATGGGACACCTGATAAAACCCCACGCCCTGGGTCTGCTCCTTCTTTGCTCTGTCTGCTCTCGCTTTGGGGCTCTCTGGGCTTTGCTCAGGCTCCCAGGCCTCTGCTCCCCTGCTCCCCCCGGCACAGGGGGCGGGGGTGGGGGGGAGGAATAAAATGGACTCCCCTGATAAACACAGAGACTTGTCTTGTCTGTTTTCCCTGCTGCTTGTAGTGGCTGGCCTCCCTGGACCACAATCGTCACTGTAGCCACACGCTGCTACAACAGGGTGCATATTTTCAGGAGGACCAGAGAAAAAGTCCAAAAATATAGCTACACTGAATATTCATTAATGTGAACTTAGAACATACTTATTTCATTAAGATTTGAAAAGTTCGAAATTTATTCTATTTCTCCTTGTTTTTGTTCTTACTTAAACTGATACTCTTTGCAAAACTTGAAGCTTTGTTGTAAATTTTTCTGACATACATATTTCAAGTTATTTTATTCAAACTATTTAAACATTCATAGGCTGCACTGATTTTGTGTTATATATATTACCCTTCAATCTTGAAAGATGTTGTACTGCCAAATTATTATTTTTTAAATATAAAATCTAATCTAAGACATAAGAATAGATAAAAAGAGACAAGATAGGCTTCATGTTTTTTGTTTCTATGTGCACTGAAATGGGCAAAAAAATGTCCAGCTGAAAGATCTTAATCTACTTTCAAGCCACTTATTTGAATGTATTTGGAAATATAACCCTTGTTTTCCCATTGCAACCTCCAAATGATATTTCTTAGTTAAGAGGTATGAAAATGTACCATGGAGGTGCAGTACTTTGTGGTCAAATGTAAAAAAATATATTATTATATTTGTAAAGCCTGTAATCAGATAACCCATAGATTTTTAGTAGTATCCTTTCTTGGCTTTGTAGAAATACATACAAGAAGGGGAAGATAAAATCTAGGGAATGTTGAGGCCAAAGGGCAATAGACTAAAGAAAATTAGAAGCTGGGGGTTCATTTGAAAATATCAGTGAAATATACTGAATCTTCTGTTACTCACACATATCTCTGTGATAATTGATACCTCTCTTCAATCACAAGAATAAAAGAATGATCCATGGATTCTGGAAAGCATAGTAATAACTTATGGATTTTTCTTTCCATTTATGTTTTCTAATATTCTTTATTTTCCCTGCTATCAATTTTCTATTGCAAATAAACATAAAAAAAAAATCTTTCTGAAGATATTGCCAGTGCCATCCTGCATGAAAAGAAGAGAGAATGTTAAGAAGTTGAGTCCTATTTAACATTAGACATTGCAGGAAGACAATCATGATCAAAGTGTCTTTCTGCAAAGCAGAGAGATTTAGAAAAACGAAACCCTTTCTAGTTGTAGCAAAGTAAAACATCTGTTCTGCATGGTTGCTGCAGTGAGTGTGGATCACTAGACTGGGAGGTCACACAGATTCTTTACTACTTCATGAATTTCAGCTGCATCGTCACCAGAGGTCCTTGTCTCAGTGGGTAATAGATCATTCTTAAAGACCCTTAATAGCAAAAATATCAGATATTTAGCTGTTGTGAGCAAAAATCTTTTAGCAGGAAATATTTTCAAAAGTAGGTAACATAGTTCATACAAAAAAGCCCTAAAGAATTTAAAACCTAAATGTTATCTGCTTGGCATACCTATTGTAGTCCCACTGTCCCTATAGGTGTAGTTTCTATGGCTTTTTGAACCCTAATTCTAACCCTAACAGAATGATGATGCTACAGTTGAGGCCCCAATGTCAAAGGGTGTCCCAGATTGGAAAAATGTGAGTGCATTGTTGGTGTCCTGCCATGATCCCCTGGATGTGCCTTTTCCAGCCCCAGAGTTCTATGACTGTAGCCTTTATGGGTCGCCGAACCCAAAGTAAAACACAATACCATTTTGGTGCTGCACCATCACCAAGGATGGCCCAGATTGAAATAATGTTGAGGCAGCCCTATTGTAATCCTCTTGGCATGCCTTTCCCAGAACCAATGTCTCTGGAGATGTAGGCTCTGCGATTCTCTGAACCCTCACCCTAATCCTAACTTTAGTGGGACTTTGGTACTGCAGATGAGTTTCCAATCTCCACAGGTTGCCATCACTAGGAAGGCGTAGAGGCAGCCATGCTGGTGCCCTGAAATGACACCATTTTCCAGCCCCAGTATCCCAGGGACTGTGGGACTTCTGCCTCTCTGAACCCTAACCATAAAGATATCTTGGTGCTGTGCCCAAGGTACACATCACTATTGCTGTTCCAGTTTAGAAAGGTTTGGTGGCAGCAATACTATGTCCAGCATAATCCATTTAGCATTCCAGTTCCAGCCCTAATGTCTGGAACCATTGCCTCTGTGTCTCTTGGAACCCTAACCCTGATCAAATCATTTTATAATGTCACATTCTCTAGTGCTCAAGGTGGATACCTTCACACCACAGATATTACCATTAAAGAGATATTACCATTAAAAGTAAGAGCTTTTTGCTGTTGGAATTCTGCCCAAGGCCAGTATATATTGCTTCGTAACACCACCAATGTTCTTTCCTGGTTGTACGAAGAAAAACATATAGTGGCTGAATTAATTTTAGATTTGTTTTTCTTTTTTTTTTTAGCTTATTCCTTATTCGGGATTTATATCTAGCATAAAATTGAAGTCACATGCTTGTGAACCAGGGTAATAATCTAGAATGTATTTATTCTTACAGAAATTACATTTAGGGAAATGTGTACAGGATCCTTTCAAGTGAAGTGATTCAGAACTTTAGAAATCTAACAGAAGTGAGGAATTCACACATGGATTTATCCGGCTTGATACACACAAAACTACAAATAAATCTATTAAGAGCCTGGATGTATAAAGAATATGAAATCTCTTACTTTATGTTTTGCACTTTTAAATTTTTTTAAAGGAAACAAATTTTTCCTCTTCCAAGATACTTGAATAAAAATCTGGAAATAAAAGACTAAAAGCAGGATTAGGTATTATCAATACCCAGCAGAATTCAAAATACCTTTTTTAAAACCCCAGGTCCTACTGCTGTCTTTTTTATTTATTTCCTGCTTATTATTCAAGAAAATGTTTGCTTGTGTTTATTGAATATCCTTAACAATAGCTTCAGACAATATTTCAATTCCTTCTCCCCCCATTTTATCTATCTTTTGTTGCAGGGCTATTTCTTATCAGTTATAGTAGTTAGGTAATGGTCTCTGGTTTCCACTTTTGAAGTGTGCTGCCTTTCAAAAAATTCCACAATATGTATTTAAGAGTAAAATCTAGAATATAAAACTCCAGCTCAAGTTAATTTTAAGTCTAGGTTTTTTCTTCATGACCTTGAAATTGGTTTTTTACTTAGATTCAAGGTCTGTGTAACGTATTAAACATGGGTGTTACCCATATGTATTTGTTTTGTCTTCCAAAACTTAATGCAAATAATTATGTATGCCACTTCAAAAAGGTGCTAATTAGCTAACAGATCCCTTTCTGTGATTTTTGCTTGAATGACAATATTCAAATAACAGTATTTTCCAACAAGGATGAAAGTTTATTAGACCTTCCTCAATATATTGGTAGTATAGTTCAGTCCTTCAGGGTCTCCATAGGATTCCAGTCACATAAGATTTAAAGGGCCAAACTGAGTTGTCTTGAGGAAACAAACTTTTAATGAACTATGATATACAGACTTAGAATACTATTTTCTAAATTTGGATGACTACTGATCTGAATGACTAGAGAATTGATGAAATGGCATCAAACATTAGACATTTGTGGAAACAGATGCTTTAAAATAATCACTGTCTTAATTAACCTCTTAATCTTTAAAATTATGATGATAAAAAATGACTGATTTACAGTCATTTAAAATAAATATTAAAAAATAATTAGACAATAGGAGCTCAAGTGTTCGTTTCTGTCATAACATCATCGTATTTGTAATACTTGGACATGTTGTACATATAAATATATACATATACATATACTTAACTGTACAATAGGCTTTAGTACCATGGAACTCATCATTGATTGTTCGTTTTGAGGTCTTTTATTTTGCATAAGTGCAATGGAGGAGGAAGAGAAAACAACAAGATTCTTCCATCATTCCCAGGTAGAAAAGATGAGTGTTCTTACTAAAGATTGTGAAATCATTAATATGAGAATTAAGAAAAGAAAAAAACTTTAATAAAACATAGTATTTGTCTGCTGACTCACAATTTTTTTTCAGTTGACAAGAAATTTGGTTTTCTTTCTTGAAGTTTTGATTCTTTTCTGTTATGAGAAGCATGCATTTAGAATTAAAAGGCTTCCACCTCTTTACTTCTTTACAAGTATACATGACATTTATTATTTCTGCAGGATGAATTTTTGATTTTCAGAACCAAAGGATCTTATTTGATTTCTTAAATGCTTGAGGCTGGCAATATTAGCTCTAGGATTTAAATTTTTCTTCTACTGTGGGACCTGTAAATACATTTTAAGAAAACCATTTAGCATCAAACAGACCTTTCCCTTTTTCCTGTCTTGTCAGTAGTCACTAGGGAGGAAAATACAATTAGAATTTTATAAGTGTCCGAACAAACCATCTTTTCTGCCAAAGGACACCATGGTACTTCCATTTCTATATAAAGACAGAGGTAACATAAATAATAAATGGAGATTAGGTTCAAGGTGAAGAAGAAAAATTAGTTTATATATATATGCTCCTAAAAAATAGAATAAAGCACTGAAGAAGAAATTTTGTTGAGGATTCCTCCCCGATCTGCAACTTGTAGCAATATTTTTCCCACAACTTCACCAGTGTTTTTCAATCAATTAAATGAAAGAAGAACTCCAGTGACCAGGACTTTTATCCAGATTGAGAGAGGACGCAAAATACAGTGCTGCCTGGAGTAATTTCATCAATATAGTGCTCCCAGACCAGCAGTTAAGTTTAATGAGAATCCAGTTAAGTTTAGGAGAATCCAGAAGCAAGGAAGGAAAGAGATTAATCTTCCAAAATCTCTCTTGCATTCTGAGCTGCTGTACTTCCTTGACTAGGAAGTGAATAAGGCAGAGATAAAGTGCAACATTATATATTCACCATATATATATATTCAGTGTACTATTGTTAATGTGTTTCTTCAGGTGAAAAAATGGATCTGTTACATTTGCAGCATCTACTCAATGACCTTCTGAGATTTGGAAAGCAGGAGAGCTTCTATGAAAAATTGAAGCCTAGGATTTAAACATGGGTAATTGGTTCATTTATTGATGGTATTGAATTTAATGCTTAACCTCATCTGGTATAATCTCTTTCAGTGGTAGTGAGGCTCAAAAATCCAGTCTGGCATCCCATTAATTCCTGACATCTAACAAAAATGTGTAAGCTAACGAACTCTGAACTGGTGTCAGATGTGTGGAAAGCTTCTTTAGCTACTAATTCAGTAGGAATGGTTCATTACCTGCTCTATGCCTGTCACATTTGGCAAAAGTTTGGAAATTGAAACCAAGATTTTTTTTTAACATTTTTAAAGGCTGATAGCAACTGTTCCAGGCTTTTCAATTGTGGTTTGACAAATGCTTGACTCTAGTACTTGCATGGTGCAATTTTGTGAGTGGACAGAGTATTTATTTCAAGTTTTTTACCCCTGTTCAATTCCATTGTTATGTGATAGCTAAATAAGAATTTCATTTCTTGGTTTCTTATACTGGGTTCAAAGTTGTGTAGAAAATAATGCCAAGATAGTTTTAAAAGACCCAAGTAGTATATAAGGTTTTTATAGTATTAAAAATGTAGGTATGATGGATACCTACATAGATACTTTTAGACATAAATACATGTCTATAATGTATGCATGTATTTGCAACAATGCACCCAAAAAATAATAGAATTGCTAGAAAAGTCAGAGATTAATTTGAATGTGAACAAAAACTTCCACTCAGTACATTTGTGCTATTTAGACACATCAAAATTAGGCAAAATAACCCATGATCTTTAAGTGACCACTTTAGTGCACTTTTGGTCTGGAGTCAAAAAAACACCACTGTCCTAGGTTGACTGTATGATGCTTTTATCCCCAATCGTCTGTTCTGTTTATGCTGAATAATAAGTTTTGCAACTTTAAGACTTGTTCCCGGAGTGAAGGGAGGGAAAAGAAGCATGGAGTTTGTTTTCAGAAAATGCACTCACTCCTCCACATTCCTTCTCCTGGACTGTGTTGTCTGTGGACGGACAGACAGCGAGACAGAGCTCTCCTTTGCTTTTTTTTTAGTTAGTTTTAGCTAGCTGAGGCAAAGAAGTTCCCTGGACTGTGGCTTTCCCTTTTCTTTGGGCCTGCTCAAACCTGCTCTGGACTGAACACCAAGAAGAGCACCGGCAGCTCGCACCTGTGGCCCAGTGGGCCAGGCCTGGGCCACGGCATTTCCAGCGCCAGAGGGACTGATCAGAGACTGAGTGAGCCGAGCTTCAGCCCGGGCAGGGGGGGATTTTTCTGAGTTTGTCCATCTTTGAAAGCGACAAGAAGTTTCATTGTTTAATATTGTTAAAGTTTTATTGTTTAATAAACAGTTTTTTCCACTTTTCTCCAAGAAAGTATTTTTCCCCGAACCGGTTGTGGGGAGGGGCCAGTTGAATCTGCCTTCTAGAGGATCCCCTTTGGGGATTGTCTCCCAAAATTTGCCCTGAACCAGGACAACCACCAAGAAGCCAAAACAAACAAGTCCCATAACTTAATTTTGCTGTATTGTTACAAACTCTCTGAAAAGATTTATCTCAATTTTAAGCTGGAATATACCATACACATCACTACTACTTTTCTAAATTTGTGTAAATAAAAGTTCTACATTTGGCTCTCAGTTGTCAAAAACAGTACACATTTCCTTATGTGAAACAAATCTGTCTCTGATCTCTATCATTACATAGGTGATAAATGTGTAATCACCATTGTCATATAAGCCACTTACTTAACAAGAATTTGTGGCATGTAAACAATTACTCTGATAATTACTTTGTGAGTAGATGTTCTACTGTACTATTTGTGTTGCAAGAGCAAATTTTAGATACATGCCAGTGTTTGAGTAGATGTAAAATAGAAAACATTCTAAACCAAAAAGGTATTGCTAAAAACAGAATTATGTCTCTGGGTTTTTCCTTTGGTTGTCTATTAGAGGACCATCTGTTGTGGAGTTTGTTGGGTTTTTTTCCTTCTATATGTTGTAATTAATGTATAAATTTGGGTCTGTTTTTCATAATGCAATGAGATGTAGAGCACTTCATGACCTTCTGATACAGACATTGATGGCAGGATGGGGTCTTTAACACAGCTTGCCAGCCAATTCACTGGTAAATGCTCCCAGTGGATTCTTCTCATTCTGAGCCTCGGAGGGACAATGCATACTGATGATGGCTAGAAGGGTGAGTGAAAGAGTGATAAGAGATCAAGAATTCTTTTGCCTGAGATTTCCTCACACTGAATTATCATGCTGCTCAATTTTCTTACATAGAAAGGAAACTGATATCATTGCAGTCAACAGTAACACAAATAAAGTGTTTGTCTTCCTCTTGCCCTATGCTGTAACCTTACACTTTATTACAGACTGTCCACAATCTTCAAAAATTGAAACTTCCCCAGGTTTTTTTTTCCTGTTGAATATGTTTAAATGTATCTTGCTTTTCTCATCAAGTGTGTGTTCTTAAAAAAAAAATTAAGAGTTAACACTCTCAACATAGTTATTTGGTATGATAAAAAAATCCAAGACACCAAAATGCAAAATTATTTCTGATCAAGCACACTAATTTTTGTTTTCATATTCTAATAATTTTAATCAGCACAATAGGGTTCGCTAAGTACAAATGTATAGAACAGATTGAAATAGCTTTAAATCTCTGTGTAAATAAGGCCTTAATCAGATCAATACTGATTTTATGCCACATGCATTTTACATTTGTTTCAAAAATTGTCAAAGCACATTCAGTAAATTTCTCAGATATTTCTCCTATGGGAAACAGTCAAGCAAGTCAGGCAAATATTGCCCTCATCTTCAGGAAAAGCAAAAAGGAGGGCTTAAGGAACTGCAGGCCAGTCAGCATATCATCAGTCCTAGGAAGATTTTTGAGGAATTGTTCTTGTAAATATGTCTAGGCATAGAAAGAAAATAAGGAGTTTTGGGAACAATTAGCATGAATTTGCCAAGGGCATACACCTCTTGATGAATCTGACAGTGTTCCATTATGAGATGACATACCTAGTGAATAACAGAACACTAGACATTAATTTAGAAATGCAGAATGCTATAGGTAAAGAATACTCTATGAATTTGTTATAAATGCTAATTTGATGTTAAGCTTTTAATTAAATCAACTTAAAAATACACTGTTTAATTGTGAAATCAATTACCCACTGCAGTGTGGGTTTTCGCTCTCCCTGGCTGCACGCGGCTCTTGGGAGCCCGGCTGTGGCATAGCTTCCGTGTGCTGCTGGGGTTTTCCGCCGCGGGTTCCCGGACACAGCTCCGTGTCTCAGGTGCGTGGGCTGGCCAGCCTCTGTTACTGTGCGCTAGGGATCCGGTAAAGAGGTAAGGAATTTGTCCATTTACTCCGTGCTTGGCAGGAACGGTTTATTGGTCACATGGTGTGGTTCGATGGAAAGATGCAACCTCTCTAGGCACTCGCATGGGAGAAAATGGTGCCTGGGTGCCAGCGGGATAGGATTTTATGGAGGGGCGGGGCGAGAGGATCCACGGCCTGCCGTCCAATAGGGGCGGCTGCTGTGGCGGTGATGCCAGCAAAAGCGACCAACCAGAGAACCCCGCAGGGGTGGGCACTGAGCCTTGGGCTGAGTGGGATCGTGTGGCTTGGGGTGGCAGGCATGGGGTTTCCCGGGGCCAGACGGGAGGGTGGTTACAGGAGCGGCAGAGGGGGAAGATCCGGCAGCAGGCAGCATGGGGCCAGAAACCGCGGGGGGGGAAGACAACATGGGGGAAGCGCGGGGGTACAGAGGACTCGACTAGCTAACACAAATAAGAACCCCTAAAACCCAATCCCAGGATGCAACAACCCACCATTAAAAAAAAATCAGATTTTAACTTTACCTAAAAATCTGAAAGTATTCCAATGTAACAGTACTATACACATTTGCTTTAATATTCCACTTTTAATTTGTTTATCTATACATTTTCAGATTTTAGACAGATATTGAGAAAATATTGATCCTTTTTGGTTTTTAAATCTACAATAATTTCAGATGCCATTCACAAAACCATTGAAAAGCAATTCGAACAGATGTTCATCTATCTATATTATTAATGTTTTTCCTCGAATGTTTAGAGATTATTTGCTTCTAGCTTTTGAAAGAATAGAATGTTTATAAAAATTTTAATTTAAGATCCGCTGACTAAATAGGAGCATGATTTATTAATGATATGAAGTATCTACAATTAAAGAAAGGTTCTGTTATGGCCCCCTGGTGCACCATTTAAAATGTGTATCAAGTTGGAAGATTAAAAAAACAATCAGAGTTTTATGAAGCCACAGTCTTCATTAAACTAGAAAGTATTATCACTTATATGCTACTAAATTTGTTCTTTCAATTCATCTTCTAATCTTCATGCAATGCTGAAAAGGTCAGCTTTAACACAAAGCTGCCTTGAAAGATTTAGGGGATATGTGTTGATGGGTGAAAATGCTGATGCAAATAGCCATAAATGTTAGAAGGGAAAAAAAAAATATTTTACAGAAGAAATTGCTGGTCCAAAAATGCGAACAGAGAAACTGACTGACTGCTGGTGGACTGTTAGCCTAGGAACTAGGTCTGGGAACCAGAAGAGCACAGCTGGCATTTTTGAATTGCAGCTAGGTACCAAGAACCTGGACACATCCTGAGAAAGCATTGATAATCATAAAAAATACACAAAACTCTAAAAAAAAAATCTCTCAGGACACATTTTCTCCAGGCTGAACAACACCAGCATCCTCATCTGCTCCTCATAAGTTATGTGCTCCAGACTTTTCACCAGCTTCATTTCCCTTCTTCTCACATGGTCCGGCAGCTCAATGTCTTTCTTGTCATGAGGAGCCCAAAACTGAACACAGTTTTGATGCAGCTGTGGCCTCATCAGTGCCTGTGATGGGGTGACAGCACTACCCTGGTAATACTGGCCATCTACCTGTGCTCACCTGAAGGCTGGATGACCCTCTAGGTCGTGAGAGATGCAAAGGGAAATGGACAGATTTCTGCTTTTATTCTGAGTTTCCGATTAGAATTACCTCCCCAGAGAAATTAGGAATGATGGAAATTTTAGCAATTGATTGCTAAATACTTATGATTTCTTAAATGTGCTACTTATTTAAATGATTATGGCTCATTAAGCCATGAAGTACTAAGAAGGGTTAAAAGACTTGATATATAAACATTTGTAGAACCTTTAATATTTCTGTAAAAAGAGTGGCTCCAGAGAGGATTCTTGTGGGCATAAAATGGAATTGCATAGTTGATACCTGTTTCCTGTAGTATTTTCAGTGAAACAGAATTTAAACTGTTACTGAGCAGTGGCATGCAACCTGCCTAGGCAATGGGGCTGCAGCAGTGTGTCAGCCTGTAAGCACCAGAGAGACAGAGCTTGGTTATGAAACACAAAGTAAGCAAAAGCAATAGATGCCATTTTATGCAGGGACTGCATCTGTTACCTCTAAAAAATCATGGAAGCTGTTCTCATTTCAGCATTGTGGTAGTTAAATTACATCCAGAGCTGAAATAACAGGTATAAACGGTAATGAGAAAGGGAGCAGCTGTACCCTTAAGGCAAGCAGAAATCTGGAACTGTGGAGTCTTTTTACTGAGTATTTCCAACATTCATGGAAGAAATACAAAAATTAGAATTGAAAATAAATCATTATATGGACAGTTTCAGTGCATAGAATAGTAAAAAATACTGTTGAATTTAATCTTTGGCAATAGAAGACATAAATTAGAAGGGTATTTTTAAAAGTTCCTTTACCAGATACCTGCTATTTTTTCCGTTTTTTTTCCAGGAAGGACTTTGATAATTTCTTTTTTTAGTATTTTTTTTTTAATTTCAGATTAGATGTGGCCTTATTTGAGAAGATAATTAACTATGGGTATGATTAAATATAAACAAGAATTTTAAAAAGTCTCAATTTAGATAAACAACTTGAAAAGGCATGTGAATTGTTCTGTTAATTTTTGATTAAAGGGGAACAAAAGTGTAGTTAATATCGCATATTCTGTGGCCAAATTGAAAAGATGTTTTTGTTTCCTAGTCTTAACTAACTCTTAGAGAATATATGCCTATTATAAATTTTGTGGGTTTTTGGTGTTATATACCAATACTCATTTTTTAATAAACCACTGGAATTTGAGGGTCAGTTTCCAAACTTCAAAGAATCTTCAATTCAGGACTGAAACTATTTTACTGAGAAAATCCCAGTGCAGAATGAACTATATGGCATTTTGCATTTCAGTGACTTTGGACGTAGATGAATTATCATCATTCAGCTTTTAATGTGCAGAAAGGACATGCTTTCCTACTGAGACAGACGAGGTGACATCTTCAGAACTGCGATGGTCTTTTGTGTCCCTTGTGGAACCCTGAAAAAAGTCACCAAGAAAGAACAATCCTTAGAGTATCTTCAAAAATACTAACACTGCATATGTGCCACTGTCTTTTAAAGCGCATTCTCAAGAAAAACATAAGTATTAGTGCTGATGGCTATTGTGACTCTTTCTTGAAAATAAAACAGTTTTCAAACAGGATAGAGGATGCATTACAGCTCAGCAGAATTTGGATGTTATATCTCATGAGGAAATAATTTTCAGATGTATTTTTGATAATGACACTAGTAGAACTTGAAGTCTTCTCATTGTGACAGGTCTCTGGTGTGATGATACAATTTTGTTGGTTTCTGAAACTTGACAACTTGACTATATGTATATTTAACATTTATGTGTTCCGTTAGAAAGAAGGAAGGAGTAATTTTCAACACACCAGTAGAAAACCTAAATGTACTATCTATACAATGTATAAACTTCAGAGAATTGGCAAGATGAAGCTGTGTCATAAATTACAGAAAAAAAGATATTAATCCAAATTAACAAATGCAAGTGTTCAAAAATATAAAAATAATGAGGGCCTTATCAGTTTGGTGGTTTTTGCTTTGGTTGTTAATTTTTTTTTTTATATAGAAACAACTGAAGCAAAATTATGAACAAAAAAATTAATCACTAATATCCGGTTTTAGTGTGGCTGTAAAATATGTGCATCTAATTTGAAACCATGTAGTGGTACCTAACATATTTGTAAAATCTACACATTTCCTCATGATATGAATTCCTTCTGTTTATCATACTCATCATCAGACTCCTGAGCAGATGCCTACAGATAATTTCATTGGTTCATTTATAGACCGGTTTGGGTTATTCATAGGATAATAGAAGACAGCATCATATCATCTAAAACAGATTTTTTTAAAAGTTTGATGTTTGAATCTGAACTTTCTCCGGAAATCCTCTATTGTCCTTTATATGTGGATGAAGACAAACCAGCAGTTCTAATTTTAATCTAATCTTAAATACTTATACCAATATGACGTGAATAATTCTTAGAAGTATGTATACTGACTGCAAACAAAGCTTAGGGGGTCTAGATCAGGCTTCTGTGCACTCATTATGTGCAAAAGAATCAAAAATTTAGTGCTTCTACAGAAAACAAGAAGCACTTTTTTTTTCATAGAATAATAAATCCTGAGTTGGAAGGGACCTAGGAGGATCATAAATTCTTGACTTCACCCAGGACAACCTCAAAGTTGAACCATTTGTCTCAGAGCATTGTCCAAATCCTTCTCAAGCACCTACAGACTTGGGGCCATGACCACTTCCCTGGGACACTTGTTCCAGTGTTTGACCATCTTCTCAGTCATGGTTCCAGACAGAGCTATAAGCTATTTCCTCTCATCCTCCTCTCACTGAACACCAGAGAGTACACCAGAACACCAGAGAGGTCACACCTCCCTCTTGGCTTCTCCTGGTGTGGAAGTTGTAGACATCAACTTGTCCCCTCAGTTTCCTCCCATCTAAGCTGAACAAACCTTCTATCCCCAGACATCCTCATAAATCACCCTTTAGTTCTTTCATCGTATGTGCTGCCCTATTTTTGGATACATTTTAATATTGCCATTCTAATACATTTATAATACATTAATATTTTATTTATAATACATTAATATTGCCATTCTAATACATTCTAATACATTCTTCTTACATGGTGGAACTACAAACTGCACACAGTACTCAAGGTGATGCTGCAGCAATGCCGAGTGTAGCGTGGCAATCACTTCTCTTCATCAGTCAGCCACACTGGGCCTAAGGCACCCCAGGATATGCCTTGCTGCCAGACTGTTGTCTGCCAGGGCACACTCTTGACTCATATGGACCTTATGATCTATTAGAACTCTCAGTTCCCGTTCTGCAGGGCTGTACTCGAGTCTCTTGTCCTCCAGCCTAGAAATACATCCAGGATTACACTGACCCAGGGACAGAATCCAGCATTTCTCCTTCATTAATTTCATACAGTTAGTTATTGCCCAGCACTCTAATATATCAAGACGCTCCCTGTAAGGCCTCTCTACCCTTGAGGAAATCAATGCCTCCTTCCTAAATTACTATCATCAAACTTACTTCATGTGCACTCAATTCCTGTACCCAAATAATTTATAAAAATATTGAAGAGAACTGGCCTTAAAACCAAGCCCTGGGGAACATCAATAGTGACTGATCACCAACCTGTTGTCTCCCCATTTGCTACAATACTTTGAGACTGGCCATTCAGGCATGTTCACCCCTCATGCTGTTTACACATCTGGCTGTATGCTGGATAATTGATCCAGGATAGTCCAAGAGACAGTATTAAATCTTTGCTAAAATCTCTCACCCTTGCCTCCCATTCGCTACATTCCCTTCATCCATGAGATGGGTAACCTTGTCAAAAAAGGTTATTAAGTTATTAAAGCATAACTTTTCCTTCATGAACCCATGTTAGCAATGTCTGCATTGTCTTTCAAGTGTTTTGTAATAAGTCCCAAAATAATCTTCTCCATATTTTTTTCCAGGCACTGAATTATAATTATCAGAGTCTTCCTTCTTGTCCTTCTTAACGACTGGAATAATATTTGCTAGCTTTCAGTCAGCTGCGACCTCTCTGGAGTGCCAATGCCATTGATAAATAACTGAGACACCTCCCTCAATAACATTATGCAATGTTCTCAGTTCCCTTGAATGAATCTCACTGTGGACTTAAGGGCACTAAGTTGTTGCAAATCCCATACAAGTTCAAAGCTATGGGGAATGTACCACTCTCCCAGTCACAGTCCTCCAGTCCAGGAGGATCCTCTGTTTTTTCCCTGAGCCCATCATTGGTTTTAAAGGTGAAGAAGGCATTAAATGGCTCTGCTGTATCTTTCTTCCCATTTGTGAGGTGATCAATTTTATCAAATAATGGACCCATGTTTTCTTTATTCTTCTTTTTGCTGTTAGCATACCTTTAGAAGTTCTTAGAAGTTTTTTTTCTTTTTCCTTTGTAGAGATTTTAATTATCTTTGAAAATTAATCTGCAGTTCTTCTATGAGAAACTCTATGATGTATTGTTAGGTTCGTATAAAAATTGTTATTTTGAGATTCTGGATAACACGATGTTTTGCACTTGTGACTTAGTTATCTGGAAATTACAGAGCCTTGCATAGATGTATAGATTATACTGACACCAGACATCTGCAGTTTTGTATACAAGTTGCTGCACTGCCAAGCAGATTCAGCAGTGGCTACCAAAGCCACAGCTAAAACCATTTCCACCAGATTTAGGCATAGAATAAAAAAATACAAAGCAATGTGGCAAGTTTGCACAGTTGTTTCAAGAAGGACATTACTTAGAATAGTTTCATTTTGAGATCCCAGAACAAGGAGGACTAGATGAATATTGTCTATGGATGAACTATGTTCATGTTAGAATGATTTCTGTTTCCTGATATGTTGCAAATCAGTTACCAGAAGGAAAGAAAATGGTAAAGCAAAGAAGAACACACATGGCACTTCTGATGCAAATGTCCATTGTCATTTGGAAGCTCACTGCTCAGAAAATTAGTATCAAATCAAACTGGTGCAAAAAAATGACCCATCGGTTTGTTGTAGAAATCTGTACTATTTCTTGTGCTCAGGAAAACTGTTACCCTGTACTTGAGGATTTGTCTGTTTCCAGGAAAATATTAAGGGCTTTATTTGACTGCAATTACTGAAGACAAAATCATGTGAGAAGATGTTGGCACTAATCAGCTCTGAATAGTAATATTTCTATGTCAGAAACTCATCCATGAAAATCTAATCTCAGAATGTATGGTTCAGACAAATTTAATGGTAGTGTAATATTCTCTACTGTAAAATAAATTGATCAATGTTTTCCTTTTTTCTTGGGATGGAAGACAAGCTGAGTGTTCAGATTAATTTACACTTATTCTGAATCAGACTTTTCTGTGCTGAAGCTATCTCACCTGTTAGTTCTGTCTTTTTGCAAGGCATCATTTTTCCCACAGTCCTGTATATCCTTCTGTACATGGGGCATTTCAGCTAAAGTCAGGGTTTTAGTACTTTGTCCCTCTGACTGCTGTAGGACATCTCAGTTTTGCCTTTTGTAACTTATTAAAATTTTCTGTTCTTTAAAAAGACATTATCTTAAAACCTACTGAGATATTGTATTTCAGGATTTTTCTTGAATTTTTGTCCACCTTTAAACTAAACAAATTCTTCTACTAAGGAAGAATACTAGAGTGTCATTTTTGCATCATAATTCTTTCTGCAGTACTTGGAAATTTCTTTTCTGGCTTGCAATGTAGAAAAGAGTCAGTTGGGCCTGAAGACTATGCCTGGCCCATCAAGTTAGACCTGTATTCAGAATAAGACCTAAATCCAGCTCTTTTGCTAAAGTCTTTTTTTTGTTAGAAAATCCCTTATTTTATTTTTTAACTTCTGTGACTGTAATAAGTAGGAAAAAAAATTCATAATGTCTCCAATATAACAGAAAGATATTATCTAACAATGTTTGTATGGCTAATTCATTATTACTATTATTTCAAAAAAAGAGATTTTTTTCTGCTATTAGTATATAATAATGGCCCATGATCCAATTGTCTTAGCCTTTATTGAAATAATCAGATGATATATTAAAAGTGATATTACTGTTCCCAAGTGAAATTCTAGGAAAATTGCTTGTTTTCATTACTTCTTTTATTAAAAACTCTTTTAAAAGATCTATATTTCAGTTCTGTGCTCATGAAGCACCTAGCATAACAGCTTCTGGCAGATTTTTGACTGGATAATACTACTAGCAATAATAATTATAATATTTGCTACAGTTCTATTCTTATGTCCAGACCTGAGGCTGACTGCATAAGAATAAAGCTATTAAATAAAAATAGCTTCCTGCTTAGGGATAGTAACCTTATCAAAAACAACTATGTTTCCATGTAGAGTTTTGGAAAAAATTGAAATAAATTATTCACCAATCTTATATTAGCCATTCTGTGCCGATAATTTTTGCTATTTGCTGAAAATACAGTACAAATATTCTTTATCCAGAGAAATCTAGGCTTTTTTTTTTCTAGTCAATATTCAGGAGAAACTTCCAGAAATGCTAAGCATAAGTGATTTCATTTGAATTTGAAACCATTTGTTTTTCTACTTTTATGCAATTTTTTGATTGTGTTAAATTAATGCTCACAATTACAGTTTTAATGTTGGCATTAAGAAATAAAACACCTTTCTAAAGTATGGAAAGTAGGATCATAATAAATATCAACACATTCCCTAAGAAGTTCAGATGTACAGTCTGGACGCACACATTTTGTTTTGTTTGTAGTTCTGTTGCACAGTTCTGAAAAGTAGCAGAGGACCAAATCTTCTTTTATGTCTTCGTGCTGCAGATAGGGCCAACAAGCTGAATGGCTCTTCCTTATGTATCCCACTTAAGGAATTTGCATCATTAAGTAAATTAAATTACTGTTTTAAAAAGCTGTACTTTTATGATGTCCCTAAAAAGTGAGTAATACACTCTGTAATTGAAGGCAGAGCAATGGAACTGTCACTAAGTAAGCACTGTTATTCTTTTGAAAATAACTTGTTATGTTCCTCTTATGCATAATATGATACCTGTGGTTTGCTTTTATCTCTCTATCCCATTAAATTACTGTGACTTCAAACACTCCAAGCACAGCCAAATTCCTTCCCATTTTATCTTCATACAACTAATATAGTAGGGCTGCATCTGTTGCCTTTATACATCCTTTTTATATCTCAGCATCTACACTCTCTTATGGCAAATTTAACCTCACTTCTTAAATTGTACTGTCAGGGAATTAAGAACAGAAAAAAAATGAAATTGGTTTAGATATGTAAAAATCCAGGCAAATTGCTTATTTCTTTGAGTCTTTCCTGCTTTCCTTACTAATTTTCTTATTTCACTGTTTACTTCACTTACTTCAAGTATGAGCATAACACACACTTCATTTTATTCCTAATTCCCTCTTTTCCAATTACTTGTGCTGAACATGTTTTCAATACTCCTTTAATCTCTCTATTACTTACTTAATTCTTAAAAAGTATGATTAATACCGTTTTGTTGAAAAAGATTTACATTTCAGATAAAAAACTCTGCAAGTGATTTTCTTCTATAGAATGTAAGTTACAAAATCTTAATACTGAGATTTCTCTAGTGGCCTCTGAAGATTCGTGTGCTGGAATCTAACATTAGGAATTTCTAAGATCTGAAAGAGCCTGAACTTTCCAAAACAAAGTTTATTTCAATTTTCAAAATGGATGTTCAGTAACATAGAGACATATTTCTTTTTCCTCACTATTTTTCATGACAAAGGTAAGTCATATAGATCCTAACTGAAATATCTTCAGTGAGCTTAAATCATGTGGTCAAGAGCTAACTATGGTTGTCCACTGCACTTCATGAAGACTTTCATTGTCTCTGTTCTTTGGTCACAAAGTGAAAATTTTTATGAGTTAGCTTATTTTTCTCACACTGTGTCTCCTGCATTAAATCATAAGATTTTAAATTTTGTGTCCTTATCCCTGTCTTATGTAAAATTAAATATATCTCTGCAAGAAATTTAAATTGTTTACTTAAAAATTCTTCAGTTCGATAATTCTTCTTGAGACAGTACATCTTCATTTCAGTCTTTTTGAATGAATAAATCATCACTTATGTTGCTATGTGTCTGAAAATTCTTTATAGCATGATAAAAGAAAAAAAGAAAATGGTCAGGAGATTGGAGATTATGGAATAACTCTTCAGATTTTGGTGGAATATAAGTAGAACAAGGTATTGAACAATCTATCAATAATCAATTATATTTAAATAAATCCCAGAAATACATTTAATTCCATTAAAACTATACATTAATTCCTGTGCTAAGAAAAAGCATATTAAAGTAAAATTGATATGACTAAGCAGCTTTATATAAATTGTGTAAGAAACATTTAAAAATAGAGAATCTGGATTTTCAACATATTAAATACAGAATATGGCTATACCATATGATAGTCTTGTAATAAATTAATAAGACGTAAAATATTCTTTGGGGTATAGACTCAATCATTTTGCATAAAAGTCAGAGAAGGAAGTAAAGAAATAGTAAAGAAATAATATTTTATTACATACCCTATTTTTCTTTTTAATTTTTTTTTTAACCTTGGAATCTGTTGCTACCTGTGCCTACAAGGGATCAGCAAAGTAGTTCTTAAGTAGTTCAAGAGGGACACTGAAATTTATCCTTCAATGCATGTTTTCAAGATCAGGTTAGACACTACAGTCAGGAAATGTTTAGGGATCTTTCAAGAAAAGGTATATTTCTCTGATTCTCCTTGACCTTAGGAGAGCTTAACTAGACTGTTAAGCTCTTTATTTTAAGGCTTGAATATTTGATCACTGGGATATATATACTTAAAATTATTTGGAATGACAGATCTTATATTTATGAACAAAGAAGTAACTTTTTGTATTTATGCTGGAGTGGCTAATATAAACAGAAATCAGGAAACGACTGGCAGAGATTTTGTGTTTAGTTTAATTTTATAAGAGAAATAAAATCAGATAAATGATAATACGAGAATGGATAAAGCACTACTAATAGTAGAATTAATGATAAATAGATTTACATTCTCTTTCTTCAGTATTTATCACAGGTAATTAAATGTTAATCATTGGCTAGACTTCATTTAGTCTTGGTTAGATATAAATTAAATAAAAAGTTCATTATTGATGTAAGAGACTGTGAAGTAAAAACAACTACCTTATGTTGTAGGACATATTCCCATCAAATCACTTTGATACAGAATGGTAAAACAATCTGCTGAGATTTTTAGTGAGTTAGTGTAATGAGGATAAATAACAGCATTGAAATTATTTTTTTTATGAAAAATCTTAATTTTCAGAAGGATAATTAGAAAAGTCAAATAATAAAAATGGAATGTCATGGATGTCACAGTAAAAAAAAGTCTTCCTCAAACAGTTATTGAAAAACTAAGAAGTAATGCTATTTTTGACATACTTTGGGTTTTATTTTTCTAATGATGACATTAGAGGAGGCCCATAAAAACACAGTCTTGGATTGTGTGTTGAAGTTTGATTCAACTTAAGTTCAATTGGGAAAAAAAAAAAAAACAAACCAAAACAAAACAAAACAAAAAACAAACAAACAAACAAACAAACAAAACAGGTCTGGAATTAATTAATACTTTGGATTCAAGGGCAAGTTTGATACAGCAAGCAAAAGAAAACCTAAACTTGAAGTCTTAAATGTGACATAATAATGAAAAAAACTTTCAAATTGTGGGTCATTTGTACCCAGAAGGCATTCTCTTAAATTTCTGTAATGTTCTGGTCTGTAGATTGATAATACATTAGTATATGCTAATACATAGTCTTGGAGAATCTGATAGGAGAATGAAATAGGAAAGATATAGGATTATGCACTGGGGACAGTACTCAAAATATTATTTTCTTATCTTTCCAAAACTGGGACTGAGATAGGGATGTAATTTTCTTTTAAAATTAAAGAAAACATTTATTTTAAATTGAAGAATGGTGCAATCAAATATAACCTGCACATTAGGAAATACAGATATGAAATTAGAAAATGTTTGTCAAAATCAAATTCCAGAATGGTGATGCCAACCCAAGAGAAATTAAGGAAGTCCTTAGCTGTGCTTAAAGTGGATTTCCAGATTTCCACAAAATTATAGAAAGGTTTATGTGGATTACTGAAGTTTGAGAGTTTTATTCAATATCAGTGTAAATACCTGTTCATGGAGGAGGCAGAAAAAACAAAACTTGACTAAAAAATATGAAGTCCTTTGTACAGACCAGTTAAATTGATTAAATTATTAACTTCCATGAAAAATCAAGTTAGCATAACTTGAATATGAAGGCAGAAAAGAAAAAAAAAAAAAAAAAGACTGCCTAAAGCCTTATAAGAGACATATTTTTGTTTTCCCCCAAACTACCAGAAATCTCAAGAGCATTGCAAGCCAAAAAACTCAGAACAGAAACTTTGTAAATTGGCAGTACTATCAATGCAGAGAGAGTTGCTGTTTTCTCACAGAGGAAATATTTTACAGTGATTTAAATTTTGATATAGAGAATATTAATGAAGAGAAAGTGTTAAAACTGTTAGTGTAGTTTTTTACCAGCTAATTTAAAGTAGCACCTCTACAATTTATCTGAATCCTGCACTACATTTATTACATCCTAGGAAGCAAAGAAAGGAAAGAAAGCAGTATATAAATCAGTTTGTTAGGTAAATAACTGAAAGTGTTTCAGTGTTTTCACATCTGCTAAAAAATTAGGAAGCCAGTGAAAGCATTCAAGTTAAATATTCTCACCCCTAAAACAGGGATTATTTTCTTGCAATTATACTTTACACACTGTGTTTTCATACACATTTGGGAGAAAAGCCTAGTAACCTTGACAATGGTTTTCTACTAAATGCATTAGAAGCAATGATTTATGTTCCAGGGAAAAAAGAAACTACACACATTATGGTATAATGATTTTAAGGTGCAATGAAGGTGTCTACATTTTAGTAAACACTAGATTCACATAACTTAAAGATGCCTAATAATAAATCATACTGTCGTGGTCTTCGTGCTTACGGAACAACATATTTGCATGATCTTCATTCACTTTAACTCTTCCAAAAGATTTTTATTCTTTATAAACATTATTTGAACACTACTAGTAGAGTTTGTTTTATGTTTTCTAAGGGGGATGTTTTGTTTTGTCCTGTGGATTTATGGGTAATGAAATTTCATAAATCTTCAGCATGGAAAATCTTGAATGGTGCATTACAATACTGAAGCATCACATTGCAGTGTATATTTTGCTTTCAGATGTCTTATTCATAAACCAATATCAAACATTCTCATATAGAAAATAGAATTGTCACCTTCTCTGTTAATCACAAGGTGTTTTAGATATTTTGTCAAATCTTATTACTTTAATATTTTTCTTTTATCTGTAGCAATATATTTTAACAAAGTACCTTACAAGACACCTTCAGAGAAGAACTGTTTCTGGGAGAATATCAATATCACAAACATGATACTCATACAGTGAGTATCATACCATATGTTTACACATTTGCATGAAGTATTTATGTCTTAACTTTTGCTCTCTTTTTTTTTTCTCCTTTAAATAGATCTCTTTTTAAATAATTCA
This sequence comes from Vidua macroura, assembly GCF_024509145.1. Classification (NCBI taxonomy): domain Eukaryota; kingdom Metazoa; phylum Chordata; class Aves; order Passeriformes; family Viduidae; genus Vidua; species Vidua macroura. Next base: position 45,673,138 of record NC_071572.1, on the reverse strand, counting down.
TATTTTCCTCCTCCTTAATGAAAAGTATTTTTAATTTGTTTTACTAATGACATTTTAACTCACTTTTCCCATTCATGTCTCATCCCCTAAAAAAGGTTTTTTCCTACTTCTTACCAGCCTTTTGGCAGCTTCAAGGCTACAGAGATGATTATTTTGTAAGAACATGTCTCAGTTGATTCACAGGTTTCTAGGTAAAAAATGAAATATTGAACACTAATTGTTTTGCAGAAAGTTCAAAAGACAGAAAAAAACATTTTGATTATGATAGGGAGCATGTGAAATGGAAAGTTACCAGAAAACACATACTGGGTATAATAACATTAATTTGTAGACTTCAGCTGAGTATCTTCAAAACTTGTGTTCATATTATCATATGCAAATGGTACTACCTTGCAAAACTTCAAACTGATTGCATAGTTATGCTCTTTTAGATAATTTTAAGATCATTTTCAAGTATAATTTGTACAGTTGCTTTTATGACTTGAAAATATTCAAGAAATAATGGCCAATTCAAATACAAACTCGTTATCCATGAATTTCTAGCTTTCACGCTTTGAGGCACTTTTGTATATTATAAAGAATATGTATTTTGCAAAACATCTTTAATTGTTTTCTCAGTGGAAAGAGGAATTAATTTATGATCCATTTGGCAATATAGAGAGAATTTTAGATTAGCAAGTTGTATTGGTTTAGGTGTAGTTGAAACTTTAACAGTAACATTTTATGTGAATTTTTGGGTGTTGTGTTTTTTTAAATTCATTATTGTAAACAATTGTTCTATATGCAAACACGTTGAGGGCAATGATGGGTAACGCTATGTTATGCTTTGCATTTGTGCACTCCAATGTAAATAGTCAATAATATCCAGAGAGATGTCTATAACATCTCTCTATTAGTTAGATGTCCTATATGGTCTGTGCAGTGCAGTTGCTGGATTGGAGAGAAATGTTCAGCTCATCCTAAAATGCATGTACATTTTTGGTGAGTCATACACTCTTTTAGGCAGCACTGGGCTCTCTGTATTTGCTCATACGTTACCATCTAGTAGTGTTTGATTTGTCCTGTTTTCCTACTTGATCCTCGTTTGCTGCAGACAGTTAAACTTAGGTGTCTGAATTTGAAATTGATTTCATAGAAAGATATTGTGGCTCAGCTTTGTGCTTAGACCATAATAAATTTGAGATTAGATGAAATACAATTTTGTTTGATGGAAGTTGACATAGATAAGTGTTCCTATCTTCAGCTCTTTAGAAAAGAAAATATAGTATTTCAAACATCTTTTAATTCTAGTGGTGATTTAAGGCTTTACTATGAGATTTTTTTTCTAAAACAATTCATAATTTTGGGACTTAAAAATAATTCATAAGTGTAAAATATGCTCTCTAGGACAAATAAATATGAATTTATCTAAAGCAAGTGGTTGGGTTAGGGATAAAAAATGAAAATAGAAAATGAAAATGAAAATAAAATTTCCAGAAAAATAAAATTGACTCTGGATATTTAGAGGTTTGGATGAAATTTTTTCTTGTGGTTTCTCTAATGTTGGCTGGCCAATTTGTTTCATCCTTAAGGAGCATAATGGGTACAGGGTTTAAGAGATTGCAGATGCAGAGCTTCTCTTTTTTTCTCTCTTTTCCTTTTCATGTGTTTAACTTACCAGTTTCAGCTTTTTGTGTCCAATGCCAGATATTTTTTTTGTAAAATTTGATGAAAGCATGCTCTTTTTCCAGTCTTTCCCACAGGACTGCTGTGAGGATTGCCTGCAAACTTTCCATCTGATTTGAACACAAAAGCAGCATGGTATGTCAAAGCCCCCTTAAAGACTGGTGTCCTATTTCTAAGCTACTGACATTGACTAAAATATTTCAGGTCTCTTTTGAAAGGTTTGCAAAATTTCTCCTAACTTCAAGAAAGATTTGGCGTGTCATCATGTTTCAAACTCCACTTAAAAACAGAGTGATTTGGATCTTAAAATAAGATAAATGCTATTTTAGATTTTTTAACAGCACAAGAAGTTAAAAAAAAAAGAAATCCTGGAGGCATCCCTTCTTGCACTTATTTTCATAGCTTGAGGTATTTTTTGTTAAAAACCCTTAGTCTGAGTAATGTGATTTCCTTAAGAAAACGTCATATACATCTTAGCACATTTATAACTGCAATTTCAAATATGTTTCACTGAAGTTGTAGAGTAGCAAATCTTTATGTTCTGTAAAAGTGCAAGTTTGAAATTCTCCATTAAAGATTTAATTCTACACTAAAAAAGAAAAAATAGTCAATATTTTCATTGTTTAATGTTTTTAAAAAAGACAACTTTCTGATAGCCTTGTGAGAAACAAATAAAATAGACATTTTAAATTAGTGAAACTCTTGGACAGTTACATAGAGAAAAACAAGACAAGATCATTAGTGCCATAGTTTCTCAGCATAACAAAAATTTAAGAGCATCTATAGCTTTTCAGCTTTATTCCTAAGCTTTCATATTTTATCTTACACAACATATCTAATTAATGGTGCTTGTATATTTACTCTTGTAATATCCTTTAGCTTATTCAAGTGGTTTATGCATTAGTAAAAGGAAATCTACCAACAGAATGAAATAATGTTAGCTATTATAACTATTATTATTAATGATAAAGTCACCCTAAAACAGGACAAACATTAATAAAGGCAGAGGAAATGGAATAGAAAAAAGGGGCAGCCAAAAAGAAAATAAGAGTTTTGTAGTTGATTTAGTTTTAGGTACTAGGAAAAATCTGTACAATTGTGTCCTAAAGTATGACAAGGACTTTTAACTTTTGATACAGTGATACCCATAAGCATTTAGGTTTATGCCTAATTGTGTATGCAGTTTACAGTGTGCTCCAGCTATGAAAAGGTAGTATTTTTAAGCAAGCATTCTCTGTGTGGCTTTGGAGAATAAATCATGTCAAAATGTTATAGTTCTACTTTTAATTCTCAGGCAATCTTATACATATTTTCCTATTATACCTACATGAGGTATCTTAATATTGTTTATTTTGACTTCTTAGAGATCTGCATGAATAAAACACTCATTCAGCAAGGACACCATATGGCTTGCTGTTTCCAACTGATTGTACACTTACATTAATGCTTTTAAGATTTTAAGATCCATTTTAAGAATGGATTTTAATGTTTCTAAAAATAACTTTCCTCTATTGTTATGTTGCTATCATCTGGGCACAATTGCACTATTGCATCAATACATACTGAGCTACTTGTGACATGATATTTGAGATTTACAACTGATATTGGGAATTAATTTTATGGCTGCTTTTTGGGGAATGTGATCAACTATTATATCATGTGAATATAATAATGTATTGTCAGCTGTAATGTCTTCAATTTGTATTTTATAGGGGATGTGACTGTTTTAATTAATTTTCTTCAAGGGCATGAAGGTAAGTGAGAAAAACCTAGAAACATAAATTTCTCATAGTATCTTTTAATTCTGAGTCTGTGTTAGGTGTTGGCATTAGAGAAATAAATCATTATGATATCTGAGATATCACAGTGTACATCACCATGTTGAGGATTGTGTCAAGGAACATTTCTCTGGCCTGAAAATTCTCCATCTAAAATTTCTACATGAAATAAGTTAGTATGACTAGCTTGTCCCCTTCTCTGCAATTACTGCATAGGCTGGATGTCTGAAGAAGGTCATCATGGATTCATTATTTTTAATTATATGCACAAAATCCAACATAACTGGCAGAAATGGCTATATGACTTTTATCACCAATAGCTATATTGTCACTACTTTCTGGTTTGTTTTTTTCTTTTTTTTTTTTTTTTTGCTTGATGGTTGTATTAGTCTTCCATTACAATAATTATGAATTCCAATATAATTTCAATGAATAGTTTTGTATCTCAAGTTTCATGTAGTTTAAATTACCTTTTTCCCCCCCAGCTTTTTAATTTTCTTAAATCAGTTTTATGGAAAGCACTTCAGAGAAAAAACATGCATTTGTTCCGGAATTTAATCCCAAACCAGTCTGAAGACAATAAAACTCTTTCTTATGCAGAGATCAAATAAAAAGAATAAATTGCTTTATGGCATCTTTGTGGGTAACTTCTCTATTTTTAAGTTGCCTAAACAAGGAAAAAAATTGAGGTATTCCTCCTCTCTGAATTATCAATACAAATTTACAATACAAACTAAATCTTCAGACTCTCACCATAAATCCACATACCTTTAATCCTGAAAAATAAGGTCCCATGTTTTGATTTCAAGATGATTGGAAATATGCATTATGATTTTTTTCTTTAATTGATGTAATTATACTGAGTATGTATGAAAAAGGAAAAGATAAAATTCATAAATACTCAAAATTCACATTAATATTTCCATTTAATAGTTGCTTATAATTTTTTCAACATACCATTAATCTAACTAGGAATTGCATCTACCTATGAATGTTGCTGTGCTCATTTTGGGGATAGACTTAATTTTCTTCACAGTAGGTAGTATGGAGCAATATTTGGGATGTATGGTGGAAACAGCATTGATAATCTAGAGTTATTTTTTGTTGCTGAACAATGCTTGCATCCCATTAAAGCCTTTTCTGCTTCTCGTACTGCCCTACCAGCCAGGAGGCAGCAGATGCACAAGAGACTGGGAGGGAAAAAGTCGGGACAGCTGACCCCAAACAGCCCAAGGGATATTCCATACCAAATGGTGTCATGCTCAGTATATAACGGTAAGGGAAGAAGAAGGGATGGAGGATATTCAGAATTATGGTGCTTGTCTTTCCCAAGTCACAATTAGGCATGATGAAGCCCTGCTTTCCCAGGGATTGCTGAACACCTGCCTGCCTGTGGGAATCAGTGAATCTCCTTACAATTCAGAACACGCTTTCAGTCTTACAGTTTCCTTCAAAGTCAGGTCATGGTTTAAGTAGACTTCCTGGCAATTTAATTGTCTAAGATATCTAAGAAGTCATTATTATTTCTCCACAGTTTTCTTTTCTGAGCAAAATATTAAACCTTATTTTAATTTGACCATTTTTCCATTTCCACTTTATTATGCTAAAGAAGATTTTTTTTTTTTTTTGGTGATTTAGGGTGATTTCCTAAACTTCATATTTAAATGAAGAAGATTTCATATTAAAGGACAAGAAAATATAGAAAATATAACCAAAAAAAGAAAAGACATAAGGATAGCCAGTATGTGCAGTAAGTGGGGAACTTACTGTGCAGGAAAAAGATTCTCTATACAGAGCATCCATAAAAATGGTATATTTTTCATAAATAGAATTCTAAAACTTACATTTTTCTGAAAGGGCTGTTATTTCTCTGATATATGCTATGCAACTGATGCCTTAAGTTTTAGCTTTTATATTTTTCAGATTCTGTACTGCCTTATTGTGTGGCTCTGAACTTCATATAAAGTCTTAGCAAGTTCTCTTCACAATTTAGTTCGACAAAACAATCCTTTTCTAACTTGAGAACTAACATCACCATTGCAGCTTTAAGCCCAAAAAGTGTAAATAGCGAAGTGAGCAGAACAAACCGGGAGGAAGGACCTTCATAATCTGAAGCTGTAATTGGACAATTAACCCCAATATGTAAATGGACCAAAACTTATAAAAGTGTGGAAACTCGTGACCGGTCATCCATCTTGGGTCCATCTTGGGCAGAGCCATGGCCAGGCTTTTGTACTGCCCAAGGTTTTTCCTCTGAAGACCTTTCAATAAATACCTACTTTATTCCTTTAACTCTGTCCAGCCTCTGTTCTAGGTATCTTCTCTAGGCATCACAATGATGTTTGAAATAGATAACATCTGAGCTTGCAGGAATATATCAATTTCTTCCTTTGTTCTTTCACTGCCTTTTTTATCTTCTAGATTTAAAAAAAAAAAAGTCACAATAATCATACCATGTCAACACTAATCAGTGAATCAGTATGGAACACAAAGAGTTTCTGAAATAATTGTTTTAAATAATGAGTTTAAGAAGAACAATATTCAATGAATAGTCTTTTCCTCTTTTTCTAAGTGTGTAGGATTTCTACAGTACTGATTTAGTACTAAATACCATAAAATATTAAATGAGTTATATTTAAGCTATGAGTTTAATTCTACTAAATATCATAATTCCTAATTTTATTCCCCACAGGGGAATTTAAAATATATAATTTCACTCTTCTATTCACTATATAATTAATGAAGTGTGATAATCATCACATACAAAATCCAGAAAGAGCTGAATGATGAAGGGGTAGCCACAATCTTCTTTCTAAAAGGAATGCTAAGTAATTTATTCTTTCTGAAATATTTCTTTTTCCAAATGCCATTGAATTAACTTCCCATATCCAACAGCTTGGGCAAATTTTAGCCAGCTGGTCATGTCTAGATGCAATCAATGAGCATGCACCAAACTGGGCTACACCCTCTCCTTTGAATTTCTTAAACTAAAAGAAAAGAAAGCAATAATTGGTCTTGTAAGTTAATTATAAAACATGGTAATCTAGATTCTGTTCATTGATCTTAATGATTTTTATGTGCTATATACCAATTATTATCTTTTTAACTCTACATTACAGTATTTTCATTACTGTCGTAAATAAAATGTGGATAACAACATCAATTTACACTTTCCCCTTACATTTATGCACAACAAAAGTTAACTGGACCCTAAGTCAAATCCTGTTCATTCAAACACCTGTCAAAGAAACATGTAAGCTGTTCTAGGAGTAGAAAAGCATTTTTGAATATCATGGTGCCAACCCACAAAGATTTAAAAATAAATTATGATGAAGTATTGATTGAGGCATGAAAAGTTGATATTGTGGTATGGATTTTTATTGAAAAAGACATTGCTTGTCTATGTTGGCACCACACTCTTTACACTCAAAACTGTATCTTGATGCATCCTGGGTTTGGGTTCAGATTAGGGGTTCTGATGTGTGTTAGTTAGCCAGTTCTGTGTACCCCTGTGCACCACCCATATTCCCCCCCTGCCCTGCAGTGGTCTGCTCCCGGTCTCTTACCATTGGAGCATCACCATGCCAGTCCTGTAACCACCCCCCTGTCCACTCCGGAGAGTTGTGCGTCTGTCACCCCGTCCCCGCAACGCCATTCATCCTGGAGCCCCGTGTCCGCCCCTGTCACGTCCCCGTTGGTTACCCCGGTCCACGTCACCCCCCTCGGCCCGCCCCCTATAAAATCCCGCGTGCCCTTGGTCCCAGCACCATTTTGTCCACGCGTTCAATTTCTCTTACTTTAGAACTGACCCTTTAACTTTGATTATAAAGCAAATATTAGCTGACTAAATTTATTGTGCATATTGAATCTTTGCATTAAGTTTCAGACCTTTGAAATGAGTAAAATAAACTTGACTAAGGTGCTACTTATTGTTAAAGTAAATAGAAGACCCTAATTCTAAGTCTGCAAGATAAAGTAAAAATTTTTTCAGATATGATCTCTAACACTAAGCATAAATTCTGTGACCCCAGGAAACTCTCTGGAAGGTTAGATTTTTTTCAATCCATACCAAAGGATTTGTAATGTACTAAATTGAACACCTTATATGGATTCCATTACTATTTGTCTAGTTTTGTTTTTGTGTTGTTTGGTGGTTTGTCTTCCTGGTTTTTTTTTTTTTTTTTTTTTTTTTTTTTTTTTTTTTTTTTTTTTTTAATAATGGAACCTTGGTTCTCATTTCAGTGCTATTTATCACAGTCTTCATCTTGTTTGGCCATTCAGTCTCAAGCACAGAACCTCTGAAACATGCAATTAATGTGTCCATGCACAGGACAAGAAAAAGTGGGATCTCTTCCTATTAGTCACATCATATTAACCCTAGTAAATTCCAAGTCTGGCAGGATCAATAGGTGCGCACACAAAATTATTGCATGTTGAATTTTTATCTCATATCTTGGATGAAAATCTTTGATCACTTACAGGCATGGACAGCCAATGCATGCACTGGATAATACTTTCAATACTTTCATTTGAATAAGATCATATAGTAAAGAAATTCCTTGCAACTGGAAAGTAGTATAAACAGTAGAATATTTCTTACAAATTAAGGATATACCTAATTAAAACAATGTCAAAATATGACTATGTTGAAAAAGATAGAAAAAAAACCATTTCAGACATATCATCATATATTTATACATATTTACATAATTTTTCATATATATTTACATATACATACATATATCATACATATAGCATTACATATATTTCCTCTTTTTTGTTTGGCATGACATTCTTGATTCATTCAAATCATTACTATAATTTTTCAAAGAAGCTTTAATTTTTATAGTAACTACCCTGGAGAGCTTTGACAAAAAATAACTTTTGTATGTAATTCAAGCCTTTTTTCTTTAACATCAAATATAATTATTACCCATGTGTGTTGTATTATTTTCAATGACAAAAGAAGGACAAAAATAAATATAGACTGGATTAAAGAAGAAATAGGGAATGTAATGTTTTGATTCATGAGTTTTTTTACTATAAAAGTAGTAGAAACAGAACAAAAAAAAGTAATTTAACTGAGGATTTAACCTTGGACCATGTCTTAGATAATTTATATATGTAGCTTCAGGTTTTGTCATAGGAGTCAAAGTAAGAAGTCATTCTAAGAATATTGTTGTAGAAACTGTTCACTTACCAAAAATATTAACAAAGATAAATTAAAACATCCAAAACCAGAGCTTTCAGTGGTATGACTTAAGTTAGCTCTAAGACTGGCATGATAACCAACAAAATTGTGATCCTAAGCTCATGCCTCATGGCATACCTCGTGGGATGCCTTGACTAAGAACTTTTAATGAGTCACTTTGAGCAGTCTGTTTTCATTTGCATCAGAAGTTTCCAAATTCTCCTGAAAGATTCCCTTGTTGCTGTTCCACCCTACATCTTATGCTACATTTGATTTAAATGAGCACATAGATCTACAACCTCACCTAACACAGTTCTGAGTCCCCTGAAGAAAACAACATTTCTAATCTTTGAGATGAGTGTCGAGTTTACAGCTTTTGAAGGAAACTCATGCCAATTTATTAACTACATCTTCCTAAGAAAACCTGAGTGAGTTTTAAAGTACATGAGTAATTGCTTGACTTGTCAAAACTACATTGACATGTACTTGACCGTTGCTTCATTCTAATGTAGGTTTTTGCCTGAGTTTACTTCATTTCATTAAACTAAATATGGGAAAAAGACCTGAAATTGCTGAAAGAGTGAAGTCTTGTTATATCTATCGTATTATAGGATTGTGTATTTTGTATGAATGGGTATTGCATATGATAGGTAGATAATAGATATGAAAAGAGGGATTCAGTTATTTGGGCTTGATAGATTCAATTATTTGGGTTTGATAGAGCCCAAAATGACATTTATTATTTAGATTTCATGCAAGAACACTGAATCCCCCTCCTACTGAATTATTATATGTCAGGTAAACCAAGGTAAACCAAGGTAACTGTGCATTCTAGCAAGCAATGTTCACTGTAGCAGTTCTGAACTCTAGCCACTGCTCCAAGGACTGAAGGTATTTTACATCAAATTTCAATGGAGTGGAGTGCAGAACTCCCCCTAAGGAACCACACTACTATGAGATCTACAGCATCATGTCTTTTGTTTACTCTTTCTTCTGCAAGGAATGTTCAATTATTTCCTGCAAAATTTTAAAGCTTCAACAGCACCCGCTGTAGTACAGCCTATAATTTTGCTCAAGAAAAGAACTTGCTTTTACTGATTGGATTTTGAGTTTTGCGAATTCCCCTGGGGAATTTTCTGACATCCTTGGTTGATTTCATACAAGAAATATAATGATGATTGTTCTAAATTCTAAAAAAGCAATTTAGGATGTTTTTAACCCTTGAAAAATAATATGGTGTTGAGTTTCCAGAGAGAGTAGGAAAATAAAAATGACAAACTCATTTAGGGTGACATGGAAAAATTCCAAGTTTCAGCATTTTTTAGAAATGCTATTAGGCAACTGAATTTGATAATAAGTAAAACGATTTTGTTTTCATAGTGAACAAGGTTTGGTATAATAACGAAAAGGACAACTAAAAAGCAAGATAGAAAACCAACACTAGGGACTTAAACATAAGGCTTTTCTGTATTCATTCCAATCAATACTGAGAAACAATGCACAAGAATTACTTGCAGATATCTGAATTAGAAAAATCAGGTAGGTTATGACAAATAGCACTGCAAATAAATGCCGCTGTTTAAACCATCTGAGTGAGGAAAATATTAATCTGTGCTGTTTGAATAAGGTGTAGACAAATGGAAGAAATCAAAACCACAGGTCAAAACCATTTGAATTTTAAAAAAAGAACATTTTCCCTGCCTCTTGCTGTGAGGCAAATGCTGGAGCTGACCTTGGTGCTGAGTAAAGTTTCCTTCATAGAGTTAGAAGCACTCTACAGAGTGGACAAAATTCTCCTGGTTGTATTTATCTGGAAAAAAAATTGAATCAATTCTTCTCAAAAAATTTCAAGCATCCAAAAAAAAAAAAAAAAGTGTTCCTAAGCTTTCCCTAGCTTTATATCATAGTGGTTTTGGTAAGAAAAACAAAAAGGGGGTGGGGGATCGGGGGGAGGGGAAAGGAACAATTTGTAATTCATAATATGATCCTCAAATTCTGCTGAGTAAGAGATCAACTTGGCTAAATTACAAGGTTTTTTATTTTCAAAAGAAAATACACAGAATCTGTAACACTTGCATCTTGAAAACATGAATAGACAAAATAAATAGGTCAGGGACATATAAGGTATCATTATCAAGGGACTAAGAACAGCATTTTTTCCCACATTCATATTAGTCATAACATACAATAATAATAATACTAAAAAGTTAGCTTCCTACTTCCCAGAGAGATGAAGAAAAATGCTAACTGTGAAGAATTTCATACTGGGGTTTTGTTTGTTGTTTTTTTTTTTTTTTTTTAGTCTTCAGGATATTACTTTTAGCTTTTATTTCATTAACGGGTTTTCAGGTTCTGAGGAAATTCATTCTTGACCCATAGTTATTATCCACTGGGGGTGGGGAGCAAAGGGAATCAAAACCCAACAGCATTGTGAATAAACCTACTCACAAAATTAACAGACTAATACCACAATAGCTCACATTGTTTCAAAGATTAGCAGCATGACCTGAGCTAAACTTACGAGAGGCCAAATAATTTTATTTCAGACAGTTTCATTAAAGACTGAATGACCTTACCCAACCAACAAACTCAACACAGCAATTTGAATAGTTATGTTTTATTTCCTCACTTCAAGATCCACTTTTAACTTACACTTTGCCTAATATATTTTTAAATGAATTATGTGAATGAGTTAGGCATTCTCTACCAAGTTTGTAAAACATCTAGATCATCACTGCAAACTGACCCTGAAAACTGACAACTTACATGAACATTTGCTGAAATTAAGATCCAAATGGAGGTAAACACAACATATTCAAATCTAAAGACTTTAATTCTAATTTTTCCTCACTTTTTCTTAATTTTTCAGTCATTTACTACCTTATGCTATCTGGTGCCTTCATTGTTAACAGTATTTTAGCATGCATCCATATTCTTTAAAGCAAGAAGTGATCCAAGTTCTCAGATTAAGACCCTCTGTGCTTATACCATCTCAACAATGAAAGACCGCAGTAATTGAGCCAAACTTGAATTTAAATGAATGTATTGCTGATAAATTCCTCAAGAGAACTCCTTGTAGTACACCATCTTCTCATTCTTAATTTCAATTTCTCTATTGCCTAATAGAGATTGCCTTTCTGTTACTTTAAATAGTAACTTATTAAAAATTGCATGCATAAAATGACAAGCTTCATATCTGTCTACTAGATAGAAAGGAAGCAAAAGTAAGACATGCAGGTTGTCTGTGAACTAAGGTTATTGAGTTTTGGTAAAAATGCACTCACTTAAAATTCTAAAAGCATAGCCTATGAAATGCTGTGGACAGATAAATACTCTGGAATTTTCCATTTCACATCAAATCAGAGAAACAGCAAGAGTTTTCTGTGTTTATTCAGAATGAGTCAGTATTAGTTTCTAAGCTGACAAACATGATCCTTGACTGAGGTCATTTTAGCACTTAACAAGAAGTATGCATTATGCTACAACTCCCTTCTGCAGTCAGCTTGCTTTAAAGAAAACAAATCTTTAAAAGAGATACACCTCAATATCTAATGTTGGAAACAACAATATTTTCCTCTTATCTTGTAATATTTATTTGGATTAATATAAACCAATATAGTTTATTTTAATGAGGTAGATACATATATTTTATCCATTCATAGAAGACAATAGAATATTGTTATGTATATATATGGAATATAGATGTAAAAAATACACTACAAACAAACCACATAGAATTAAAACATTTTTTCTTTATTTTTTTTTTTTTTTAACAAGAGAAATTGAAAGCTTCAAAGATTAATTTCTGAGAGAAAAAGTCAATTAATAAGATTGGGTTATTCTGTGTTGCATTACCTTTGCAGAAGATCACAAAAACAATTTTATATTCCTTACTGTTGTGCACACATAATAAACAGATTTTTACAAAAATCCTGAGCAAAGATCTGATCTTAGTGTCAGGAGGCTACTGTCTCATATTGTTTTTTACCTGCAGACTAAGTTGTCCCCTCAGGCATTACGAAGAACTTCATGTTTGTGGTTTAGTTCAGGCTTTTAAATACATCCCTTTCTTTTTCTTTACTGTAGAAAGGAGATTCAGCTGTGAGTCAGCTTTTTCTCAACACTATGTAAGTTATCCAAGAACTCAATTTATATAGGAAAATTCATTAAAATTATTTTATGTAGGATCCAGCAATTCTGGTCTGCAAAATAACTTCATCTCATCTTTAAGACTATTTTTTAAAGTACATTCAAGATAGATAACCAGGGAAAAAAAAAAGCCTTGAAATCTATGACTTTATATAATTAACATTTTTCTAATGGAGTGATGGGTGGGGAAAAAAAGAGACAGACATCTCATGTTTTAGTTGTATTTGACAAAATCAAAATGCTACTAAGGAATGTGTGTAGGCTAAAATTTTATACTGGTATGTGTGTACTGTGAACACACAGTTACTTTTTTATTTCTTCAGTTCAGAACTATTTGGTCATGTGCTGTGCTACACAAAATTGACATACACTGTTGTATTTCTTGTAAAATAAAATACTAAACATATTGTCATAAAGAAAATCATGATAAATCACTTAGAAGTTTATTTAATGTGTTCAAATCTGAAAATATATTCAGAGAAATTGAAAACAATAACTTTTTATGGCTGATAATTAAGGAAAAATCTTACATCCTTTAGATATATTGAAGAAAAAGTACATCACAAAACATGTAAATATCCCGTTCTGCTACAAAAAGTATTTAAAGTGAGTGTTCCTGACATTTGCACTTTTCTCAAGCTGGACAAATGACTTAATTGATAACAAGTATGATTCCCATGATGTATTTTCTACATAAATTCCTAGGTGGTTTTCATTCCCCTTTCTGGGATGTCTTTCTAGATGAGTTTGTTGTAAATTTTGTTCATAGGAAACAATAAACAAGGGGATTTTTTTTTCCTTTTGGAAAGGATATGTTAATGTCACAGGTATAATTTTAGAAGAACCCCTGTAAGTGGCTTGGACAAAATTTGTGTGCTTAAAATTAGAATAGCTTCCTTTTAAAGACAGTTATTATTTATACTTTGTAAACTCTTCCCTTATCTTTCACAATTAGACTACCTAAATTGGATTATATTTTCTGGTTTTCTGCAAGAATATAAACTTTATTGTTTGATTTTTTTTAAACTGTATTGTTGAAACCCACTCAGAAGAACACAGGATTCTGCAAAGGGTAGACTTCCACAAAGGGTATCTATCTTGGCAGTAGAGTTTGTCCAATAAAGAAATTAATCTATGAAATCCAAATAGTAAACCAATAAATGCTATTCATTTTTCTGTGGAGCGTGATCCCACAGTATTCATTGTGGTGCATGCCAGGGAAGTCAGTCAGAAGTGCAAGACTGAAGTTATATCTTCAGGAGTGTCTGTTGAAAATCCCCACTTCATTGCTGTTTCCCATGTCACAGCTGACTGCCATCTAAGGCAACTATTTTAAATAATGTAGATGAAAACTTCTGAAAACTGCTTAAAAGTCTATTATCAAGATTAAACTGCTTCAAACACAGTAGATTAATTATGTAAAAAAGAAAATGTATTCACTACAGTAATTTACTGAATAATAAAGGTATAATGTCATATTTTGAAAAGTAGAAATTTGGAGTACAATAAAAATGTGTTTACAGAGTAGCTTTCCTTGAATTGTGTTTAATCAAGAATTTCAAGAGTTTGGAAAATGGTGTCATTCTTATTCCGAATCAAATTAAATATTTCTGAAGAATAAGGGAAATAAATGAAAAATATGAAAACAACAACAACAACAAGAAGAACAAAATAGGTATTATAGGTAATTGATTCAGTTCAACCTGATTTTGTCTGAAGATTTTAAGTTTTCCATAAAACTAATGACTATTCTAAATCTCTGTTAGACAGTTATTGTCTCCTTTAAAGGAGTAGAAGACCAGCTACTGTGTGCATCACTAGGACAGAGAAGTTACTAGAGGACTATAGGAGGGGCATAGTCTAGGAGCATTTCCTAGGTCCAGAAACAACTTCTAGTTTCCTCTCAACTTCATCCTCAGTTGCTCAGTTTCTGAAGGAAAACAAGCAAAATGTATGATCTGGAAGTGAGGACCATATTCCCTTTCATTCAGATTTCAGACAGCAGGGGCTAAGTCACTCTGAAGTGTCTCTGCCTTGTTTATATATAAACAATGATGCTATTGCTTAGTATTTACTTCAGTCTCTCGAGACAGATTCCAAAATATAAGTCGTATCTCTTCAGGACTTCTTTGTTGAGTCACATTTATTCTAGGTACATTGCTGTGTTGACATCAAGAAAACAGACAGAATTATAAATCAAAAAGTGAGATTCTGAATTCTTCACTGAAAAGCTTTATAAAGCTTGTGTAAGTTTCAGGATTCTGAATAAAATTATTTCAATGAATGAGTATAATTATTAGAAGATTTGAAAACATGTTAAAAATGTAGTAAAGCAGGAAGGACAATAATGATATTTTAATGCAAAATATTAGTCAAAGATATGTTTTTATCACTTTTTGTTTTGTTTTGCTATGGTTTTGTGAATGTATGTGAATGGATTCAGGGAAGTGTTAACTGTATGGTTGGCTTTTATTTTTCTTACAAAGAAAGGAAGGCAACAAATAAAACTTTTAAATTACCTTACATAGGATGTTCTTATATTGAAAAAAAAGTGAAAATTATAAGGTATGGCATAACTACTGATGCTTATGTGCAAATGTCAGATCCAGAACAAGAATTTATACTCCTTATTTCTGAACTTTATGCATCTTGTTTTCAATAGTGCACACATTCCTAAAGTTATCAGCAGTATGTGGCTAAGAGATGCTTCAGTTTTGCTCATGGCTCAGAAACATTCTTCTGGGACAGTTCCAATGTCAACTGCCTGCACAAAAACAAACTCATTCCTGTAAAGCCAAAAGCGTGAGACTGGTAGGGCATATGAAGAGCAAAGCTAATAGTATCTCCCGGTCTGTCATAAATGTATCCACAAATCCCAGATTCTGGAAATTAGCATATGATGATGGAAAAACAGGTTCAGGGAATCTTACCATGTGCTTTCATTCAAGTCAAAGTGCTTATAAAAATTGGGTTTGCTATATGTAAAACAGGATTAGTTACATATTTATAACTCAGTAGAGTACTGCTTTTTTTTTTTTTTTTTTTTTTTTTTTTTTCAGGGAAGTTTAAGTGTTGTCACAGTGCTGAAGAATATATTAAGTCCTCAGAACTACTGTAGTCTAAGAGCTTTCATTTATTTGCCAATGCTCTTTCTATTTTTCTAGGACAGAGAAGGCCCCTGAAAATCTCTACTATCTGTTTCTATCAAGTGATTCAGTTACTCTGTGCAGTCTGCTACATTTTCTATCACCTAAAATAGTGTCTGTGGATCAACTAAAATTGTTTTTGGTGTTTTCTTGTCTAGATTGAATTTCTGAAACTG
This sequence comes from Vidua macroura, assembly GCF_024509145.1. NCBI lineage: Eukaryota > Metazoa > Chordata > Aves > Passeriformes > Viduidae > Vidua > Vidua macroura. The sequence goes on along the minus strand of NC_071572.1, from coordinate 45,657,033 downwards.
CTCATGATGAGAAAGAAAATTAACAAGAAAACAGTGATAAAGTTGTCTTACCACAAACAAATGGTCATCATTCCTGAAAGAGCTCCTCACCAAGGCTAAGATAAAATCACCTGTGGCAGAGAATGATTAAGGGATTGAGTTGAACTCCCTGCATAAATGGTAATGCTTGCCTGTCTCTCACCTCTGCATTAATAGCTTATTCCTTCACCTGCTGCTTAAGGTCAAGAATACAGGTTTCAGTTTGCCTATTTCTTGTTTATTTTATATTTTATGTCATTGGTATATTACTTTTCTCAAGACTAAAGAGGAATTATCCCCTGAGCTTCAGGCTGACTTTTGAGTGAAATAAGGAGGTTACTCTGTTTTCTCTCAGAAGACTCTGGACTTAGTATACAATTTAACAAACTTCAGGGACTAATTTCAAAAATGGAACTATTTCCTAATAGCACTCAGAAAAGGGCTGAGACAATAGTGTCTCACAGGAACAGCAAAGAGTGGTGTAACAACTCATGCATGCAGATTCCTTCTCCTTGTATAGCAGAAGGTTAATGTGTCCTAAGCACAGGCTGAGAATAATCTTTCTGAAAAAGGAAGAAGTAAAGAAAAGAGTGAAGGTCTGCATTACTACATTAATTGGTAAGGGCACAGGTTAACAAAACTATGTCCCTCACATCTTTTATTTTTACTTGCAAATCAGAGACAATACCAGCAAGACAACCAAAGCCATTCTTCAGAAAATAGGAATGTTTGGCCAGGTTTGAAAACACTCCCTAAAAAGAGTGAAAATACTTTCTGAAGGGTATAATTTTCTTATTTGAAAATGATACGTATTCTTAAACCATCAAACTGAAAGGCTCATATCCCAGCAGACCATGTTTGATTACTTGCCCAGAGTGCAACAAAACGATAGGCTTGGAATTCTTTTATTTTCACAGACTAAAGAGACATAGTGAGGAGCTGAGTGTTTCACTTAATGTATCTCAAAATATCTTGGGAGAAAATCCTATCCTTTAAAATTTTGGCTCTGAGGGTTAGTTGGAGGACAATAGTACTAATAAGAATGTAAGCGGCTTCATGTCATACCCATTTGTATGGGATTTCACATCTCATTGTGAAAAGCAGCTGGATTTTGATCCGTTCTGGTACATGCTTATCAAAGAACAGTTAAAAAGATATGTTTATAGATAAGATACCTTCTTTGTCTCTTTTGAGCAGTGAAACCTAATCTTACCTACTTATTTACAGAATGAGACAGAAGTATTCCTTAGTGAATTACACAGGGAAGCCTGGGCATTTTGCCAAAGAGTACTGGTAGGTCTTCCAACTGGAAATGTATATATATTTTTATAATGCACATCTACTTTTTATAACACACATCTACTTGCCCTTTCAAGATTATTAAAGTTATTAAAGGAATCTTCTTGCTCCCTTGTCTGTACCATAAGCAAAACTTCAAAATTATGACTGAGCACCCTGTGCTTTGAATCAGCATTGCTTGTGCTTAACATAACAGTCATGCAAAAGAAGATAGGAATGAAATCAAATAACTAAGTCATTAAATGCATTTTTAAATATTTCAATTTAATTTACAAAATTAAACCCATATTACAGTATTTGCTAAAGAGATAATGATAAATGAATTATGAGGCACTAAACAGCTGTTTTACTCCCCAGAACAAAAACAAAATTTAAAAAAAATGCAGTCTTAAGTAGTATGAAATATTTTTAGTGTAATATATTGTTTCCTTATATTTTTCATTGTTTATCTCCACTTCAAAGATCAATTCAGATTCTTTTCATCATTGTTTTCTACATTCAGCAATCTAGAAAGAAGTCTTTTCTTAAATAAGACTGAAAGAAGGAAGAATTTTCTGTAGGTGAGTATACCCATACACATTTGAGAATTGAAGTGAGTATACCCATGTGCATCTGAGAACTGAATTTCTAAATGTATGGTAATAGTTTGGCTAACCTAAAAAGACAAAGTGATAGATTTTTGGTTAATATCCACTTCTCATATTTACAGTATATTTCAATTTTACACAGGACATAAAACTTTCAGAAAAATATTGGGTGTATATATACAAAGGGAAATGATCAGAGAACTAGACCACCTTTTCTATCAGGACAGGCTCAGGGAACTGGTGCTATTCAGGTTAGAGAAGATAAGGCTCTGTGGGGATCTTATAGCAGCTTTCCAGTACCTAAAGGGGGCCAACAAAAAAGGTTGGAGAGAGGCTTTTCACAAGGGCCAGGAAGAATGACTTCAAACTGAAAGGGAATAGATTTAAATTAAATATTAAGGAGAAACTAGAAAATCTTTACTATTAATGTGGTGAGACACTGGAACAGATTGCCCAGAGAAGTTGTGGATGATCCATACCAGGAAGTGTTCAAGGCCAAGTTGGATGGGGCTTTGAGAAACCTGGTCTAATGAAAGGTGTCTCTGCCCATGGTGGGATGGGTGCAACTCAATGATGTCTAAGATCCCTTCCAACCCAAACCATTCTATGTTTCTAAGATTCTATGTGTATATGTATGTACTTGTTTATAAAGTTATTTCACTGCTGTCTACTATACTTCATCTAGCATTTTTTTGTAACATACTATGTATTCATAGTAAAAACATGAATACATGGTATGTATTCATGTTTCTGAACATCAACATAGCTGTTTTTATTTCTTGGTATATGAAATTCAGAAAGAACATCTACTATGTGTTATTTACATTACTCTGTTGCGCAAAATAAACTGGAGGTAAAATCTGTATTTCCATTTCTTAGCTAAAGTATTTTTAAGATTATGGTTGACTTAAACATTTATTCTTTCTCGCCCATAATTTGTTAATCTGAAAATGGCACAAGGAATCTATAGTAGCATGAAAAACAGTCTTTTGATTTCAGTATAAAAGAATCTAAACATTTCTCTGATGGAGAATGTGGGGATGATCTTCATATTCACGTTTAATTTAATAGAAAAAATAAAATATTATTGTTTAACTTGGAAAATGGCAATCAAACTATTTAATTGGAAATCATCTCTGTTTTACAGTATCTAAAACTTTATTACCAATGAAGAATTTTCTAATAAGATCATTTGTACTTGAATGAGGAGCGCTGCTATATGTAACATTAAAACAAACAGAACACAATTTTTCTTGTTAACTACACTAAGTGACTGGCTCTATCATATATTACATAAAGAATTAAATTTAGTACATAATGTAAAAAAACTTACTTGTTAAAGTTTCTTAAACATGGGTCTTTCTCTTCAGTCTTAGAAAAAATTTTCTAATGAGAGGTTTTTCTTTTGTGTTTGCATTTGCAGTTATTTGGTACTTCAAAATTAAATTCAGGGAGGTTTTGACAACTGTTCATGTTGCCAAGCTTAATGTATCACATATTGGTACAAGAAAATAGATGAGAAGATAGAAACAAAAATATTTTGTTTTTTAAATTCACAAGAGCTACTGAATTCCAAAACTAATATGGATTCTAGAGAGTTTAAAAACGTCTATCTATATCAACTACATCCAATAAATATTTTATGACTACTTCTTTGTTTCCTTTACAATGCAAGATCCTATTGGTAGGGAAAATACATTGCATTCAGGCAAGTCAAGTGAATACAAGACATAAGGTATGCAGAGAAATATTGGTTGGTGTTTCTTTTTGCCTTTAAAAAAACTCAGTAGCTTGCACTTATTGCTTTTTGCTTTTTAAATATCATGTTTTCTTATAAATTGTTATTGTGGTGATGATTTTTGACTGTTCCTGACTTTTCCAAACATACACAATTGGTTGTCGCAAGGGAGAGAATGGGGAGGTTATGAAATATCCTTTTTTTTTCTGTCCAAGAAGAAAGATATGAAAAATAATGTAGTCTGACAATCTTTTATAAACCAAACTTCACTGAGGCAGTAAGAAAAATGAGTAACAATGCACCTGTATGGCAACTCACCCAATGCCCTGCCTACATCGGACTGCCAGGACACTTAATGTTCTGCATTGTCTGAGAGCAACAGGCAATTGTGCAAATGCACTTTGAATGCAGGTAAGACTCACCCCACCCCTTGGTTCCACAATATCAGTGTGATTTGAAACAATCCTACCTTACATGGATAATGTGGGCAGCATCTTGCCTACACTGACAATGGCATCAAGGGGCAGAGGGGCAGGAGGCAGGGTGTTTGTGACATTAATCAAGGGTCAGAGAGATAAGATACAGCTTTTTTCTGTCATTACAAAAACACGTTCAAATGATGAAGAAATTAAAAACAGATGAAGTGCCCACAGATGTTAAATGTATTTGATGTGTTGTAATATATGACCAATTTCCAGAGTGCAGACTATTTTTGATATCAAATATGTCCTAAAAGAACCATAAGAACCACTCTAAACTAGGCAAAAATAGCTGTGGCAGCCTGAATTACTCTGTGACTACTGAACAACAAACAAAATTATTTTGCTAATGAGATCAACTACAAATTTAAAGCTGTACAAGGGTACTTGTTAATAAATATAAAATGCATTTTGAACTAAACTTGTGGTTGAAGCTCATGGGGAAAATTCTCAAGCTATTTATAATGCTTACAACTCTAGTCTGAGTAATTAAGCCATTGATTCTCCTAATTATAAAATGTCTTTTTTTTGAAAAATTAATTTGTTTATAAACCTAGACCACCAGAGAAATATGTCCTTAATACACAGGTAGTTATATATTCCCACATTTTTTATTTAAAAATATCAGTCAATTATTATGTGCTGCAATTATTAGGTATTTTCTTTATGTGTATGTTTGAAAATGTGCATATCTGTGTATATTTTCTCTGACATTTTCACAGTCAAGATTAAACTTTTTTTCTTGCTTAGCTTATAAAATCAACCAGCTCAATTTTAATGTTAAAGTGATCAAATAATTTCAAGTCAAATTATATTTGCTCAACAGTCATTCCAAGAGTATTTCTATCCATATGAAAAGATAACCTGTATAAAGGGATTTTTGGAAAAGAAGATGTAGAAAGGTGTCTTTCTTCTACATGTGTACTTTATAGATCCTGGTAAGATATCTGCTCACTAGTGTGAGCAGTCCTATTACTGTGTTTTGCTGTCTATACAAAATTCAGAATACTTTCTATGCTGAATTTAAAAATACAAATATATTTATATGTGAACTATGCTTTTTGGTTTATCATTAAATAGCAATCAGAATAGATTTCATTTACCTTTTCATTTTTACTAGTTCTGATCACTCATCTGGTCATCTGTAAATAATAGACTACAAATAAACACAAGCTTTAATAAAGCTAGACAAAAAATAACCTTCCAGTCATTCATCTTTAGGATGTTTCTCTGTGACATTGTTACTATCCCTTATTTCACTGTAAAAGAGTATACATTGTTTTCTGTTACTCCCCCTGTAGATTCCTCTAGTGTTACAACTATCTGTTTTCAAGAAAAGAGCAGATGCAAGAAATCAAGCCTTGGACTACTAGCCCTTCTTGCTTGTCAATGTAGGAGTTAATGATACGACCACTAGAGACCAAGCTTAAATACATTAGGGCTCTGGGATAAGGTGAAAGAGGTCAGGTCAGGGAGCAAGGCAGTTCTCTATTATTTTATCAGTAAAGCAAAAAGGCTCAGGTAGGAGCAGAGATATCCTGTAAGTCAACATCTGAATGCTCAGCAGGTGTTAACATGCAAAGCTTTGGTTTTTACACCACTAACTCTTCCCTAAAGAATGAGCAATTGTAAATGAATGAGCAAAGTAAAATAGCATCCAGTTTGCCAGTAGGCCTGCTAACCTACTGATTTGGAGTGTAAACTAGGTCTGCTGGGGCATAGTGCCTAATGTCTGAAGAAATTTTAGATCCAAAAGACATTACGTCTCCGGAGAAAGCATTATTGGGGATGATGTTTCAGGTTGCCTGAAAAAAAACCAACTAAACAACAAGTCTGTCACTGAGGCTGAAGTGAAAGCCTGTTAACAATGGTTGCAACATGTAAAACAAACAGTTGGACTTAGAACATTGTGACCAGCCACAGTATTTGCCTTATGATTACGGAACCATTGTGGGATAACACTTGTGATTAAAGTTCGGCAGTTGATGGATAAAAGTAATTTAGGAAGGACAAGACAGGAAAGCAGGGATTCTGTGCCTTGAAACTGGTGATGAGCCTGTGTCACTGTTTGATGCTGGTGCAATGCCAGTGCCCCCATGAAAATACACCTTCCCAACCTAAATGCTGTGAGATGTGATCAGGAACAGAGCAGAGCAGGCCCAAGCTTAATAATAAAGGAAAAAAAAAAACTTTATTAAACTACTACTACTATAAAAGACACACACACTAAATCCAGGATGAAGACCCTCTAAAACACCCCTCTTCCTCCCAATTTCCAAAACAACCACCATGAAACATCACCTGGGATTCCCGATCAAGTTGCCACCCTTCAGATAATCAATACTCAGTCCATCAAGGGAGAGAGGAGTCTCTCTTGCACCACAGACCCCCCAGGAAACACAGTTGCCACCTCCTGTGTTTCCATGTCACACACGGCAACCACCCGGAGAAAATCTGCCAGTGTGACACTCTCCTTTCCATGTCACAGTGCTCTCACCACCATGCATGGACAGACTGCCTATAGGGCTCCTTTAAGGATGCTTTGCCACAGACACAAAGAGACAACTGTTCAGCTTCTCATCTTGGGACTACAGTCCCTGCCCCCCCCGCCCCCCATTTTCCCCTGGGGCCGAGGGTCCAAGAACAGAGATCATCATCTTCCTGAAGACAGAGGGCATCACCACACCCTCCTCAGCTTTCCTCTGTTCTTGCCATTCCTGTGTTGGTAGTCGCTGAAGCAGGTCTCTTTGGTTCACCATTGCATCCCCCTAAAAATCCAGTCTCTGTTTCAGGAGAATTTGGTTCAGTCTATGGCTAACAAGGAAAGTCCAGCCACAAGCCACTCCATCATCTCCTCTCCACCTAGAAATTTCTTCTAACATCTCAGGTCCCAGACTATCTCTCTTCTACTTCAAATCGATGAGGAGTAATATTTTACAAAGCCTTCATTTCCCAGGAAAGGGTTAAAAGTTCAGTCTCCCCGGATGGCTGAAATCTCTTCCCAGAACTTAACTTCCATGCTGGGCACCTTCCCCCCGCCTCCTTCTCCTTCTCCTCTGCCGGCAAATTCCAGGTACCATCAAACTCCCTGTCTCTTTCCCTCTGAGAGGGGGGAACAAAGGCATCTCTGCTTCTCTCCACCCTTCCGTCCGCAGGAGCAGGCTCAGTTCCAGTCCTTCAGCCTCTGGCCTACCTCTCCCAGGCTGTATGGCTTCCCCTCCACCACTGAGCCTGTGGATGGGCAGGGGAGAGTCTGCAGTCTCTGACGACGGGAACCAAAGAGACAGTTCCTCTGGGAATTCTTGCTTTTAACCCCCTGTGTTCTCAGAGGCGTCCATGCCTTCAGTGGTCAGTCCAAATGCCAATATCTAACCCCAACCACTGGTTGGTTTGACTACCAACTTACTAAAAAAATTCAGTTCCGTGTCAAACCACAACAGCCTGTCAGGAGCTTGCTTATAAAGATCTGAGGAAAGATTTAATCACACTGTTTTTTGCTCATTGGAAAACAGTAGTCACAACTATGAAGATTTCTACAAAGAGTCAAGGACAATTTTTATGCAAGTGATCAACAAACTTTTAGGGAAGGCATTCTGCTGGATCTGCTAATCATAAACACAGAATAACTTTTCAGCATGTAGAAGCAGAGGAAAGCATTTACTGTAATGAACTTGAGGCTTAACAGCCTAAGAGAAGTGAAAAAGGCCAAAAGAAAATTGGAGCATGCTATATGAAGAACATTATCTGAGAAATGTCTACTTTAGAATTAAAATGAAAACTAGAAAATAGTTTACTTTTTTTGACACTGTTTTATTGCCTTTGTTAAGGGAGCAAAGTAGAAAAGAAAATTCCTCAAATCTACTTGGAGTCTCCGAGTTTTGCAGTTGATACTTTATACAGATTTTTGTTTTGAAGATACATATCTAGAGAATGATAAGAAGAAGAAACATAGTTACAAACTGGAGCAGACCATTCTTGGAAATATGGCTAATATTTTGTCAGAACGAACTTTCAAATTCCAGGTCTAAAAAAAAAAATGTTTGGGCCATTTTCCAGATCGACCATCTACATATTCTGTCACTATGTTAAACAGAGTAAAGACTCCATTATATTTATGTGTTTTATCACAACAGTAGGCAGCAGATCCTGTGACAGGTGAAGTGAGGAATGAGGTCTCTGGGAATTACAGTTTATTCTCACAATCATATAACATTAATTAATTGCATAAGAATTTGAAGACAGAGATGTTTGTGGTTTGACTTGGTTTTAATGAGTGCTGCATTCTTTTAGTGGTTTTGCATTGTGGGTTCTAAAAATAAGATAAAATTTAATAGTCTTTGTAAAAAGGCAAACCAGTACAGGAGACAACACCCTAATGTGGTCAACATCTTCCATTTATGAGTGGGTCTGCCTGCAGCATCAGATTACAGATACATGTAGGAGTCCATTCACTTCTTGATTTTCTGATTGAAAGGAGAAATCTCAGCTTTTTTCCTTTCATCAAATCATTTGCATAGCTGAAGAATGACAGTCATGCTGATATTTTGTTTTTACCCTTCTATGTGTAAGAGGTGAATGTTTATATTTTAGCCTAGCTGATGACTGTCTATTTGGTATCATCAGTTTTGGTGTAAGTAGGTTTGACATGATCAGTTTTGTGCAAACACCCTCTAAGACAGATTTTACTGTCCTGTCCATACACGCTGCTCTATCCACATTTGGGTCTTACCAGACATAATTTGTGTAAGAGGTAGCTCTCAGGTCAACCATGCAAAGAAAGTTTGCCCTGAGAAGGAGAGAAAAAGAAGGCAAGATAGAAATCATAAGGATGAAATAAATGAAATATACTATGACCATAAAAATAAATACTTGGAAAATAAATATCCTGAGAGGGAAAAAGTTTTCTTAAGAGAGAGAAAGCTTTATAAGAGAGGGGAAGGTAGTGTATCTTTTCTTGCTTTAAAAAAATAAACTAAAATGGGAAAATTTGCATTCTTAATGCGATATTTTTCTCTATTTTGGCTTTAAGTTTGAATTTAAACATGTGTAATATTTTCAAAGAAGAAATCTTTCACAGAAGAATCTGTGAAAGAAAACTGGTAGTACAACCAGGTGTTGAATAGCAGTTTTTTAGCTATTATTTGGACTACTTCATGCTCTGAAGATACCAGAGGATTTGCCACTTTCCAATGGTTGAAAGTGGCAGAGTTCTCCAAGGAGTCAGCTTTTTTTCATAGACAAGAGCTACATAAATCTGGGACCAGACAGTGGTTTGGATGCGTCTTAGAATATACTTCTACATAAAAAGAAAGTGCAGATTCTCAAATTTTATGTGCGTCACTTTCACTTTTCTAAACAATCCATTCCAGATGGAGGGAAATCTCTTTGTGTTGTTGGCCTACAGTTGTTAAAATGGTTTTTTGGCCCTTGGAGCCACCAAATAGTGTTGCCTGAATAGGACGAGTAATCGAATTTTCCCACAAAACAGAAATAGGAGATTTTCTAAAATCTGTGAGTAAGTAGGTACTACTCCTTAAACAGCTTCACAGGGAATTATATGTTTGTCCATAGATTTTAGTGAAGGAATAGTATACGGATCAATATATGTCCTGTATACTACAAGAAGTATTTAGTACAAGTGGTGTATTTTACCTCAAAGAATTTAACAGTACCCCTAACAGCTATGTAGAGTTTATATGTAAATATACTCTGATTTTTCAGCAGTTTCCTCTATTCCCAGATGTTCTCAGATGCCTGATACTTTGAACAGAATGTGTCATAGCATGTTCATCAATTTGTATACACCATTATAGATAAATTGTATTTAAACATGATTTAAAAAAAAGAGAAAAATTAGGAAAACCTTAAATGTGAATACATAATTATGCATTTATACAGCATAATATATGTCTTCAGAAAAAAAAATAAATTAACCTGCCTGAAAAGCATTCATCATTGCCATATGTCAGCAACATATGACATGTGAATCTGTTAGTAATAATGGCTGGATAAAAATTGCATTGAGGAAGTTGAATGGTTACTTCACTGCCTTTGACTAAAATTTGCTGATGTGAAGTTTCTAATTGCCAGCTCTAAGCTTTAAGAGTCAGGCTGGGTCCTTTCAACTTCCCAAACCATCACCAGTAAATTGGACTTTGTCAGCCATATGGTTTGAATTATGTATTTTTTTCCTACCAATTTCCTTCTTCAATAAAATTCCAAAAGTCTTAATGAAAAAATTTCATGGGTATAATTTGGGTTCCAGGATGCTGACTATTTGTGAAATCAAGCTATATATGAAGAAATTAACAAGTGAGTTGAATTTAACTGTTATGGGGAATATTGCTGCAAAATTATAAGTCAAATCCAAAGAGCAAAGGAAGACCTCATGCTATTGAAGAAAAGGGAAGGTCTATTTCCCAGAGTATCCTGCTGTCAGCAAGTGAAATCATTGGGCTTGGAAAGCTTTGCATTTACCAGCACAGCAGAAAATTAGTCAGTCATTTATTATAGATATTGCTTCATGTGTAATCTCTTATTGTTTAGCAGTAGTAGAACTGTCAGATTAAGAATAAATATTTCATAACTTGTAACAGTAATGAGTTCTTGCTTTGATGTATAATCCATTATTAAACTCACCAAATGTTTTAAGGCTAACGTATGTGGGTCAGCATTAGGCCTTTGTAAAATACAGCTCTCTAGCCAGATGGTTAGAGGTTGTCATTAAATTAGCCTGAATCAGTCGGTATCCCATCAGTTAATCTCGTGTACTATAAATGGCAGATGAGTTTTCTTTTTACTGATTATGCAACTTACAGCATCTGCCCATTTTCTGCTTGACTGGGTCCTGTCTGAAATGGTCATTTCCCCAAACCTGCTAGAGCCAATCAAAAACCTGCCCAGTTTGCAAGAAGACTGCAGGCATATGGCTATTCAGTTTATATTTTCACCATAGGGTACTTAGCTATTATGTATGAGTATGGGAAACTATGTACGATAAAGTCATTAAAGTGCTGAACAGGAAGAATTACAGCCATGTTACACATAACCACAGCACTGCAGAAAATGCTCATCTGTATATATTTTCCAATTGAACGGTTATTTTATGAATGGCATTTCGTTTCTTATGGTGAGGGAGAAGGCTGTCATTCCTGAATTATTTGATTCATATGAATATGGTTAAACTTTCTTGCGATCATAATGTTCTCATTATGCCATTTGGGAGCATAGATTTGTAGTGTGCACATAGATTCCTAAAATAAAATCCTGCAATTTGAGAAAAAAATTACTTGAAAAATAGTAAAAAAGCTGGATGCAACCATCCTTGGATGGTTGCTGTGTAAATAACACACTATCAATTATTTTCCCATATGCCTTCTGCAGGAATATTGAACAGATGCAAAACTGCTATATGGATGCTAAGAATACAACCTTAACAAGACAAGTTGCAATCTTATTAACAGTGATAATTACAAGTACTCTCCTTATTTTATTTTCCTTAATAATAACTCTTAAGTTATTAAGTGGATGTTAAATAGCAAAAATGGAATTTCTGAAGTATGTCTTCTCTTATCCAAATATCATACTTCACACTCTGGTACAGTAGATAGAGTAATTGCAGTATGGTGGCACTCAATAGTCGTAGTAGATTAAAGAAGCATTTATAAGACAAAACTGTTGAACTCCTAGTAGCAATAATTAAAAAAAAAGAAAAAAAAATTATGTACTCTCTACTTATGTTTCTGTCCAAGAAAGCAAAATAAAACAATTACTTTTGAGTAGGACATCATGGATAGTTAGAGAAAAAACTGTGGTTCAGAGTTCTTAAGATTTATATGTCACATGATAATATTACAGGTGCATGTTGTAATAGTGTTGTGCGTGCTTTTCATTAAGTTACTGGAAACAGAAAGCAAAATTTCTTTCACTGCACTTCACCCTTGGAGCATAAAAATGTCCACAAATTACATTCAGAAGTTTTATTAATATTGTTGAACAAATGTGTCTATTTTCTTAAGAAACAGAAACAGTCACCTACAGAAACATTCTTTAAATTTTTAAATTCCAGAAGTAAGGGTTAAAGGGTTAAATAGAAAATTCTTAGCACAAGAATCGTCTCAGACTGTATGCACATTGAAAATATAACTTCATTTATGCCACTGCTTTCTCTTCTGTGGCAGACCAATTATGTGGATGAGATGTTTCACAGAGAAATGCTTTTATCCAAAGCAGAGATTCATAGAACAATCTGCCTAAAGGAGACATTGTTGACTCCCAAGTTATACCCTTGAGTAGGAAGTTTAAGAATACCTGTGATTTATTTTGTATATTTATTATAAGCCAAACTAAATTTCATTTCCTGACAGTTTGTGTCTACATCAAATGTCCAGAAATGGCAAAATGAGACGATGAAAAAGTGTTCCTGTATTCCTTTCCACATACTTATTGACAGAACTGTAGACAATAACACACTCTTGCTGGAAGCCCTTACTTCCACCTCAAGGACATCTCAAGTAATTAATATTCCAACTACATATTCATATTTCCCCCCCAAAATCAGTAGTAACTTAATCTGTTGATAAAGTAATGAACTTCCAAGCCTATCCCAGGTGGGACTGAAGGTGGAAGGGGTATGAGCAGGCATGAGAACCACAGAATCATATGATAGTTGGGTTGGAAGGGACCTTAAAGATCATCTAATTCCAACCATCCACCAAAGCATATTGCTCAGAGCCCCATCAAGCCTAGTCTTGAACATGTTGTATAGGAGACTGCATGTGAAAGAGTTTTCATGAGCCCTTTTTTCTGTTGCACCATTAAGGAAAGCTCTGAGGAAAACATCCACTGATCTCTGGCATTGATACTGAGAAAGCTTTCCCCTCTTTTCTTCTTCTATTCTTTGTATCACTCTTCTACTACAATTCTAGGGTAGTTTCCAGACTTATCCACTCACAACATAGAAGGGACACATCCTGGACAGCTTTCCCAGGAAAGAAATAGATCATGAACACAGCTGCTTTCAGAACTGAGCCCTGAGGGAGCTGGGCAGAGACAGTCACATCTGTGGCGCCTACAGGGTAACTGCAGTCTGAAGGATAGCAATGTCTAACAGGAGAAATAAAACAGCTGAATATATTGAAAGTGACTAAAAAAAATTCCGCGTATGAAAATACATAAGATACTTTAAATCTTTTCCCCAGCTGACTGAACCTATCTGGAAAAAATGCTTTTTCCATAACATCCACAGCTTCAATGACTGCTCATTAATATACAGATATACATGTAATGTAATATAACCAGAACTTCAAAATCAGAAACAGTGCAATGTGCAGACAGAAATGTGTTCCCATGTCTTGTTAACAGAATATGAAAACAGATTGTCATCTGTAAAGCAATGCCACCTTACAACAGCACAACAGCATACAAATGTCAGCTCTGTTGCACCTAGCAACATATCAACTACTCCTGAAACCTGATAGCAGCCATTCACTAAGAACAGATAATCCCTTCTTTGTCCTGATCCAACTCATTTATATTAGGAGTGTACTTACCCAAGTTTTTTCTTGGGTAACTCTCTTTTCCATATTCATACCTTTGATTTTTTTTTGTCTAGTTTTTTTTTTTGTTTTTTTTTTTTTTTTTTTTTTTGTTTGTTTGTTTGTTTGTTTGTTTGTTTGTTTGTTTTGGGTTTTTTTGGTGTTTTTGTTGTTTTTTTTTTTTTTGCTGAGCTTCTCTTAATAATATGATTATTACACTTTTTACATGATATGACATATAAGACTTGTCATCAAAAGATTCAAATTTTTGATGGTTTTAAAAAGTCTCCTTTCCTATTCATAAAGTAAATGAAATAATGAAATGAACTTATGCAAAACTTTGTTGTTATTAAGCAGATACATAATTTATTAGTACTTTGCTATTTTTAAAGCTAAATTCACAGAGACCCTAGGACTTTGAAACATTCTCATCAATAATAGAGAGAAACTAAGAAAACCCAGTATCAGCACAAAAGATAAAAGAATGCAAGAGAAAAAAGTTACTTTCTTTTTGTTTGATGAAATGAGGAAAATTACCTAGATTAAATTTTTCATGAAAAATTGTGAAATACTATGTTTTGCTAATTTTTAGGGAGGTATATTTAAACTCTGTCATTTTTTTAGGAATCCATCTATTGACAGACATCAGTCTTACGTAAATCTTTCACTATTTTTAAAACTTATCTGGCAAAAATAAATTAGTTAAAAGAATGAGAAGAAAATGTCTTCCCTCCTATTGGTCACTCTTTTCCTACATGATTTTCTCCCACTTCATACTCTAAAATAGAAATATGTATTAGATTTATTTAATATTATCTTCTCAAATTATTTTTCATCTGACTGAGGCCTGAATGCCCGAGTGCACTTAATTTTATGTTCTTAATGAGTGCATAAATTAGAATACTCAGGCTCAAAAGAGAGACTAAGGTGACTAATAACAGGAAGCAGCTTTATAGTATCAAACAACAGTTCAACCCATCTGAGATCTCATTCTCCCTCTAAAAGTGATTTATTTTTCTTCACTAATAGAATGTTCCAAGGACAACTGTGTTTTTTTATTTAAGTGTCTCAGCCAAACACTTCAAGGTAGATGGTTCATTGAAGTGTGTTCACCATCAGGGAGTGATTCTATTACAATGCAATTGCATTAGGATATCAATACCTGCAGCTTTGAACTGTTTTTCCCAGTCCCGGGCAGCTCTGGAGAGCCCGGCTAATGGCATTGCTTCTCGGCGGGACCGGGGCGCCGCGCGGCCTGGGTGCTGTGGCGTTCAGCGCATGGGGGTAGGGCTGGCCATGCTCTGTGGCCAGCGCTGGGATGAGACAAAGAAGCGAAGGAAGGTGCACCTTGTCCTTGCAGTTGGCTGGAGAGCTTTTATTGTCGCGTGGAGCTGCGATGGAGAACAGCAGCTGCTCCCTAGCGCCGCGTGGGCAAAATGGCAACGGGACCGAAGGCGCATGGGATTTTATAAGGGGTGGGCAGATGAGGGCGGAAGTCCTCCTGCCCAATGTGGCGGTGACGTGGACCACGGCAACCAATGGGAATGCGACAGGGGCAGATACAGGGCTCCGGGATGGACAGGAACGCGGGGATGGGGTGACTGACAAGGAAGTTTCAGGAATGAACAGGGTTACAGGATTGATGTGGGGAGTCTCCAATGTCAGGCAGCCTGGAGCAAACCATCACGGGGGGAAACATGGGGGTACACAGAATCGGCTAACATTATAAAACCCCTAATCTGAACGCAGCCCAGGATGCAAGAAATACCACCGAGAAAAATTTTTTCTAATGAAAATTCTCAGTAAATAAAAATTTAAAAATTAAAAATTCTCAGAGTAAATAAAAAGTACCTTTTCCCGCTATTCAAGACAATTCTAGAAAAAGCCACAAACTGCTAGGGACAATTCACAGGTTGTGATCATGAGCAGCATCATGTGAAAGTTAGAATTTGGACAAGACATATCGATCGCTGAAGCTGGAAGAGAAAGGTGCTGAAGATGGGCTGGGTCATTCATTCGTCTTTCACATTCTGTCTGCCTCTATCACTTAATCTGTAAGAAATCAGGACAACAGCCATCTGTACATCTACAAAAAAATCCCTCATCAATTGGGTTTTATGCTCACAACCTGCCATTATTATTTTAATATTCAACTAATTTAATTATGGAAAATTGTGTATGTACTGCTTGAAAATTTAGATTTGCAAAGGGTAAAATTTCTACCTCTTGCAAGGGTAAGAAAATGTTTTTACATTCAGCTTTGGTTCCAATTCAAAGCAACAGTTACTCTGAGTTGTTTCATTCAAACCAAAAGTCACCAGTGACTGTAAATTCCCAGTGCCAGGGCCAATATCTTGATTACCCAAGTATGCAAAGTCTAGCATATTATAAGAGTCCACAAGTTACTGATAATCTATAAGTATCTTCTCTATTTATCTCCTTTTCAAATTTTAGGCAATATAATATATGAATACATTAATTTACTAAATGGACAACATATAGAACCTTTAATAAACTATTCAAAAATGATATTATAACAGTGGCAAGCATCACAAGTTTTATTCTGACACATATAAATAGAAAAATAAAATCACCTTAATAAATGATGAAAGAAATTATCTTAGGCCAGAAGCATGAATAGAATAATCTTGAACAAAGGAATGCCAGAAATTTTAATATTGCTATGAGATGTTATTTTTTATTATAAAAATAAAAAAAATATCCAGTACTTTTATCCAAATTACAAGTAAAGCATGTAATATGGCAGGACTGAATAAATACCTTTACAGAGATATAAAGTGTATGAAAAGTAATAAAAGAGCAGTGGAAATATTTGAATTGTCAAATTTCTTGAAGCCTTAAAAGTAGAAAATAAAGTAAAAATGGCCAATTATTTTGTTGAGCAACGAAAACCATGTGCAACTTTTTAGTTACACATAAATAAGAAGAGAAGATACAAATGGTGAGACCAGTCATAGTGGATAAAATAAGATGGAGCTTAAGCCAAATACACAAAAATTACAAAACTAGTATTTTTCCTCATGTATATAAGGTAATATTTATCCACATGTTAAAATACATGGGTGTAAAAGCTTGTCAGAAAAAACTGGAATAACTGCAATTTTGAAAGACAGATGGAAATAACATTCATATTGCTTAATATTACAAAATAATAGTCCACTTACAGAATGATAGCAAGGACTTTTTATGAAATCATCAATTTCTGCTGCCTTACTAGAAAATAAAAAATATTTTATGCAAATATATACCCCCTCAAAAATTACAATGCCATGAATTTGGTTTCAAATCTAGCATAATTGTAGAACATATTTTGAATCACAACAAAGGAATAGACCAGCTGGGCATGAAAAGAAAAGTAAATTACCTCAAGAATGTAATCAAATGTTGATGACATTACTTTAACATATGATTGTTCTTTAATACATTAACTTGTTAGTAATAGCAATCTGCCTAAACTTATCTGAAAATACTGATGATTCAGTCATACTTTCAGACTGGCAGATAACTGACACTTCATCTAGTGGATTCCTCATCACAGTTGGATGCATCTTCTCTGGACTTCTGTATGTACAGTTTGCATAAGTAGTCCTAACTTTACTTACTTCACATTTCCAAAGAGCATCTTGGGAGGATCAGAGGCCTGCAAGTCCAGTGGGCAGGCTTTAGAGTGGAAATCCTTTATTATCCAGGTACTTGGAGTAACCTTCCCTGCCTTTCACATTTCTAAGCTTTGGTTTATGTTCAGTATCTTTCTATTCCTCTTAGGCTGTTCATCCTTGCTTTCATCTTCTGGGAACACAAATTTTTTGATTAAACCTTTCCTGAAATTCCTTGTCCACACTTGCTATCCTTCATCCATGGATGCATGACTTTATGAATTTCAGAATGTACCTTTGAATTTGCAAAGTTTATCCTTGAAAATT
Source organism: Vidua macroura (assembly GCF_024509145.1). Lineage (NCBI taxonomy): Eukaryota > Metazoa > Chordata > Aves > Passeriformes > Viduidae > Vidua > Vidua macroura. Next base: position 45,639,432 of record NC_071572.1, on the reverse strand, counting down.
AGCTCTGGCTTACAATCATCACAGTCAAAACTGCACTGTCTTCGATCATTCAATCAGTTCATTCTTTTCCCTGTCTGTGATTAATGGCCTGTGTTAGTATTCTTAGCTACTAATTAGTAAAGCATGTGCATTTTTCATCAAAAATAATGTCTCCATCTTTCCTTATTTTTTAAAACACAGTTCCATTCTTACCTTAGTACACCTTAAGAGAAAAGATGAAAGCACTTTACAGGCATCTCCTCCATAATATTTCATATTGGTCTCGCTCTCTGCCTAGAATTAAAAATTCCAAAACTTTTCTGGCTCTGACTTGTTTTTCTCATCTGGTGCCACTACACATAACACAATGAACAAAATAACAAATAAAACTATAAAACTACAAAACTCCCATTACAAAAAGAGTTCTGTTGGCATTCTGTGGGACACATTTTCATCAACAGTTCACCCTTACTTGGATTTTTTTTGCTTTACCAGGTTCTCCCTCATTATTTGTCTGCCTAAAGCTATCAAACTGCTTGATTTTTGCTCATTAAAACTGATTGTTCTTACTGGACTGAGATTCATGAAAAGAAAGAAAAAAAAAAAGGTTAAAGGTCTTTCTCTTATCTGTAGAGTTTTTCAATAAAAATCAGCACATTTAAAAAAAAAAAAAACAAATCTGGTCCCTTTCTTAAACTTATTTTTATCATTGCAAACAAACAGGAGTTCCAATGAAATGAAAGGTATAATTATAATTAAGTCTTCTGTAAGCATATTTGTTTGCTTATCTTGTTTGGTTATGTCTACAACTACTTGAGTTTCAGAAACAGGTGTTTTCTATATTTGACCTTGCTAAGTATCTCTAGATGGACTCACTTCATAAGATTACTACTTTATTAACAATACCACTAATATTATAAAAGTGTAGCATTGATACATCCTGTAGGGACCCCTTCTGTCAAAAAAAATACGTGAATAATTTTTATATAAGCCCAACTAAGAAAGGAAAAGCTATTTTTTTTTTAATTTTAGTATAATATACAATTTTCAAAAAGTTTTGTTTAATGCAAATTGCACTGCATTAGAATATTATTATAGATAATATTTTTTACACTGAGACATTTAGTATTTTATTCTTTGCTTCTGTTAAAAAATTTAAATGTAAATTAAATTTAAATAATGTAATTTAGAATTTTGCCAATCATCATCAGCTTTCAGGAAAAGAGGGGGCTTTTTAGCCATGCGCTATTCCCTATCTAAAACAGTAGTTTGATAGTCCAAATCTAAGACCTAAAAGGTTTAAAGGAAATTGGAATCAGTGAGTATTGGAATATATCTTTTATACTATGATAATTTCAGTGCTTGGAATTTTGAACTATTTTCTAAAAAATAGTAAAAACTATGGCTTACAGATATGATTTCAGATATCAACAGTTAAACTAAGTAAGAAAATAGGAGGCCAATATAGATTAAATTATTAAGCATCTGAATTATTAATTCAAATGTCAGTGGATGTGCATGAATAGATAAGGAATATTCTATGTGAATAGGTGTGTGCATTATGATTATTCTTCTGCTTGCGTCATTGTTTGTGTGCATAATAGAATACCACAATACTATTTAATGTTGCCTACAGCACTTCTCTGTTTAAATTACTTATGCTTTTGACTTTGTACCTTTTAGTCTGTATTGTGCTGTGAGCAAACCTATTAAGCTTTACTTTAAAAGTTAGCTGACTCTGACCCTAGTTCAACAGTGTTTATTTTATTTGTCTTGCTTAAATTTGGAGGCACCATGTACACATTGAAATGCTTTGCTTTGTTGAACTGAGATTTATTTATACATACTAAATGCCAACATTTCAAAGTCTGCTTATATTTATACTCAAAGCATATTTTGTATCTGAAGGTAAACATGGGTAGCTCATTATTAACTGGCCATAGACTACTAGAATCATTTTTTTTTCCTGTTTCCCTTTTCTAGGTATGATGCATTATTATACTGCTATTATTGGATTAGCAATACTAAAAAGAAGAAGCTTTAAATCATTTTGAGTACTTGTATCCAGCAAATTAAGTAAGCAAAAAAAGAGAATTATATCAAAAACAATAACAGAGTGAATTTTTGAAGCTGTCTTCTAATAATGTTTGAACATATATATGTCTAAGAGCTCAGTCTAATTCTATTCAGTTAAATAAATTTTATTTATTATGTGTTTCAAGTATCATGAGATACACAGCAAAAAAGAAAAATATAAGGCAGAAAGAAATGGTGAATGAAGTTTATTCTTTGGAAAAAATTCTAGGTGGCAAACACTGTAAGATTAAATGTACAGATAATAAGGCAATCCCAAATACATTAAAACCCAAGGCTTTTCCTTTGATGCCAGATTAAAATTCTAGGACAGAAATTCAGGTCAACAAATCCAGGTCTGACAGAGACCCTGAGGGAATCTACTGTCTTAACCAATCATTTATTTGTTTTTTTCTGTGATATGGGAATGTCTTGATGCATAATACTTTTAAAAATTAAGACACACAGGAGAACTACCAGTAAGTCCATAATGTAAAGTTTTTAGCTTTGACTTACTAGCCTGAAGACTTTAGTCTAATCTCTAGTTCATTTGTTTTCAATGCCAAGTGAAGGAAAAAATTGAATGAGTTTGAACAAAGATGCCTGAGGCATCACTTGCAAAGGCCTGCAGTAGGAATCTACCTAGGACACAGACTTTTCCAGTCTTAAGGTACCTGCTATGATAAACTTTCCATGTTGCTGTGGTCACTGATAGGAAGCAAGCAGGAAGAGTGAAACAAGTAATTTTAACTGTACAATTAAGTTTCCTTCATAGAATTAAAAAAATAGATAGGAATGGCCAAATTACATGTATCAGCTAATGTAGTAATTGATAACCCACCACAAACTCCCAGACTTGGAGAGCTAAGTCTAATGTGCTGGAAGACAAACTAATATGATTTAGACAGTGAAACAGAAAAATTTGGAGGTGAACCAGTATTTGGCAAAGTAACAATACACTTAGTAGTTGCAAGTGCAGTCCCACATGGCAGAACTAGAAAACTGTTATACCAGCTGTCTTTTAGTTCCAGGTATTGATCTTGCCATATGATATGATGTTTACTGGATCAGCTACCAGCAGAATTGGATTTAAATGCCGACTGTCATTTTTGATTAAGACATATCCATATGATGCATATAATTTTTGCCTTTTAACTTATATGATAAATAAAAGGAAATAAAAGCCATTAAAACTGAAAAAAATACACATTATTAAGTGGCAACACTTTTAGTCTAGTGGTTAATAGCAAAACTTATTTAGGACAAAGAAAACAAACACTGATTTAGGAAGGAGAAAACATCTAAGGGAAAAAAGCTGTATTCCTGAAGTTGCTTACAACAAATATTTCAGCTTTTTTTTTTTTCTGTAAAGAATGTGAAAACATGTTCAGACCAAATGCATTTTTGCTTTTTTCTAGATAGAATCATAACAAGCTTATTTAACTCTATGTAGCCAAGCCATAAACATCATTATATTCCAAGTTCTCAGTAAGCACAATATTTCTATATTTTTAAAAACACCAGACCTCCTAAGGCTGAAATTATAAGGAAGAAACAGAAGAGAATTTATTTACTTGAACCACTGTGGATTAGATCTTTGTAGCATGAAATTGAAATGCACAGTAATTTTTCATAAATAAATGACTGGGTGCCAGATATTTAGTGGACATATATCATATGATTTGATATTGGTAACCAATGCTGTGTCTCTCACAATGCATGAGCTGGGCATCTCAATAAGTGAGATCCTCTACACTTAAGATGGGTATTAGATTTCCTGTCTAAAAGGCCATAAGTGTCAGAAGAACAAGGTTTCTTCACCTGCCTATTTATATCATATTTGAAGGCAGAAAGGAAGAAAGACTAGAAATCAGTGTAGAAGAAACAATATTCTCCATATTTTGTGTTTGAACCAGTATATTTGTAAAAGGCATCAAGAGCAGAGTGAGACAAATAGTCATTATACAGTAGTTGTATTGTCAAGATGCAAGTTTTTGATATTGACTTCCTGTTACCTGACATATTTATATATTAAAAAGAAAAAATAAAGGGAGAAAAGCAGACAATTCTAGAATAGTATAGACAATATACTGTATTACTCCTCATAAGAGGCAAACAATGACATTGCAAGAACTTCAGACAACTAATTACATTATTTTTCATGTTTACAGCTCTCAGATTAATGAAATCATACCCTGCAATCATAATTGTATGCTGACAACCTGTGGCAAGCACATTTCTTTCTCTCTCAGGATTTTTTCATAGAGCAGCACAGAGGAAAGAAAAAGAACACTATTTATATTTCTGCTCCTTGTTTTTCTAATGTGGAATGTGTTTGGAGAATTGTTTACCTGTGGTGATTGCTTGATTGGATTCTGGTGAGGATTGTTTGAGCCCAATGGCCAATCAGATCCACCTGTGTCTGGATTCTCAGAAAGGGTCACAAGTTGTGAGTTAGATATGGTAGTTAGAAAAAGTAGGTAGTTTTAGTATCTCCTTTAAATGGTATATTAATGTAATATAGTATATTATAACAAAGAAATCATTCAGCCTTCTGAACTGGAGTCAGACATCATCATTTCTTCCCACTGGCTTTGCCTGCATTTACAGTAACAACCCTTTGCAAGTGTTGTCATAGCCTGTTTTAAAAAATTAAAGTATCATCTTTCCCATGAACTGTATCTTTCTATAGAATAAACCTCATATTTTCAGATACAGATATGCTAATTACTGAAATAGTAACTCCTTGATTTCTAACCCTCTTTGATACGAGGCATGAAATATATGTACTATTCTCAGGATATATCAAAGCCCAAGGAAAGAAAAAGGCTGTGAGATTGGTGCCAGGCAGCTATTGTAGAAAATTCTGTGGTTTATAGGTCATGTTTCTGGAAGCAGTATCAAAGTGAAGTGTTTTCAGTTTGTCTGCTATGCCTCAGGCTCAGAATGAGTTGATTTTGAAAGGTTAATTCAGTCTGTAAAAAAATCCCCAACCCATTGTGTCTCTACAGGAGTGAGCATATTTAATTAAAGATAAATAAAATTACCATAGGGACCAACAAAAACTGTTCCCTATTCTCTTGAGAGCCTTAAGAAAAATAGATAATTGAAGCTAGAGTGATATAACCTTTTTATTAAAGAAATTTTTAAAAGTTGAATATTTCAATTGCTTAAATCACACTTCCTATGTGTATATGAAAATATATAATCTTAACTTCATGTGGAATGTGCTTCAGAGGGGGAAATAAAAAACTTTTCTTTAAGGGATATAAATCTGCCAAAGCAATGTTAAGATAAAATTGTGAATAGCAAAATTAATCAATTGAATTTTCAAAAAATTTGAAAATTCAGAATTTGAACTTTTAAAAATTTGAGCTTTCAAAATTTTGAACATTCAAAATTTAGACTCCCTCAAATTAATAATTCAATTTTAATTTAAACATAGTATGTTATTCAGGAGTATGGCTGACATTTTTCCAAATAATTCAAACAAATATCTTTATTGTGCTATGCTTAATTTTTTCAAAGCTTTATAAGGCATATAAAATGTCTTCAATTGAAGTCTTTTTTTTCTTTTCCAATATATTAATAGATATGATTGTCCCCTGCAGCAGTTTGCATATTTCTATTATTTGGTTAGCAGCATAATCTATTTTATTTCAGTGTAGTACAAATACCCATGTAGCAAACCCCTTTGTAAAGAGAACAGGAGCAGTAGAATAATAGCCTTCCTAAAAAATTGAATACCAAAATTTAACTGCATTAAGACTAATACTAATTTCTGCTTTAATCCTATAAAATAGGGACATTCTAGGTTACTTTTAAAAAATTCTAACAAGATTTCTTTTGCAGGAGAACCTCAGCATATATATCTATCTATATCTATATCTATATCTATATCTATATCTATATCTATATCTATATCTATATCTATATCTATATCTATATCTATATCTATCTAATCTATATCTATATCTATATCTATATCTATATCTATATCTATATCTATCTATCTATATCTACCTATTACATTATATACCTTTGTGAAATTTACAGTCTTTTCTAAGAAGATATTGCTTTTAGGATTTTGTGGTGGTGTTTAATGAAAAATTAGTTCAAAGTGTGTCAGTAGATCAATATACAGATGAACTCATTTTCTGATCTCTCCTGCTAACAGCAGGTCATAAATAGTAATTTAAAATTCTGAAAATATAATTATAGTATTTGAATCTAAAGTTAATCTCATTTACCTGTGAGAAAATTTTTTCATTTTTGCATGATGAAGTATTTTGGGGTTTTTTAATTATTTATTTAGTTAGTTGATTAGCTTGCTTGATTGTAGTTATTTATACTGTTTTTAAGGGTAAATGTATCCTTAATATTATCAAAATATAATATTATCATATTATAGTGGTTTACAGGCCTTAGATGTTCTGACTGAGAATTAAACTAGAATCTTTACCAATTTATTGAGCTTTGCTTCCTTTACCAGTATTTTCCTTGCTGACTTCAACTGAACAGAAAGTTTGCCCTTCCCTCCCCTATTCCTGTTCCGCTCTCCTCCCTCTTTTACATTTTTTTCTTTTTTCTGTTGACAAAGGCAATTCCTGCTAAGTCTTGCTTGTGGATACATTCTTTTATCATCAAATTGAAGAATTATGTTATGTCTTAAACAACAAAACAGGCGTTTGAATCTCAAATAATTGCACTTCATTTCATAGAACTGCATTGGCAATATTTCAAAGCCATGTCTGCAAGCATCTTAAAATCTTTCACACTGTTATGATATGATGCATAAAACTTCAGGTGTTTTGGCTTATGTGAGAAGCAGGTGGTCCTTTACTGCAACCTTAATTACTACCTGAAAAAATCATCCCCCTGAGAGCAGTGAATGAAAGACTAGCTTCTAGAGCTTGCTGTCATGAGGAATAAGGAAAAAAAGAATGAAAGTAAGAATATTTATGCAAGAACATTGGAACAGGATGGATACAAAATGTTTGAGAGTTTTGCTTAATTTTGAAAATCTTTAAATTAGCTACTGACTTGTTTTGACAGTCACCATACAGTCTGCTTCTCTAATCCTCATACAATTGCAATTAAGAAGAAACTAACATCTAAATAGAAACAGAGATATAATTCCCCTATCTTAATGATACTTTAAATATTGCAAGTAATATAACTACCTTAGTGTGCTCTTTAAGTCCATTGGAGAGAATAAGATCACAGAATCACAGATTGGTTGAGGTTGGAAGGGATCTCAGGAGGTCATCTGCTCCAATCACTCTGCTTAAGAAAGGCCACCTAGATTTAGCTGTCAAAGGACCATTTCCAGATGGCTTCTCAATCTCTTCTAACCTCTAACAGTCACCCTAACAGTGAAGAAGTGCTTCCTGATATTCAGAGGGAATATACTCTGACTCAACTTGTTCCATTGCCTCCAGACCTGTCACTGGACACCTCTGTAAGTATCTTGCCCTGTCTTCTTTCCAGTCTCCTCTCAGGTTTTTGTACACACTGAAAAAAACCCACCCAATTCTTCTCTTCTGTAGCCTAAGTAGTCCCAGTATCACCCTTTTCTCACAGGGAAGATCTCCCCAGTGTGTCCATGTCTCTTATAACGAGAAGCCTGGAAAGAGACACAGGACTCCAAGTGTGGCCTCATCAGTGTTGAGTAGAGGGGGAAGATCACCTCCCTCAACCTTCTGGCATCACTCCTAATGCAGCCTAGGATATCGTTAGACTCTATGTGGCAAGGACATGGATTGTCTCGTGGTTTGTCTCCTGCTAGACCTCTACATTTAAAATTATAAACTACAATCTAAAACCTCTTATTCCTATCAACTGACAATGAAGAAAATTTAAAGTACATGAGCAGATATTACAGTATATAGACAACTTATTACTCTAATGCCAGTTGAAAGTTTGCCTGCATTTCAGAGCATCTCAAGTGGGATTAAACATCTGTTTTTAAATACTGAATGTAGTCACTTGCCTGTATACAGAAATCTCATACCTGCACTATGGGTACCTGAGACACCTGCAGGAGGGCATACAGGACCATTCTCCGGAAAGGAGGGGGGGTAATCAATGAAAATATTTTAGATATCTAAATGAATCTGTTTTTAAGAAATATGTCTTGATCCTTGGTGTGAAAGGCCAGCAGGTTAATATTTCCAACATATATCAAAATTTAATCAACATTCAACTGCATCTGCTGGAGAAATATTATTTCAAAGATGTCCACTGAACCCAGCAGATCTGAATAAGGATTTGTGGAAAACACTTGCCTCACAGCAAGGAAACCTGGAGTAATAATCTAGGATCTTTTAAATGGCACTAGACACCATTTTTCTGCAAGCAATGAATTCAAGGCATAGGTATTTATATTTGAGCTCCAGAGGAGGATCAGTCAGAGAAACCTGGCTGGTATCCAACAGCTTCTCCTCTAACTGCTGCTCCAGAAGGGCACAAGTTTAACATAAATCTGCTTAATCTATTTTGAATAATTCAGACATCTCAAGTAGCACTAATGTTTTAGTCAAAAGTGCATACATAATAAGCACTTTTTACCATTTAACTTTTCCCTAGGATATCTGATACAGGACAAGAAGATAGTACTTGGTATGTATGAGAATATCAAGGGAAGGATTTATCTTGAGTGAAACCTGGCTGTACTAGGTTGACTGTATGATGCTTTTATCCCCAATCGTCTGTTCTGTTTATGCTAAATAATAAGTTTTGCACCTTTAAGACTTGTTCGAGTGAAGGGAGGGAAAAGAAGCATGGAGTTTGTTTTCAGAAACTGCACTCACTCCTCTACATTCCTTCTCCTGGACTGTGTTGTCTGTGGACGGACAGACAGTGAGACAGAGCTCTCCTTTGCTTTTTAGTTAGTTTTAACTAGCTGAAGCAAAGAAGTTCCCTGGACTGTAGTTTTTTTCCTTTTCTTTCGACCTGCTCAAACTGCTCTAGACTGAACAACCAGAAGAGCACCGGCAGCTCACACCTGTGGCTTAACGGGCCAGGCCTGGGCTGCGGCATTTCCAGCGCCAGAGGGACAGATAAGAGACTGAGTGAGCCGAGCTGCAGCCCGGGCGGGGGGGGGATTTTTTTTTCTGAGTTTGTCTCTCTTTTAAAACGGCAAGAAATTTCTTCATTGTTTAATATTGTTAAAGTTTTATTGTTTAATAAACAGTTTTTTCCACTTTTCTCCAAGGAAGTATTTTTCCCCGAACCAGTTAGGGGGAGGGGCCAGTTGAATCTGCCTTCTAGAGGAACCCCTTTGGGGATTCTCTCCCAAATTTACCTTAAACCGAGACACTGGCTTCTAGGCAGAGTGCCCCAAATCATCTTAAATTGCCAGGGTATGTGTGATCAAATTAATCAAGCCTGCAGGAAATACAGGCAGTAAAGTAAAAGGCTGTCTCAAACAGTTTCATCACAGAAACTATTTATATGTCATAAGCAGCTTTGTAGAACTGTTGGCAGAAATTAATGTTAGATTAAAGCACTAATGTTAGTTGAGGTATGGTGGGTGTTCAAGACCAAAGAACATTTCTAGACAGAAAGTTAGGACTTGCAGGAATGCTACATTCTTCTGGGCAGCAGCTAAAGGTTTGTTAGGATAGCCTACCTCACCTGAAATGGCTGGCCAGGTGAAGTACAATTTTGCCTTAAGTTCATTTCATTTCCACTGGACACCTACATTGAGCTCGAAATACTGACAAAGCAAGAAGTCAGGTGAATTGCTTGTAGACACCACTGCACAAATATATTTCATTTTAGGTGTGTTTCTCTAGACTTGAATCCAACCCAAGATCCTACATATTTGTATTTCTTCAGAAGCTGACAAGAAATTACTGGTTTATGCAGCAAAATCTTTACAAAATCTTTCATGTATGCCTGCCTTCTCTACCTCACTGGAAAAATCATACAGCTGAAATAGATATATTTTATTCTATTGGCAGGGGGTTTGTTTGTATGCAATAAGTGATATTAATAGTAGTGCCAACACTATGAAATTAATTATAATTTTTATTGTAAAAAATGGATTCATGATTTGTATGATGGATGCTATAATTGCAGAGGGTTTTTAGTATTCAGGTCTTTTTCATAAAAAAACAAAATATCTCTTCAGATACTTATACATAGGTAAGGGAAGATGTTAACTTTTCATTTGACAGGGATAAATTTTGGATGTCTCTGTCACAGCACATTTTCTTAGTAACTGTTACTATCTTATCTAATTTTCCAGAAAAGACAGGTACTCTAAGTAAAATAATAAAAACATTTTTAAAATGGCAGCATTCCCTTCCTTGTATTTCAAGTGGCAGGTGCTAATCTTATTTTTAAAGGCAGTAGGTACTTGTTAGCAGGTGTTTTGAGTGAATTGATTTGAACTATGCCAGCCTTCTGGTACAGCAATTATATGCTTGTGGTTCTTTTGATGGCTACAATATGCTAATTAAAACCATATTCCATTTGCTCATTTTATTTTAACAATTACAAGAAAAGAAGACATGCAAGTGCTTTAAGTAGCAGTAGTTATTGTCTCTAAAAGTGCAAATACTTTTATAATATATGTATAAATAAAAGGCAGAATTTGCTATGTGAAAATTTTCATGCTGTGCCAGTCTATTCATCCTAAAAAGCTCAATTTGGATAGAAAGCACGCCAAATACCATTATAAGGTTAGCTCTTCCAGACCCTTTAGTGCCCAATTAAGAGAGTATTAACTGAATAGACACATGAAAATGTCTCTAAAATTACTATGCACTTGAGCAGATACCTTTGTGGGGCCTGATACTAAATATTAACAAGCCTTGACAGACTAAAAATTCATTTTTAGTAAGCAGAATTCTGAGGGACATTTTCAGATGCTTCATTTTGTTATTGTAAAGTTGTGAATGTAAATTAGAACATAAACATGGGACAAATAACTCATATTATTGAAAAGGCATAAGCAAAAAAACTCAATAAATATGAGATGCTAAGAAATGTTGATATATAAGTACACAAAAACTCTGCATAAGAGCAGATATAAATTGTCAGGCTCAAAGAGAATAAGAGTATGGACAAAGATTAAAGAAAAGAGAAAACTGATTTAAATTGTTAATATTTAGGTGTCGTTTGGGAACCAGTACAAGAGATCCCATCAGAAACCAAATAAATTTACTACAGGTTCTTTTAGAAGGTTATATAATTCAGATTAGTTTAAATCATTCAGATCTAGGAATTTCTAAGTGATATCAAAGTTGAATATCATGAATTTTTAATAAAAGAAAATATCCGTGGCCTCAAAAGAGATAGGTTGTTAGCAAGCAGTGACTGCAGATAAGATTCCCTGTTCCATGGCACACACTTCTTTCCTTTTAATTATAGCTAGTGTGCAAAGTGGGAAGAGTACTCAGTACTGAATTGTATCAAAGCACACATTGCCAGTTTTTTGTACAGTAGTCAAGACGTGACCAAAGTATTTAAAACAAGAAAACAGTATGCTAAAACTAATTAGCATGTCCCCAAGTTGGTGGTCTTAACAGCCCAAACACCCCCCCACCCCTGACAACATTGGGTGGCCACCACTGATTGGACAGCCCTTCTGTCTGATCCAGAAATAGCTTGGGCACATACTTCTACCTTTTCAAAAATGCCCTGAGGCCATCTTCACAATTCTTAGTGATCGTTATAAAAGAGAGATTCAAAAAATGTTCATATTGTGTTGAGAGTCAGGCATCAGGACCCAGGTGTGAACTGAGAAGCCAAGTTATTTAAATGTACAGATTTACACTTTAATATACTTGTTCCAAAAGTCTCCAAACTGTAGTGTACAGAAGAACACTGTTTGGCATACCACCATACTACTGACACACTGAAAAATGCAGGGCAACAACCTGAACTCTGGTACTGATGTGATTTTGACCAGGGCTAAACTGGATAGCAGAATACAGAAAGTTACACCAGCTGACCAGACAACAGCCCCTAGCACATTATACACAGTAGACTAGATGGAGTCTTGCAGTGTGCTTATATGCACAGAATGACAAAACACCCTATTTATTTTTATGAGGCCACTACAGTAATGCATGTAAGGGGAAGTCTGTAGTTGTCTGTTCAGAAGATGTATTTATAATTTTTATCTTTGACATTTTAATATATTGTTCCATTTATTTAAAACCAAAAATGTTGTATTGCTTCATTACGCCTACTTAGTAGCACCTCTACATCTCATCTTTGCATATGCATTTGCAACTATTACAGTAGCACAATTAGATCTCTCTGATATATTTTTATAATGTTACCCCTTTCTTTCCTTTCGGCAAGTCAGCTACATTTTTACATTAGGAAGAGTCCAAGGCTGCTCATTAGAATCCCTTAGTTATGCAAAAAAAGTGACTGATAAGCATCTTAAATACAATATCAGAATTGAATATCATCCTCTGACAGGGCCCAAAACATACACTGTCAGCAAAACTTATAGAATATTTAAGTGTTTTAGCATAGTTCTGCTACCAGAAACCTTTGAAGTGAGTTTATGTTAGGTTAAGTGATGCAATGCTCATCTGCACCCAAAAAAGAAGACAGAGAGAAGCACAGGAGCAATAACTTGTTTAATAACAAGTCTTGTCCTTGTTGCTCCCAGGCTTACATAGGAAAGCTACCACCCCATAAAAGGTCTTTTTTCACAAACCCAGAAGAGCACAGGGACACAACAGCAGGCAGAAACCAAATTGCAGACTCCCAAGGAATGGGTGCCTCGTCCAAGCCATTCCCAGGGCTATCTCAGCAGATCCATGAACCTTGTAGGCAACACATGAAACCCATCAGGATGAATCATCACAACCAGCTTTCCAGTGCACCTTGCCACCTTTTGGAATAATGGGAAGGGTTATGAGATATATTGTGGGATTTAGGGGAAAAAGCATTTGGAGATTATGCAGAACTAACTTTGGGAGGCTTAAAGGAGACACCAAAGGTGGAAAAAAGAACTTTGGGTGCATTGTGGGGGATCAAGTATAGGGAAACAGAAGGATAAGAGGGGAAAAAAATGTCCATTTCCATTTAAGAAGAGGCTGAAGAGACTGCTTGTTTGACCATACCCTGTCTACTGAAGTCACATGTCTTCATTTAACTCATTAAACTCCACCTTCACTATTTTCTAGCAAGGAGTTCTGTACTCTCTATGCATGTGTGTGCATGTGCGGCTTTTGTTCTTCTTGCTCTGGTCTCGGGCAGCTGGGGCGCCTGGCTAGGCTCTGCCTTTTGGTGAGACCGGGGCTGCCATGTGCACGGAGGCTCTAGGGCTGAGCCTCCATGTGGGTAATGCAGTTTTCGTAGCCGTACGCTGAGAGGAAGCAAAGGGACGAGAGAAGGCACACCTTGTCCTGCGTGGCTGAGAACGTTTATTTCCCGCATGGCTGCTGCGATGGCTGGAGTGGCTGGTCCCAGGTCACGCATGAGGACAAAATGGCGATTGAACAAAGGAATCATTGGGTTAAATAGGGGGTGGGCAGATAGGGGTGGAAGCCCCCCTCGCCCAATGGGGACAGATGACAAGGGAGTGATGTGGATCACGGCAACCTACGGGAACATAACAGAGGTGGGTACAGTGTTCTGGGACAAATAGGATTGCAAGGATGGGGTGACTGACAGAATTTTCAGGAAGAATTTGTGAGTGGCTACAAGATGGACATGGGAAAGCTCCTATGGTAGACAACTTGGAGCAGACCATTGTGAGGGGAAATTGGGGATACAGAGAACAGACTAACTAACATTTATTAAAACCCCTAACTGAACCAACCCCGCATATAACATACATGGGGGGGGAGTGGGGGGTTCTATGCTATCAGCAAGAGGAATTAATTCAGAGAGTCTGTGATCAGTGCTAGAAGGAGATCAAGCCAGACTAGTGGGCAAAAATACCTGGGAGTGGGATGGAGTGTAGATCCCTAAGGACCAGCTCTGACAATGGGAACACCTGTGAACCTCTAAAAGTGACAGCATGGTGGGGCGTGGGTAGAGAGGAAGATGGATTTGAATTATAATAAAACTTTGCAAATAATTTAAAAGCTGTTTTTCTGTTAACAAGAGCATCTTTTCAGTTCATACATGTCACTATGAAAGTATTGGTAATTTGTAACACAGATATTTTTGTTTCTGGTGCATTTCAATTTTAGCTTCATTCTTTGCATATCTTGCAAGGTCTACCCATATTTTAGAATATTTTATGAGAAGCTGAGGAACTAAGAGTTTGTCTCTTCAATTGCAGTGATTAGCCATGCTACATGTCATGCTATATGTAACTGTTCATAAATCTGTGAGCAGATGGAGATATTTTCCTCCTGACAGATTGTTGTCCTTTCCTTTGAGTAAAAAGGAGTTTAAGACACATCTTTAGCATTTCCAGTTTCAACTGACTATATGAAAGGGTGAGTAGCCTCTCCTGCAAATGCCTTGGAGCACATGACTTGTCTAACAGTGTGTATGTTAAATCTTCAAACCATTTTCCCTCTTGGTAATTTCATTCTTAAACTACATCAGACAGCTCCCTCAGTATATTGCTATTTATGGATCTTATTCTAAGGCATTTAATCCTTAACTGAATTACAATGACCTATCTACTTACCATGGAACACCTTTTTGCAACTTGTCTGTCTGTTTATGCTGTGGTTTAACCACAGCTGGAAGCTAAGCCCCATGTAGCTACTCACTCACACCATCATGGTTGGACAGGGGGGATTTTCAGGAAAGTAAAAGTGAGAAAACTCAGGGGTTGAGATAAAGACAGCTTCATAGATAAGCAAAAGGTAAACATGCAAGCAAAGTAAAGCACAGAGTTCATTCCCCACTTCTCATGGGCAATCATGTTCAGCCATCTCCAGGAAAACACAGCTCCATTGCCCATACCAGTGACTTGGGAAGACAAACACCATCATTACAAACATGCCCAGTTTCCCTTTTCTTCCTCCACCTTTATATGCTGAGCATGGCACCATATGGTAAGGAATCCCTTGGGTCAGTTGGGGTCAGCTGTCCTGGCTGTGTTCACCCTCAACTTCTTGTGTAACCCCCAAACTCTGGATTGGAGACATCATGTGAGAAGCAGAAAAGGTCTTGTGTAAGCACTGATAAGCAATAATGAAAATATCCCTGTGTTATCAACACTGTTTTTAGATAAAAAACCAAACTATGGCCTCATAGTAGCTACTATGAAGAAAATTAATTCCATCCTAGCCAAAATCAACTCACTTTACTGTAGGATAACTAATTTTCCATGATTTAAGAATGGATTAAATTCATTCTTTAACGTAGTTCTAATGAGAAATTCAAAACAAAAGGATTTAAAATACTAATAAAATAAGATTCCAAGAAGAAATAAGAATCAATTATTATGATATTCTGCAGCTACAAATTTACCTAATGAATCTCCAACTGCAACTGACAATCATACAAACAAATAATATCTAGGCTTCATTCAAATTGTTATTTTTCTTTATGGCTATTTATATGACGCAGGTAAAAAATCTTTTTCGGAGTTGCGAATAAATCAGATGATAAGTAAGTTAGTGAAAATATGAAGTCTATTATTTCAAAGTATGTATTTATTGACATTATTTAATTTTTTTACTATTTGTTTTATGTAATATCTGACACTATTGTTTCAACAAAATCTTTAATAAATGCTAGTTACCAAGGTTCAATATATAGAACACATATTCTAATTCTAGGAATGCAATTTTAACATATATGTTAACACTTGGCAAATATATAGAAGTATTACATATCTTTAAAATTTTCTCTGGCATTACCATTTTAGATGCTATTAATTTCAAATTTAAAAATTATTTAATGTAGAAAAGAAATTGTAATACCAGAAGTACTTATTAAAATCCTTTAAAATAAAGATAATAAACATTAACATCTTAAAGAGAAAAGCCTTTGCATTCCCACAACTTCAAAATTATATTCCTTTTGATGTAATTTCATGTACTTCTATATTTTATATATATGGCAGATGGAAAACAACTAATTCAAAACTACTTAGAACAGTTTTTAAGTCCCAATTTTTTTTTAGTATATATTACATCATGGTTTGAAAAAGGGGAATTCTGTCACAATCAACAGTAATACTACCATTTTTAAGAAGGTTTAGACATCAAAGATCAAATAATTTCATTGTAATGCTCTTAAGTGTAAAAGGATTTAACTGATATATTATCCAGTTGTTCATTATCCAGTAGCTCACTCACCTTTCTATTTAGTAATTAAAAGAAATTCCTCTCAGCATTTTTCTATTTGCGTGTCTTAAGGCCAAGGCTTTAATTATGACCTCATGTTTATTGATCACATAACAACAACAACAACAACAACAATAACATTTCTGCAGTTTTGATCCAGGGAGAATGTGCCATTTTGTTTCTGGATGAATACTGAAAAATCATTTAACTTTTCTGCCACAACTGATTAATTTAAAAAACTATATTTTCAAGTTACTTGAAAGTTTAGGTTTCCTATTACTGTTTTGGAAACTAAATTATTTTTTAGTATTAGAAACAACACTTTTATTGTATGTCTATTTTTTTGTAGTCATGAGTTGACATCCCATCAGAAAGGATGTTTTATCCTCTTTTATTTATTTTCAAACTACAGTTAGCCTTTTGGAAATGATTGTCCTACTTACTGAATCATGCAAAGTCATATCTCGCCTTTGCCCTGAAAACACAAAGTTTCTTCCTTATAGGCACTATATCTTTGCTTAAAAAAAAAAAAAAAAAAAAAAAAAAAAAAAAAAAAGCTATAATATCAGTCACTGTCATGTTGATTAAATCAATTATAAGTATATAAATATTATGCAGATGTGACCTTGAATCATGATGGCTTTATCTACTTAGTCTCAGTTTGTATCAGAAAAACAGACAAGTATGCTGTATCCTTAAATATATATGATTAAACTCTTCTTTAATACTAAACTTTCTACATAGACTAGGTGATCATAATTGCAGTCCTTCCATGTGACACCAGAGCTTTCCTAAAAGTAAATTTTAAACATAAGATTTTACATGTTTGTGATGGTTGAAATAATTTATGCGAAAATCACACAGAAACCTAAAAGATTTTGATCCTGAATATAATAAATAAAGTTAATGAATGTTTGTTTAAGGTCAAAAATGTAAGTCATGACTTCACACAGATTTTTTTTTTCTTGGTGTAAAGAAATTTTCTTATATAAAAAAGGTGCTCATGAATTCCCATTCCAAACTTTGTTTGTGTTGTCTGTAGAAATTGAGCTACTGCTTTGCATTTTGTGAAAAACCTCTAGACTTCAAACAATATTTGGAATATATATCTGGTAGAAATAATTTTTATTCTTTTTGGTCTTTTTTTTTAACTCCCTCTTTGGTCTTGGTTTAACAGGTCAAGGAGGCAAGACCAAAAAAAAAAAAAAAATTTGGTTTATGTAATGCATTTCTGAAATACTGCTTCTGCAAACATGTCACAGGAAGTTAAATCATCCCTATGTTCCAAAATCTTCATCTGTTGATTCTTCCAATATAAAGTGCCTGATCTTTGAAAAGTATCTACTCAGAGATTTCCAGATTACTTTTAGAAATCTGCTGCTATGTTGCTTTAGCCTCACTTAATAATCATACTCAGACAACATTTATGAGAGAGTTTCTAGATATGGTAGACATTTGGTATTGATATATCTGCTAGTGAACCCTTTCAGAATGTCCTTTTTTATGTCATTGTCTAAAGCACAAGTGGAAAAATGGAGTATAGAGATATGTTTTAACAGAGAAAAAAGAAATCAACAAAACAAGAAGCCATGAATGTTTTCTATTTCAGATGTACACTTATGAGCATTTTTAGAGAACACAAGAAGTCATTATGATTTGTGAACTTATACTTTGATTCTATTAAAATAGTTTAAGTTCTACACTGAAGATGAAAGGTAATAACATGGAGAAATTAGTCATAACTATTGCTTATTATAGTATCTATAGTATCTGAGGAGAACCTGGGAGAACCTCAGACACCTGCTGACTCCAAATCTGGATGGAGTTCAGATGTACATGAGCATCCCCTTAACTGCAAGGGAGGGAGAGCGGTGGTGAAAGGAATATAGCAACCACAGTCTTCAATGTTTAAGTGTTCTAGATTTTTCAGTGCCCAGTATTTCATTACTTAGTATTCCATTAGTTGTACTTAAAATAGAAAAATGACTGGCTTTAACACTTCAAAGATTTATTTAAGGTGAAAAATTGTCCTTGAGCAACTGTCTTTCTCCTGATCACTCCTGAATTGGAATGTCTAGTACATGTTTTCTCTGAATGTCTTACTGCAATTTCCCTAACACATCAAAGTTTTTACAAAATTATATGATAGAATGAGCTTGCATCGTTTTCACACACAAAAGAGCAGTGAATTTTTCTCTAGTACTCTTTGCAAAAACTGATGAAATAGCTTTCTATACTCCATGTAATTTTATTCTTCTTCATTTATGTCAAGATAGCAATGCACATTTAAAGAAAAGAAAATATATTATTATATATTTTCCAATTCAGTGCACAGTAAATTTGGGAAAGACCACGGTTTTATGTAACTATGTATATAGCTATTAAGACTAGCAGAAGAATAAACCATGAGAGAAATATAGTTACACATTCCTACTCTTCCTATTTTTCCCTTTGTTCTGACAGATCAAAATTTTCCAACATTATTTTCCATCTCAAAATCAAGATTATGGCAAGCACATTTCTCTCTCTCTCAGGATTTTTATAAAGGTGCACAGAGAGAAATGAAAGAGAAAACAATTTCTATTTCTGCTCCTAGTTTTTCTCTTGTGGAATGTGTTTGGAGAATTGTTTATCTGGAGTGAGCGCTTGGTTAGATCATGGTGGATTGTTTGGGCCTGATGGCCAATCGGATCCACCTGTGTCTGGACTCTGGAGAACAAGGTCATGAGTTGTGAGTAGTTAGATATGATAATTAGAGAAAGTATCATGTAGTTTTTAGTATCCTCTTTTATGTAGTGTATTAATGTATTATAGCATAATTATAATAAAGAAATCATTCAGCCTTCTGAACTAAGTCAGACATCATCATTCTTCCCATTGGGTTTGGTGACATCTACAACACAAGATCATTGAGTTTGACTGTAGGGTAAAAGAAGATCTAAATTCCCATTTGTATTAGCAAAAAAACTGGCCAAGTAACCTAAGCCAGAAAATCATGAATATTCATTGATGTCAGTACCACTCTATTTCTTCTACAAAATCTGAATTTTTTTAAAGTCAGTTTCTACAAATTAGATAGCAACTTTTTTTTTTTTTTTTAAACAATGCAATATCCTACCTGATAATATACCTGTGTAAAGATCTTCCATAGATTTTAGGAAATTTCTGCACTATGAATAGTATCTGTTGAATCAAAACCAGTTATTTGGAACATAATTTATATTTCAACTTTTAACCTTTCACTCTTGATATGATCTATGATGTATATAATCTCTACAACTGTGTGTTTCATTACTGGCTGTCTTAAATATCTCCATCTGTCTTACTAACTTCTTTGTGGATTTAAACAAACTAGTTGGGTTTTTTCTTCCCTTCCCCCTCTCACAACACTTCCTTTGCTTTTTACTTTTTGTTTTTTTTTTTTTTTTTTTTCCTTTTGTTTACATTTTTGAGCAGAGTTATTTCTAGGAAACACATGTAGCTGTCATTTTTGAGGAAATGTTTACAGTTTAACCATAAATAATGAATTGTCTGAGGATAGCAAACACTGAGTTTATAGCAAGTAGAGAGTTCATAACCACTCATATATAATTTGTGTCTAAAACATGACAAAAAATCCAGAAAATGTCTTGCAAGGGTACAGAATATATTTCTTTGGAGCCATCACCAAAGATGTAAAAAAAAACCAACCAAACAAATCTGTCCTCTGTTTGGGCTTTTAACATGCCTATAAACACTGTTACTTGGAATGTCACTACTGGCACACTGTTTTATTCTTTGACCATAAGTGCAATCTGAAATAAAAAGTTCTTAAAAAATATATTGTTACAAGAAAAATGGCAGATGGGAGTGCTCATATGCAGAATTGTTTGCTTTTGCATGAAGTTAACAGAAATATTTGTTATATTATGCCTTGGAAATATCGTGGCCAGAAGTTAAAATTTTTCACATTTTTAAATTTTTTATTCTTTCCCACTTCTAGAATTAAACATAGAAGACACTATATTTCATGGTGCACTATATTTCTAGGTTCATCCTAGGGACAAATTCTCATTCTGAGTGCAGGATATGCCCAAGTGAAATCTACAAATGCCTCCCTCTGTGATCTTGTTTAAAGCCCAGTCTTGCTCTCATTGTGCCTGGGGGAAGAGGAAAAAATGAATACCATCTAAGCATCGAAGGAAACTTGAAACATTCTTGGTACTAATTATGCATTTCCTTTTTTAGACTTTCGTTATCTTTCTTCCATTCTTCTGGCACTGTCTTCTACATAACCATTTTCACCATGTTTTAAAAAATAATAAAATGCTGACATGTGATGGTCCAGCTTTGAATTAGATTGTAGGTTTCTGTCAGACAAATAAGATCAAAAAAGAAATGTTAGACTTAAGAATCTAAGTTTATTCTACTAAAAATTTATGTTCAGTTCAGGAAAAAATCTACTTTCTTGTGTCAAGAATCGTAGACTTTTCACATGCATTCTAGATTAGAGATTATGCTAATGTTTCCTTTTTTCTTTTCCTAGATAAATCAATGTTCCATAAATATTTCACTGGATTTTAGTTTTAACAAAAAAAAAAAAAGTAACGCAGAACTGCATAAATCTTTTATTAAGGAATTGTTTCAGTGGTAAACACTTGCAAATTTAAACCATTGGACCTTAAATATCTGCTATACAAGCATCCTTTTAATGATATTTACCTGACTTAACTAAGACAGCTGTGTTAAGCTAGCTGTGCTGGGAAACACCTGGACAAATAACCCTAGATTTTCCATGCTCAGAGAAAATACACCCATCAGATGCCCACATCTACATGTACATATATATACACGTATGTGCTATTGTGGATTTTTTAGTTTGGCAAGCTTTGGTGGTAGGCAGATATCATGCTCTCTAGGTGCCTCTTTCTTATCAGTTGCATGAGAATGACAAACTTCAGGTTTGTGAATTGTCCAGATGGACATGTATGTAAATCCTGGTGTCCAAATGCTCAGCACTGTGACCCATACTGGCATGAGGGACATGAGATATATTTTGTGTTTGAAAATGTGAGTAGTGGTAGTTATTGTCATTCTTCAACTAAATATGAGCAATTGTTTGTTTGTTTGTTTTGGGGTTTGTGGGGGGGGTTGTTTGTTTTTCTTGTTGGTTTATTTGTTTTTCCTGTGAATTTGATAATAACTTTGAGTAGTGGAAATGAAGAGGAGAGAAAGGGACAATGTATGAGCACATTGAAGAAAGGAACATTTTAATTAATATATTTTTGACATTTTTTATGGCACGCACTTAGGAAAGAGAGGAGGCTAGGTTCCGTTTTGAGCTGGAAGATGGGAAAGGAATATAACGGAATACTTTTTAATTTAATTTGTATGAAATGCTGTGTAAAAAATTAGATTTTTTTTTCTTAAAACATTCCATTATGTAAAATATCTGCTTTCCAAACAGTAATAATGCTGCTATGTTCTACTACAGGAGAAATTTTTACAAGGTTCTCATTTAAGAGTCTTGAATTTAAAAAAAATATTCAGAGGTAAGGTAATAATTTGAGTTTAAATACAGTTTCTCTATAAGTATTATAAGCAATAAAGCCATTGCAGATTCAGAACATTACTGTCTTGTTCAAACTTTATGAGTAGAAGTGCTAATTAAGTTAAGGTTATTAAAGTTCTTAATGGTGATGATGTATTAAAAGATACTCTGTACTTTACTCTTGAAGATTCCAGTCATCAAAATCTTCTACCTGATGGGAAAAAAAAATATACTTATCGCACCATCAGGAGACAATACAACTTGAACTTAATAGCTACTTTTTTGTTGTTTGTTTGGTTGGTTGTTTTTTTCAGAGAATAGGCTTATTTTATCATCATACTCAACTGGATACTTATTTCATTATAAAATTTACAGAATACATAACAGACCAGTTGAAACATCAGCAGTCCTTTTGCCAAATCCTGAAATCTCAGTAGTGGGTCTTGATAACCACATTTTCTGGATATTAGATTTATAGCATAAGCACAGCAATCTGTATTGCTTCATTACTGTCATGACTATGACATATTAACCCAGATGAAAGAAGAAAGGAGTTAATTTAAGCATAAGGATAATAAAATTCATAACATAGAATATTTGCCCATAATTCTGTGAGATTAATTCTTTTCATCTTTTTTATTAATTTTTCATAAGTGTAATTTTTCTTGTCACTGCTTACCAAAACAACACGAAGTTTTGCACATAAGGCTAACTTCTCCTCACAGTTTAAATATACAAGTTTTAACAACAGAGGATACCATCTGAGTGCTAACTAGCTAAAAATGTCTGTAGCCATTGAAGCTAGTATACCATCATTTTCAAAAACATGATAATTTGCTGAGGTACATGCATCTAAAATGCCAAGAAACACTATCAAAATAAATACTCTAAATAGCAGGAATGTCACTTGCTATATAGTTGTCTAAATATTTTTTTTCCATTTCTTTAAGCAGAATAATTGAAATTTTGAACCATTTCCTACTTTGACATCCACTTTTTTATGATGTTTATTGGTGACAAGAATACCATGGTGCTAATAACAGCATGGTGTTAATATGGTTGTAGGTTTGATCCCTGTATGGGTCATTCACTGAAGAGCTGGAATCTATAATCCTTGTGGGTCACTTCCAATTCAGAACATTCTGTGATTCTGTGATTCTATGATATATATTACTTGAGGAACTTCAATTTCTCTTTATTATTAGTATTAATATTAATATTATTTATTAATTAATATTAATTAAGTAATAATTAATATTATTAGTATTACTATTATTGATTTTTTCCCTAGCTCTTCCTTTGCATGTTGAATAAATTACTCTGGCATATTTAGTGAAAAGTGTAAGGACTTTAAAAGTTTTATTTTGGACTCCCGATCAGAAAAGACTGCCATAAGTCTTCATCACTCAGAATATGTTTTTATATTGTAATTTATTCTATTTCTAACACGAAGAGTAAAATATAATAGTTTTCTAGATAAGTATTATAATGTCAATGTTTGCTGAGCAGTCAGCTATATGGGTTCTGAAAATTTCCTGTGTTCAGCAGTAACCTTGTGCTGTTACTATGCATATTCAAAATTTCTGTGTAAGTATGTGTGCCATGCATACACAATCAAACTTTGAGCATAACATGAATTCTACAGAATAAACAAAAATTAAACCTCCATGGGTTTCTAGTGTGAAGAACTGAGAATAATCAGAGTTCATTGAAAAGATAATTAATAGAAAGTGCTGATATGATTGCAAAGCATGGGTGCAGCTGTTTGTGCCTATAAGGAAACACAGACATCTGTATGCACAAGGGCTTCATTGCAGTATGACAGCTTCTTTCTGAAACCAATACAGCTGAGCTGGAAGGAAGCAGGGCAAAAAAAAAATCACTTTTCAATTAGGCTAGTAATTTATTTGTGCTGTAATACTGTAGATTATATTTTTTCCATACTTTTTCAGAATTAATTTGAAGTTCTTTTCCTTTTTTGAAGATGAAGAGGACTAGGCCTGGGGGCTTGTTAGTCTACTCAGATTTCATGACTGCATCTGTTTAAAGACTTAATGCTTGAACAATGCTTCAGTGTAAAGAATTCATTTTAATAGATATAATTCCATTTAGAATGTATGGGAGAAAGTTCTAACATAATTTCCTGAAAAAATCACTTGGTGGCTTTGGAAGAGAGGCCACATTTCAGACTATAGTTCAGGCTACAAACACCTAAGAAAATGTTCAGAAATAAGTAATTCATAACGTTTGCAGGAGTGAAATATTTATTGTTATTGTGAATAAAAACATACCTATATTTTCATTTGAAATTCTGTTGAAATCCTCCTGTCAGAGGGATGTATAAACTAATTATTGATAATTTTAAGTAAACTAGCAGTATTGTCAGAAGAAAGAGAACAATAACTCAAACATTGTCTATCCTTCCCCTGTGAGGAGCAATCTGAGTCCCTTCAGAGTCCCTTCAGATTACTATCCATCAGTAAAACAACTGGAATTTATCTTCACAGCTTGGTGGAAGAGTAATTTCAAGTGATAAAGTCTTGTTTTGAAACTTCTATAGGACGTCCTACACCAGTGTGTCATAGTGAAAACCTTCCTTTGCTTTTGGAGGGTGAGGGAATTTCATCCTCACACAAAACATTTAAGCACAGAAGAAAATTTCATACCTTTGGTTTTATTTATTCAAGGTTTTATGCTTCTTAATGAAATTTTGACAAGTAAAAAAATGTCCTTACACCAACCCTCACAGGACTGCAAACACTATAATAGATCCTATTGGCTAAATCTCTTCAGCTCCTACTCAGATATTGTAAAGCCTTTGGTAGTGAAGTCAATCCCATTGATTCATTTTTCAAGTAGCAAGAGATGGAGGCACTTCGTCCTGTTCTTTTCTTATAGTCATAACTATATTAAGTCCTCAATTCTGCCAGGAGTCATCAAAGGATGAGGAATCTTTCTCTGATGATATGGTGGCAGAATCAGGTCTTAGAATACAATGCATTGCTCTACTTTGTAAAACCTGTTTTACAATGATTTGCTGTAAAAAGAATACAGGTCAAAAGAAATAGAAATTGTTGGGAGAAAATACCCATAATAAACAGAAATAATAATAATAAATAATACCAAAATAATAAACAGAAGACACCAAACCTCTTCCACCTACCTGTTGTTACATTATTGAATTACCCTCTATTATTATTATTATAATTATTATTATTATTATTATGTGAATTGAATAAGAAAATATAATCACAATTATTATTTTATTGTATATAAAAAGAATAAATGTCTTTCAATATGCATATTTTTTATTTTATGAAGTTAATCAGATGCTTCCTACTTGAAAAGAGAAAGTTTTAAGGATGCATTCATTTTCCTAATCTAACAATTCCTTTTTAAACTAGCAATGACATGACAAAGCCTAGGTCTTAGAAGAAAGCTACAACTCTTTCCAGACTCTCTCCAAAGTACTCATTTACTCATTGAAAGGGGCTGATTCAAGCATAGTTCAATTCATTATACACCCATTTCATATTTTTAAGCAGATGCTAGCAAGGCTTTTCACGACATGCAATGTTCCCAATGCCAAAGAACAGTGGGCAGTCTGTTCTTCATCTTTTGAAGATGAGTAGCTGATTATTCATCTCATTCCCTAACTATTAAGGATGAATAAAGGAGTTTGGATTATCAAAAAATGAATCAACCTGCAATTTTCACAAAACTGGGGAGAAAGTTCAAATGCTTTTAAAATCAAAGTAGTATTAGAAAGTATTACCTACAGAAAACAAATATACCAGAAAAAAAACCCTTTTTTTTTGAAAGAATATCTGGTATCAAAAATATACAGTCCTGCCAGTGTTGTCATTATTCTGTTTTATAAGTATTTTGCACATTTTTTAAGAGTTGTTACAAGGCTTCACCTTTTGAGATTCATCCATTACTATTGCATATTACATCCATGTATTACCTCAGCACTACCCAGTGAGCCTCAGTTTCTACAATTGGAGCATCTTAGAGTATCTGTTATATCTCAGTATAGTGCACATTATAGAATATAATTAATATTTTTAATACTAACTGCTCTTAGAACTATTAGACTGGAAATCTCAAAGGGTGGTGTTGTTAAGGACAATTAAGTCAGAAAAATCTATTCCATTCATAACTAGGCAGGAGTTTCATTTTGAGAAAAGAATCAACAGCATATGATAGTGCTATTTCTCAGCTAATTTTCTAAAATCACAAAAATTTAAAAGAACTTACAGTTACATCACTTGCTGGTGTATTAATGCACAGGAGAGAGACTTTAGATCAAGAAATCACATTTTAATTTGTTTTTCCAGGAAACTGATATTATTCTGTCAATAGCTGTTTTTAAATGTGATGAGGAAGTGTTATTTTTGATGGCTTTTTGTTTTTTCTTTTGACTGCAAGTTTTCAAATATTTAGTTTCACATGAAAAAATGTATGTGAGTTTATAACTTAAATTTACATAGTTTTTGAAAGATGATATATAACAGGCCAAAATTTAACAACTATGAATTAATATATTCATAAATTAAATATATTCACACAAATGAAATTGCATATATTGAGCAAACCCCAATATGAGAATATATGCTAGCCACAAAAAACTTTAAAAAAAGTTTCTTTATGGATGGAAAAGCATATACTGGTCTTGAAAAGCACTGAAATTCTTTGTTGGTTATGTTTCTCAGTTCTAAAATATTTTGACTGCATATTTTCATTCTCAAGGAATTATTCTAATTTAAGTGGAAGAAGAAAGGTGACATTGTGTAAACAATTAAAACAATATTCTTTATAGTTAAATTCAAATGTTATATATCCTGGTTACAAATAGCATGCAAAGGTATAGATCTAAGTTATACCTTAGCTATAATATCTCCAAAAGAGCTATGGATCTTTGAATTAGAGTCAGTGGATTTACTCTTGCATTTTAAATAGTTGGAAATTAGACCATGTGGTATAAGAAAAAAATTAGAAATTAGACAATGTGGTATAAGAAAAAGAAAAAAAAAATCCTGACAATTTCCAATACTGACTTCATAATAAATTAACTAAAGAATATTGGTTTGTTCATCATATTCATATTTTCTGGTTACCCAATGGGGTTGCCATAAATAATTATGACTTTTTCTCTTCATGGAGGCCTTTATGCCTCTTCTGTCCAAGAACCACTCTTAGGACTCCTTCTATTCTTTGCTATACTAGCACTCTTTCCAGACCTCAAGACCTGTCATTTTTGCATTTTGGCAATGAAAATGTAACCATCCTTTCCAAGGTGTGTCTCTGATGCAGGGATTGCAGTAGAGTAGTTTTTTTGTAACTCTAATAACCTAGATTAAAGGTTGAGTACCTGCCTGCTGAGGAGGGAACTGACTGCCTGTTACTGTAAGGCTGTATGGCTCCTCACTTCTTCACTGCTTCCAGCTTGTTCCTTCGGGGGGCATACTCAATTCTTTCCATATGTAGAGAGCTCAGAGAAGGGTCTTTGCCAAGGAATCTTTGCAGCTGCAGTGATTCCTATCTCACCTGCTTTATAAGGAATTAAATATTCTAGTTGGGTTTCTATTTAACAAAGCCTAAGCAAAAGGGAAACAAAATTTCATCTGTTTAGACAGTCATATTCAATTTACTTTCTCTACAGAAGGAATTACTAAACATCAACTTCTGCTCTGTCTTGATGAATTAGTGTCACAGAATGGGTTCTGCTAATCTTATACAAAACAAAACAAAACAAAACAAAACAAAACAAAAAAAAAAAAAAAAAAAAGTGTTCTTTAAAAAAATAGCCAATACTTCTGTAGAAATGCATTCTGAATTTCAGTCATCTAAAAGGACTGAAATAATGTACTGGTGACTTTCAATGAGCAACACACATGCTCACATGATACAGCAAGAGACAAACTTTTCTGTCACAATTCTCATTATCATTATGATCTCTGTAAAATTTTATCAAAGAGGAAAATGAGTATATCTCTTGACTTGGATTCTCAAATAATATGTAGTGGTATAGCGCTGAATATATTGATTATGTTCGCTCATGCTGGCTGAAGATCTGATTGTTTACTCTTTGTTCATTAATAGTTCAAATAGAAGGATTTTTGGGGGATTATACTACTTTTATATTGTTTAAAAGTTTTCCATGAGTACACTTAGGGTATTTGTTAATAGCTGATAGAGAATTCAGTCTAAAATTAAATATGATACTAACTGAAGTGACTAATAAAACAATTATTAAGTTTTATTGTGCCATTAAGGGTCAGTCCTTTTGACCCAATTCAAGCCCTTTAGAAATTAGATGGTTTTTCAGAAGTAATTTAAGTCCATCCTTAGTCAACGGAAAGAGAACTGGTGCCTCCCCAAAGCAAGATTCCTCTTGATACAATATATGGGTCTAACTAGGGACAATGAATTCCTACTGAGTGAAACTTCCATTTAGGAAGACATATTTGACAGAGACCCTGATAAATTATTTCAGACTGGATATCTAAAGGATAAAATCAAAGAAGGCTCCTACTCCAAACACAAAGAGCTGTAAAAGGGTATATCTTCCACAGTTTCTAAAGGAAAATATTCCCATGAAGAATTTGAAAAGGAATGCTGAATGCTTCACATACCAAATAATTTTTAACTCTGGAAAGATTAAATGTTGATATTTTTCAGAACATGTTTTAAAAGTGTTTATTCTTTTTTATATCTTTAAAACAATATTTTAAATATTAATTTCATTTGAGCAAATTTTCTACTAAAAGTTAGCTAATTACTAAAATGCATAGTATAATAGACTATAATAGTTTCACATCACAAAATTAGTTCCTTTAATATTTATTAAAGAAAAATAAAATCTTTATGAAGAATCACATGACATAAAGCAGAAACCTGATTTTGGTCTCATTAAAGCAACAAAATTCTTGCCTGTGATGTCAATTAGAACAGAACTGTACCCTAGAAAAAAATACCTCAGGTTGGAAACCTGAGCATTTTGGTCATCGAGGCAATGGAAATGTCGGTATTGGTGCAGCTATTTTGTGCATACCTTGAGTAAAGGTCAGATTAGCTCCTGAGTTACTCGACTTTTCTGTTTGCTTTTGCTACAGTTGCTTTCAACATGGATTCCAACTCGCTTACTTTATATGCTTAGGAATTGGAAATGTAATCATGTCAGTATAATTATACTTCACAGTGTCACAGGAAGCCCTGCCAGGTAACTTTGTGTGACGTGGCCATTTCAAAATATTCCATTTGCTGACTTAACATACCCACTCTGAAAACTCACTTCAAAAAATGTTTTTAAGGTATATATTATTTCCTAATACATATTTATTTTTGTCTCTAGGATATAAATAACTACTGAGGCATCCTTGCTGAAGAAACAAGGAATGTTGAAATTTTCTCAACTTCCCATCAAAATGTATGTTTCAGAAGCAGATATGTTTATTATCTTGAATAACAGACCTTATTCACATACTTATAGCTGTGATTAGAAATATGTTTTTCATTTTTTATTGCTCAAATTCTACTCTGCATTGCTATTGCTTTTTGTTATTGATAGTCTATTGAATATTTGATTCATCACACTTTTTTTTTTAAGTTACTGCAACATTTCTTGTTTAGCAAGAATTTTCCTTGCTTATGACTTCAAATATTCTGTAACAATTAAGTGGATATAATGCAAATCCTTCTTTCACTTTGTCCTTCCAGTTTTCTCATGTACGTCACCCTTTCTAATACTGTTTTTCTTGGTGTCTCATACAGATGTAATTCAACCGAAAATCCCCTTTGTTTAAAAAATATTTTCAAAAATACTTTGAAGAATTCAGTCACCCCTATTACTTTTCAGCTTCTTCCAACTATTTTTACAAGAACTGTTTCTAAGTTTGGGTAAGACACAACTCTCTGTGCCTTAGCTTTCATGATTACATGGACTAATCATGGACAGCATCTAAAAGTAATTTATCTATTTCTTTTATATACATTTAATTTGTCCCAAAGTTGCCTGTTATACTGATGAAAGTAGAGTTGATTATGTTGTTCTGTATTTGTTGTATCTGTACCAGACATTATTAGTACTGATTTTTAAAAAAAGAAAAAAAAGGATATGAAATAAGATGCATGCTCATCTGTCTCTTGATTTATATTCTGAGAAGGCAAACCAGTACTAATGAAATTCCTTTAGGAGAGGCATCATTATTGCAGCTGTAGTAGAAAGGGTCTAAGGACAGCATAAATTGAAAGTCCACAGAACAAAGATAGGCAGAAATCCAGAAGTTTATCTGCAGTACAAAAGAGACCCAAAGCCAAAAACCAGAGATTGTAGAAAGGACTGCTTCCATCCTCCACAAGCCACCTAAATCTGGGATTTCACTGAAATTACTATGGCATTTGAGATTTTGTCACTTTTACTATCATGTGAATCTTTTTATTAAAAAAAATATTCAAAAATAATAATGTGTGTCTTTACCCTTCATCACAAATATAAACATATTGGCAAAGATCATTTGAATGATATTTTTTATATTACAATATTATATTATTTATTTAATATATATTATTTATTCAATATTAGCCAAATGGGCCTAGTACTTTGTTCAAGTCATTGATAAATTGATAGAGCAATAAGAATGTCAGTAAAGAAAATTCTATGCAGCAGAATAGAGAAAAAATGTAAACCATATTTTCTAACTTTTAAAATTAAAGCAGATTATGTAACATTGAGAACTGACTGTTTACTGGGAAGAAATAGTTTCTAATATGTGTACTTTACTGGTCCTGAGAGTAGATATGTGGACTCAGCTGGGTTGACCTTGGCAGCAAGCTGGTTGCCCACCAGAGGCAGCATCACTCTCCTCTGCAAATGGACAGGGAAGAGAAAACTTATAACAAAAGACTCATAAATTGAAACAAGGACAGGGAGAGATCACTCACCAATTATCATCATGGACCAAACAGACTGGACTTCAAGAAATTAGCTTAATGTATTATTAATAAAAACAGAGAAGGGTAATGGGAAATAAAAACCAAATCTTAAATTTTGTCCAATCTTCCCTTCTTCCTGTACTCATCTATACTCCAAATTTTCTCTATCTTCCCCCACCCAGCAGTGATACACATGAATTGAGGCTGTAATCAGTTCATCACACATTGTCTCTGCCACTCCTTCCTCTTCTGGATGAGGACCCTCTCCAATGCTCCAGCATGGGATCCCTCTCACAGGAGACAGTTTACCATGAACTTCTCCAATGGAATTCCTTTCAACAGGCTGCAGTTCTTCACATATTGATTGCTCCAGTGTGGGTCCCTTCCACAGGGTACAGTCCTTCAGGAGCAGACTGCTCCAGCATGGGTCACTCATGGGGTCAGATTTTCTGCCAGGAGCCTGCTCCAGATTGGGCTTCTCATCTGTCACAGTCTCCTTTGGGTACATTTGCCAGCTGCAGCATGGGGTGTTTCATGGGCTGTAGGTGGATATCTGCTCTACTATGTACCTCCATGGGCAGCAGGGAGTCTCTGCTCTGGCACCCAGAGCACCTTGTCCCCTTCCTTACCCACTAACCTTGATGTATACTGGGTTGTTGCTCCTACATATTCTCACATCTCTCCTATTACTGCTGCCCCACATGTGGGTTTCTTCCCCACCTTTTCTCAAATATGTTATGCATGAGGCACTGCCACAATTGCTGATGGTCTCAGCCTTGATCAGCAACAGATCCACCTCGAAGCTGGATGGCATTGGTTCTGCCACACATGGGGGAGGTTCCTAGCAGATTCTCACAAAAGCCCCTCTACTACAAAAGCCTAGCCATGCATATGCAATAAACATTATTTCTATAAATATCAGAATATCCTGAATAAGCATAAAAGGAATAATTACTTATGTTTGTCTAAAGCTGCATTAGGTGAGTGAAACTGAAACAGCTCAAATGAAAATTTTCATTGTCTATTATGAAATAAAATGTATTAATGATCAAAATTACAAGATCAATATTTCATTGCAAGATTCTTAAATGGAATAGTTAAAAACAAGACTGAATAAACTACTCATTTCTGCAAACAATTTGCTTGTTTACCTGTAATTCTAAAGTTGTGCTTTGCTTAAAGGATGTGTAAGTAATAAGGAGAAGGCTGCCTTTTTGCCTTTGCAGCACTGCTCCAAATGAGTTCTACCTCTCTTGAGCAGGGAAGAGGACTGAGAGCAGAAATGATTCCTACATGGGAAGGAACTTCTGAGGAAATAAGGAGGCTGGTAATAAGAACAAGCACATAAAGGAAAAGACATAAAATAAGAATCAGATCCAGAGGGGGAAGAAAGAATATTTTGCAATTAATTAGAGGGAACTGTATAGACCTTGCTGATAAACAGAAGGCTGCTTCAAACTACTGGAGTGATAACAAGTAAAGAGGAAGTCATCTGTCCTCTGAGGGGACAAAGAAAAAGTAAAAACAGTCTTTAAATAATTTCTTTTTAATGTTTTATTTTTAAGTACATGTATTATTAAACTGTCTACTTCTGGATAAGGTTTTACTGAAGACTAGTTTACAAAACTCACAGAGGATTGGCCTTTTTTTTTTTTTTTTTTTTTAATAAGCACTTATTTTAACAAAAAGCTACTGGTAAAAGCAGTTCAAGGTCCCAGGCTAGTCAGATACTTTGGTGATATGCAGAAATAGGAAGCACTGGAATGGGAATGCCAAGTGAAAAACATTTTAGAGGACCCCTGGGCTGGGGTCCTCTGAAAAACAAAATAGAGTAGCACCTTCAGTCTGATGCCAGAGTATTATGGTAATGTCATGGGCCTATTTTGTCAGCATCAAAATATTGGAAAACCAAGATTTGGTGGCTGCTACTACCTAGAAAAAGATGGCATATATGTGGGACAATGGCTCTAAGTTGCTTTGACTATTTCTATCTGATCTCTCCTGGTAGAGCTGGGGCAGAGCAAGGATCTTGCAAATTCTGGATGGTAGTTCCCATTACCTCAGTAACAGTGGTGATTCCAATCACCACCACACTTATATTGGTGGCCATCTTTGATCCATATTAGTCCATTCCACACAGGGCACTAAAATTCCTAGAAGAGAAACCTTGAAAGTGAGCATGCTTTCTCTTTGCTGAGCACCTCAGTGTATGGGAGTTTGCCTACTATATCTGTAAGTTAGAGATAATCAGTTCTTTGAAAGATTAATTTGCTCAGACAAAAATATATTTTGAAAATAATTAGATTTTTAAAGTTACTAAAATATATGGGAAGAAGAACCCTTTTGTGATGAGCATGTCTTCTGATGTAGCCTGATCAAATGCATTCAAGGTTTCTGAATAAAAATGAATTTTGATGATTTTACCCACAGAAGAAAAAAGTCATTTATAGACCCTGTTTGATAGACTTACATGATTCTCTCACAGGATTCTACAAAATCCTCATCTAAGATCCCAGGAGGCTGACAAATTTCTCCATTCAATTGTAACCCTGAGCTGAGTATCCACACAAGTATGTCAATTATATACAGGTGACCTTGGATTTTCTTCAAAGTTATGGCCTTGGAAATGAAATCAAAATATTGATTAAAGGTTCTGATTTACCAAATAAATCAAACACTTGCTTAAATCCAATTAAATTAATATTGAGGTTTTTTGCTGAATCCAAATGATTAAAAATTAGGCATAACTTTAACAGTTTTGTTAAATATTGACCTGAGGAAAAAAACTCCTTTTAGCTTTGTGGTTTTGTTAGTTTGAGATTTTACAGATGTGTGATCAGGCAGGAATTAAAAATTTTTGAAAAACCTTTGGGAACATTTTTTTTTTCCCTAAATGAGAAGCTAATTTAAAAATAGTATTCTTGTCTTTCATTCTATGGTGCCAAAGTGAAAACTACTTCATTTGGCCAGTTATATAATTTTTTTTCTAAAAATCAGCCTTTATATTACTCCAAAATATAAATATGGGTTCCTTATTTCAGGAAACTGTGTAACAACCCTAAACCTCATCATTATCTGAAAGTCCTCAGAAGCCAACCAGGCCAGGAGTCAGCTCTGTCTTGTTGACAGAGCTTTAAACTAGCTTGGAAGGGGAAAAGGGGCAAAACGTGCTCACCAGTGATTAGCAATGGGGTGGTGTGACAAAACTTGAAGAATTTAGTATTAAAAAGACCTTTTAATCTGCTTCACAAGGTGTTGGCTAAAACGTACCACACCTTAAATATTTCTACACTAATGCACATGGCATGAGGAACAAACAACAGGAGTTCCAGCGTTTGGCTCAGTCCCAGAAATTTGACATCATTGACGTAAGTGAAACCTGGTGGGATGAGTCCTGTGTGACTGGAGTGGCCTGTTGCATGGTTAAAGGCTCTGTGGGAAGAATAAGAAGGGCAGAAAAGGTAGAGCAGTCATACAAGTGTTAGAATGTATAGAACTCACAGTTGATAAAGGCACAGTTGAGAGCCTCTGCAAAAGAAACAAGGGGCAAACAAATTCTGCAGATGTCATTGTGGAGGTCCACCACAGACCTTCTAGCCGGGGAGATGACAATGATTAATTATTCTTTGAGGAACCAAAGGACACTTCCAAGGCAACTGCCCATTTTCTTATGGAGGACTTCAACTTGCCAGAAATTGTGAGAATCAAACAACTGGTATAAGCTGGGCCAGAGGATTCCTAAAAAGGTTGAGTGACAATTATATGGAACAGGTCCTAAGGGAGCCAACTTGGAAAGATGCCTTTCTTGATCTATTGCTTGTCAATAGAGGATCTCATGAGCAAAGTGGAGAATGGCATCCATCTTGGCTACAACAGTGATGAAGCAATAGAGTTTAAAATCTCTTTTGACAGGAGGAGAAGTGCCAGCAAAACCTCAACTCTGGATATGGGGAGAGCAGACTCCAGTCTGCACAGGGAATTAGTAAGTGAGGTCCCCTGGTAAAATGTTTTTTGCAGGTACTAGAGTCAATCAGTGCTGGTCACTTTTTAAACATCACTTCTGAAGGGCACAGGAGCAGGCAATTCCCAAATGTCAGAAGTCAAGAATGTGAGGCAAAAGGCCAGCTTGGCTGAACAGGGAAATTCTTTTGGAAATAAGATAAAAATGATGGTGGATGCCCAGTGGAAAAAAGGTCAGGTGACATGGGAAGAATATAGAGATGCTGCTTGCCACTGTAGGGAAAAAAATTCATGTGGCCAAAGCTCAACTGAAGTAGAAGCTGGCCAGAACTGTGAGAGACAGTAAAGAGAATTTTTCCAAATCTATGAATGGCAAAAGGCAGTGTAGAAATAACATTGGCCCATTACGGGATGAGGATGGTCACCTCACAGAGACAATGCAGAGGTGTCTAATGCATTCTTTACTTCTGTCTTCAGCATGGATTATTGACCAAGGGAGTGTCAGTGCCCTGAGCTGGAGGACCATGACTGCAAGAATGATCAACTCCCAGATGATCCTGAAATTGTACAGGATGTGCTGCTCCAGCTGGATCCCTAAAAATCTATGGGGTCTGATGGGATTAATCCAAGAGTCCTCAAAGTGCTGGATGATATCATGGCAAAACCTTTCTCAGTGATTTTTGGGCAGTCTTGGGATCTGGAGAGGCCCCAGCTGACTGGAAGCTGTGAATATTGCCCTGATTTCGAAGAAGGGCAAGAAAGACTACCCTGGACTTACAGGCCTGTCAGTCCTTTGGATTCATTAGTATTTGTTCTGATTTTCCTGTTATTTTCATTGTTCTCTTTTTAATCAGATGTCCAGTGTGATTGATTTGCAGTATGGTGCTTAGTTGGCAGAGAGAAGCAATTACAAAGAAGAACAGTTATTTAGAAGTACATTTTGTATGAATGATGCAAGCTAATGTCATCTTTCTGGCTTTCCTATTACTCACTTGCTAGCTAATTATCCATATGTCACAGTATTTTGAAAAACATGTTCAAAACATTTTTGCTTCATTTTGTCTATTCTGGTTTTCCCCAGAAAAATGTGGACTATTTTAGGACATGAAAATGAGAATGTTAAAAAAAAATGTTGAAAGGTCATGAAAAATAAATTCTATAATTATTTGTATCTGTGAGACCACCTGACAATATGGGTTGTACTGACTCACAGCTTTAGCATGCATGTGTCAGTATACATTTGCTGAGGTCTTAGAAATAATGCTGCCTTGAAAGCGTATTTATAAAAAGGAAAGAATGCCACAAAGCAGTGAAAAATGGAGAAAAAATGTGAGAAGCCACAGTGTGAACAGCAATGAAAAAGAAGAAAGAGGTACTCTGATACAGAAGCAGATACTCCCTTGCAGCCCATGAAAGACACCACAGCAGAGCAGATATTTTCCTACATCTTGTGAAAGATTTTGCACTGAAAACAGTTTTTGCCTCCAGAACACAGAAAGGAACACTGTACATCCACTGTTTATTTAAATTCTTCCTCTGGAAGGGACTAATGAAGGCTGGGGAAGAAAACGTCTCTTACAGGACAGTGCAGAAAAGGAGAATCCTGTTGCTCTTACTGTGGGCAGCAGTGGTCAGTGCAGACAAGCTGGACCTTGATGGCAATGTTGTGGTAAAAATAATGGTGGAGTTCACACAAATAATGAACCTAATATTAGTAACATTTTATTTACCCACCCCTGTCAGCTGATAATGCCAATCTTTGTACACGGATGTCAGCACGACTCAAAAGTATACTACAAAATTTTGCAGACAATACTGAAATGGGAGGAGCTGT
Organism: Vidua macroura; assembly: GCF_024509145.1. Classification (NCBI taxonomy): domain Eukaryota; kingdom Metazoa; phylum Chordata; class Aves; order Passeriformes; family Viduidae; genus Vidua; species Vidua macroura. The sequence goes on along the minus strand of NC_071572.1, from coordinate 45,602,885 downwards.
TGACTTGCTTGAAGGCAGAGAGGACCCATAGAGAGACCTGGACAAATTAGAGGGCTGGGCAATCACATATGAAATTCAACGAGGGAAAGTGCCAGATTCTGCACCTGGGATGGCAACTCTGGATATGTGTGCAAACAGGGGAATGAGATGTTGGAGAGCAGTGCCTGCCATGGAAAGGAACCTGGGGTCAATGCTCTCAGGCACAAGATGTAGTTCTCAGGGCTGCCCTGTGAAGGGCTAGGAGTTGGATTTTGATGATCTTAGTGGGTCCCTTCCAAGTCAGGATAGTCTATGATGTTATGTAATTAGCCCTTAGGTTAACATTGGCACAATATAATAATCAGAGCTGGAATTTTTTAAAAAGCCATGATGGACGTAGACAACATACATTGCTTATAGTTGGCCACTGGGCAAAATAAATGCCAGCTCATTATGGGATGCCAAGTCTAACTACATTCTTCAGACAGTTCACAAGGCCACGGGGTGGAGCCCCAATGACACTTCACACTGCTCTGAGGTCCCATAGGAAGCCAGTGAGCATAAGCACTCTGTGGAAGTGAGGATGCTTACACCCTAGCATACACATTCTGACAAAGATACTAATAAGTGCCCCAATGCATGAAATAACAACTCATTTAATTGGCCACTAAGCTGTACATCTAGTTGGTACAGGGGTAAGGGCAAAGAACCTCCACCCTGGAACTGCCAACAGAGATTGAATGAAAATATGTAGCTAAGATGCCCCAGCTGTGGCTATATCCACCAGCTCAAGAAGTGCTTCATGCAAAGCTGCTTATGTAACAACACCATTTATTTACAATACTCTGTCTAAAACTGCCATTAGAAAGCTCACTCTTGCCCTCTCACAACTACTGCAGGTTTGTGACAGTCACTACTGAGTAAGAAATGACACAGACTCACCAGAAGGCTGATTGGCATAACACATCCTATATTTGGAATTGCTCCTTTTTATAGACTGCTCTGATCCAGGTAGATTTGATTGGTCATTTAGTTAATACATTTCACCTGATTGGCTAATTAACAAGATGCCTTTCCTATAAACAATCTTTGAGAAAAACAAGAAAACAGGGTGTAGGAAAGCACCACCTGCAGGTTGTTTATGATAATAAGCTATCACAGTTTATCTTCAACTCCTTAAAGGTCTCTCAGGCCGATTCTGGGAAAACTTACCTAGCTTTCTCGCTCTCTGACCAGGTTGTCACATCCACATATGACAAACATTTTTTGATTATTTTTCTACTGGATGTCTTTGAGTGATCCTTTAACCCTTTTGGATGAAGTACACTGACCTTCTGGGTACCCTTGAGGGAGAGGCCTCCCATGAGAGTATGAGTTTATGCATGCTTTGGATCATCACCCTTGTTCATGCGGTAACTATGTCCCTGACTGCTACACCAAACCTGTAACCTGTAAAATGTCAAAGGAGTGTTACTGTGGTTACCCTCCTCATTTATTAGTTTTTTCTCTTGGTTTTGGTTGCTAATTAAATTTTGTCTGAATTCATTATCTGTGTGAAGTTGTTTTTGTGCACTTCTGTGTCACGTTAATGCTAAGATAAAAAAGAAGAAAAGAGATAACGTTTGTTACAAGAGACTTTTTACCCCAAAAAATTTACTTTTGTTTTTTCAAGCATAAAAGTTACATGCATGTTCAAGCTTTTGAAATTCTATAAAACTCTTGTTTTGTTTTTCATTATAATTTAGTCCCCATCTGAACACTTTTCTTGTTCCTACTTTATTAAATAAGACAAAGAGACTATAAAGATCTGCTGTCAATAACCATTCCTGCTAAAAAGTATCTGCAACCTTCAAAGGCTAAGAAGGTTGTGGAACTTGGCTCATGGGAGAGCAAGTTAATAAGCAGAAATGCAAGCTTGCCAGGCTGTTGAATCCAAAACCCTTAATACTTTTTGCATGCTTCTTTTCTTCTATCCTCTTTTTTACCCAAATAAAAAAACAGCTGTTCAATTAGATTAGTCAGTCTTTCTTTTTTTCTTCATCTGTCCTCATGCAGAATTTCTAGAATACAACATAAAGAGAAGAATATAATATTCTACATAGGGCACTTTTAATATGTTTATTTTTTTAAATCAGTGTAGAGAATTTCACTTGCAGAATACTGTCATATTTTAGATACTATGTTGTATTACAGACAAAAACCTCCATATCCCTTATATATACAGACACATATTTAATTACTAAGTCAAAACATTACAGTTATCATTATTACAGTTATCATTACTTACCTACAAAAGATATTAATGATACTAATGATAACAGTTTATTTTATAAACTGTTACAGAAAACCTTCATTAATGATACCTTTGTGAGTGCTAAACAAAAGATGTGACAAAGACCAACTGTTCGTCTCTGGTGTTATATGTTCTTGCCTATACCTCTGGGGCTCCCTGGCTGACTGCAATAGTCTTCTTCAAAATGGGGTCATGGGTGTTGCATTGGGGGTTAGTGCCTTGTAGCCCCTTTGGCCCATGGCTCCTCTCAGTATGTTTCTTCAAACGCATTTGCTGCCTATCAGCTGCCTTTCTTTTCCTTTTTCTCCAGGCAAGAGCAGCCCAATCATTATAAAAATATCTTACCACAATTTCAGAAACTGAGAATAGTTAGTAGTGTGAAATTTATTGTTTTGTTCATGTTTTTCATAATTTTTAATTTAAACCCATTTTTAGGTCCTACTTGTCAAGATTTAATCTGCTAGTTACTTCAAAGGGAGTGTATTTCCTCATATCCTGTGATACTTCCACTGTGATCACTGAAGCTGCTGTTAGACTATCCACATCCTTCTTTATTTTTGTGCATTTTCGCCACTTTTTTTAATACTCTAACCACATTTCAGATTGGTGTGAAGCATTTATAATTTCCGGGGGGGTGGGTTTTTTGGGTTTGTTTATTTTTGGTTTTATTTTTAATTCTTCAGGTTTTTTGTTGTTTGTTTGTTGGGGATTTTTGTGGGTTTTGTTTTCTTTTATTTTTGTTTTGTGGTAGTTTTGGTGGTTTTTGTTTGTTTGTTTGGTTGGTTTGTTTGTCTTGGTTTGGGGTTTTTTTGGTGGACTATATAATCTCCATATATTTCTTCCATTGTAAATTATTATTTTTGCTCCCTCAGAAAATCATTTACATACTTAATCTCTCTGGGTTTGTAAACCTGATGATTATCTGAAACTTTTAATCTCATTCTACTTTATTCCTATTTATTTCTGTCACATTTCTCAGATGAGAGGCTGATAGGTATGATCCTAAGGGGAAGGCCATTTAAGCTACGAAAAAAAAGTTTTAATGATATTACATCTTAGGAAAAAGACTTTGCTAATACATAGCATGATACATCTTTTAATTCTTCCCTTTCCTTTCCACATTCTTTTGCGAATCCTTCTTCCCATTAGGGAGATAAACAAGATGGCAAGTAATTTTAATTTTAGAGGTTTGAAGGAGAAATCTAGTGCACTCTGCCAATTTTTCACCCTCGAAGACTTCAGATGCTAAATGTGCAGCTTTGAGTTAAACAATGGTTAAAAATGACAACAGCAGGCTGTTTTTTCTATGTCACACCAGTGGATTACTAAGCAGGATTTTGGGGATAAGGATGTCTCTGCGAAGAAAGCCAAGGGAATTGATAGGTCCAAGCTAATAATTGCATGCCCTGGTAGTAAATAATCTGTTGCTTAGGAAGGCTAAGTAAAAAGAAGGAATCTTTTTCAAATGTATTAGAACTGAAATAGGAAGACTAATCTGCAAGTATATATTTGTCATGTATTTCTTGGGATGCCAAAGATACAGCTAGTGACTTTCAGAATTCTAAATTCTATCTTATAGATACATTAGAAACATTTGTGATTATTGTTTGTAACAACAACAACAGCAACAAAACAAGCAAACAAAAAAAACCCCACCACCAACAAAAAATAGGGCACAAAACCTCTCGATTTTCTGGTTTTTTTTCATTATAAAATTCCATATGAATATTTTCAATTGTGAAGTGTTCATTCCAACTATTTATTTATTAAAATGTTCTAATAAAAAATAGGCAAATCTTCATCACATATAAATTTCCAAAGTACACTGAAATAAGTAACATACAGCTTTATATTACAGTGCCACAAATATCTCTAATAAAATGCTTAGAAAATTGTAATTTCTAGATGTGTATTAATCAAACCATGAGGGGAATTCACTCAGTTTGTGCTTAGTTTTGATAGTGCTCTTCTTACTAACTATAACAGGCTAAAATGCTTCCTTTGTGATTTATTGTGTTGGAAAGGAAGGGTTAAGAAAAATTTACTGCTTTCTGTACACAGAGAGAGGAAGTAATTTTCTGCCATGATTACCCTGGCAGGAGACAAATAAGAAGATAAAAGCATAAACTGGATACTTTCTAATTTCACTGTTCTCAAAATCTGGCTAGGTGGTATAAACATGATGGGATTTTAGATTTTTGCTCTTCCAAAAGGTTTTCCAATCTTTTCCTTATTCGACCTTGCTAAATATGGGGATGTAATCTCTGGCTGTTCCTTAGCAGCAGTTTTCTGTATGTACTTATTCTAATGTCAAAATGTTTTTCATTTTACAAACATACAGTGACAAATCACTTACTTTATGATCCATGCCAGCATTTAAGCAGGTAACTTGCAAACAGTCAGTGCAGCAGATGGTAAGGCAGGTAAAGATATCTGTTAATCTATGGAAAATGCAATCAGAATAGATGGTAACAGGATGACTCCTAAGATACATGTGAAGTACTGATTTCTCCATACAAATATTAGTCTGCTCTAATTTAATTTACTTTTAACTTAATTCTCTTTGAAATAGACTTTAAAATCTAGATTACCTGAAGAGTTAAGTCATGGTAAGAATTTGCATGTATAAGCATTGGTCATTTCAGTCAGAATTAAGTAAATCTTTGTAAAAGGCAACCCCTTTTATATACAGAAAATGTAAGATTTATTTGAATATTTTTCGAGAGAGCCATAACATTTTAGTTACAAATAAAAGCAGTCAGTATTTGCTCACCTTTGCACTTTATTTTCTCAACTTGTAGTTTAGAAATTAAAAATTATAATCCTCCTCCTCATCACCATCATCCTCCATTTTAACTCATTTGCACATTTTGGTGTCACATTTTGGTGAGTACAATGTACCTTACATCTGCTCTCTTCTTCAGTAACAGAGGTGGAAAATATTTTGATTTTCCACAGAGAAAAGAACCAAACACCTGCTACTTTAAATTTCTCTAAAGAGCTTGTACTGAATAACTAAGGTCTGAAATGGATCACCTGTTTATTGATAGAAAACAGTGATTATATACTTCTATATGAAATTTTCATACAAATTCCTTTTGAACCGTGCCTGCTATCATTCATTCAAACCCATAAAATACAACAGATGTAAAATTCAGGTGTAGAATTTGAGAATTTTCTGAGAAGAAAATGGAGGGAATGTATTATTCTCTTTTCCTTTGTAAATGCCTATCAGTGTCAATTGTAGTAAAATTAGTGTAGATACAATAATATCAAAGTTATGTGGGTTCTTCAGGTCTTTTGTATATTATTCCATCTAAATCACCTCCTGTTTTTAAGCAGTAACTGGTGTTACTCATGAACATTATCATTAGTCTGCATACTGCTTCATTTCCCTTTTTGAAAGACTTAAAACATTTCTAAATGCCTCATTATGAATCAGCAAAAGGTCAATTGCAAATGAAACTCTTTGAAAATAATGGGGGAGACATGACTGAACTGTGTTTTATCTATACTCCTTCAAGACAGGTAAGCACAATGAAAAACATGGGAAAATTTTTGTAGCACTCAGTTTCTTGCAAATATGACATTTTAGCTGAATAAAGAAAATCTCATTGCTGAATAGCTGCACTTTCTCTTGGGAATTTGTTAACAATACTGTATCTGTTTTATTTAGTTTGTATAAAGGATTATACAGTTTACTTCATGGTAATACACTGTGCAATATGATAAAGTGAGATTAAACTTACAAGTTATCAAAATAAGCCATTATTAATAATAAATTGAAGTAACTATGTAACAAATCTTTTATGTAGAGTTTGATTGCCCAAACATAAAGTTTTAAAATAGTTTATTTTCCTCACAAATTTATGAAAGCCAGGGTTGATATGGTTTGGGATTTTGTTTGTTTGTTTGAAGATTTCTCTAGTCAGGTAAGGAAAAGCAAAGAAAATACTTTTTTTAGACAAATTTACCCTAATATATGTACCACAGGAAAAAAAAAAAAAAAAAAAAAGACTGGTAACATGGAAACTAAAGTACATAAAATACTTGATTTGATTTATTACTTTACTAGGGATTTTAATTAGAAAAGTAATACTACTGAAATTAATATCTTAGAATATTAATTTCTCAAGTGAATAAGGAAGAATTGCACATTTGAACATTGTATTAGAGGAGAAAAAATATTAGAGCAATATGACTTGGGAAGAACTTTGGATTTATGATACCAGGTTGTTTGATTTCTGGTGAAATTTTCTCACAGTATTTCATGGCTGTGAAATTTATTACAAGTAAAAAGATCTTTCCACCCATATTCCCTCTGGCCACCTGACTCTCCCTGCATCCCCATTTACACAAAAAAAGAGGAAATCATGATTTTATTTTTTGAGGAAAAGATTAAGGGTTAAGCTTTCTGCTTTCAGGGGTAATACTTTCACTGTTTATGTAATTTTAAGGTCTTTCTGTGCTAGAAGAGTCAGGTATATTTTAAGTTGTATTAAAAGTGCAAAAATCATTTTGCTTTCCTGTATTTCTTTGCTTTACCCTGAATTTTTAGGTTTTGGGTTTTTGTTTTTTTTTTTTTTAATTAATTGGAAATCACTAGTGACTGAAATTTATTGTTTATTGAGGGCCTGTAAGAATTAACTTAATTGACACAGGACAATTCCCAAGGGGTAATTATGCTCATCCCCTAAAAAATCATTGTATTTTGTGCTAGCTTTCAGTCTTACTGGCAGTGTCATCAGAGGTCATGAATTGAAATGGTATGAGTAGAATCTAAGTTACACTTGAATTTATTTATACATAAAAACTGCTTTCCAGGCTTTTATTTTACTATAGATTCACTCTTAGGTCTGCATTTGGGGCTCCATTTGTATTCTGTGTGGTCCACATGACCTCCCCATGTAGTTCTTGCCAGACAGAAATTCCCATATTTTAGAATTGTTTTAAGATAAAGAGGTAGGAAAGAATGTTGAGAGTGTATATCCATGTTTTGAAGAACAGCTGTTGGTAAATGACATCTTTCCCTCTGTAAAATGCCTGTTTAGTAGAGACACATGGATACTTTCAAACTCTTTGGAGACTTTGAAAAGAGCTTGTGCATACTTCATATGCCAGACCCATTTTTCATGTTTGATGCCAAAGCATGATCACAGGAAACCACACCTTGTACATGGTTAATCTAAAAATATTGTGCTGAACACATGTCTATGCCAGAACATTGGCTGGTGCTTCCTGCTATAGAGTGGCTTTCACATTCTGACTTCCTTCTCTGTTTTTGAACAGGCATTAGAAGCTCTTGAAGTAAAGGATGGTAGAGATTGAGATGGAAAGGCAAGGCTTGCAGTTTGTAGCTTAGATGGACAGTGGTCCTAGGAACGGCATCTCTGTCAGATCCTAATTATGTACAAGGAAATATCTCCAGGGGTCTGGAAATAGCAGTCAGTCTTTACTGCCCATTTCCATATTGAGAAGTTCAACCAAAAGTTCACTTATTTTTATAGAAGAGTGGTATTGGAAATGCCTTTTTTTATTGCTTTTACTCAGGTAAGGTAAAAGGAACATCTAAAGAAGAAAATTACAATATTGTAAATGTTGCACATGTTCATGTATGCCCCCAGTGTGATTGTTGAAGAAACAGATACAAAAGCTTCATGATGGAGTAGAAGTCCACGCAATACTTTTGTTAGATTTTTTGAGCTCACTGTACCTCTGAATGCAGAGCAGTATTGCTGAAGTGAGAGTGAAGAGGACTGAAATCAGAGGAACAATTTGTCCTTCAGTTGCCTCAATTTCTCCATCTGTACGTTAGTGAAATGATAGTTCTTTTAAAGGCTTTGAGGTATACTTCCAGCACGCGGGACAAAAAGCATGATTTTTACTCTTTTTGTAGCACAGTAACATCACTAGAGAGGCCGTGACCCTTTTTGAAGACATCAATATGTAACAGTAAAATATTTAAACAAATGTTTAAAAGTAAAACTCCTTTTGCTAAGTTAGAGGAAACATTATAACATTTCAAAGTAGCAATAGTACATCATGCCACCTCAACTTGTGTTACTAAACTTTGAAACACTTGGAGGTTTAAAACATCAAGCCTGGACTCTGTAGCAGCACATAGTCAGACCAGGAACTTGGGAGTACTCTGTCCTCTTGGTTCAGCAGCTTTGCTGTTGCAGGTATGAAATAAGAGAGAGGCAAACTGCAAATTGTGTAAATAGAAAACAGGTAAATGTGGTTGCATTTATTCATGAATACTTGCTGTGAATGCACATGAATACTGTGCTTTGACTTTGTAGCTGTCCTTTGAGTCTCTAACTAAAGTATCAACTTAATTTTGAAAAAAAACTTCCCAGAGTTCCCAATGTCACTGTCTATAATATAGGCACTAACTTAGAAATACTGTCATACAAGAAGTAAAAATGAAAATTTGTAAAGCTCAGTACTTTAAATTAAATTTAAGGGATTTTATTAACATGACATAGAACATTGACAGTTAATGGATATTAAGGTGGTTTTTCTTGGTTTCTTTTTTTGTTGTTTTTTTTTTTTTTTTTTGGGGGGGGGGAAGTTGAACATGAACAGGAGGAAAGAACTAACCATATTTGTATGCATATATATGAGTTTTTAATAAAATTATTTATCTCAAACTTTAGTTATAATATTTGCATTATGATAATAAAATTTGGGTTAAGAGGTTTTCATACTTCCTCATCTCTCCAAAAATAAAAAAGAAAATAACATTTAGAAAAATTGTGAATCTCCTTTTTTTTTTTTTTTTTTTTTTTTTTTTTCCCCTTTTACATCCTCTTGTTTGAGGTGTGATTTTGAGAAATGGAGGGTCTCCAAAGGTCAAGAGATGAATTGGTGTTTGATGAAATTTAAAAAAACTTAAAGTCTTTACAGATTTTATGTGAAATAACTGCAAATTAAAGACCATCAATGGGCAATGTGATGTTCCTTTAACCTATTGAAGGAAAAGCCCTAAGTCCTCCTGAACTAAAGATTAGCATGACAAAGATGTGTCTAAAGCAGAGATGACAGAAAAGTTATGTTGGTCTGTGAGCTGTGTAGAAGAAAGACAGAAATACAATCAATGAGAAAGAAAAAAGACAAATCTAGTACCAAGTATCTAATACATTATTTGCAGAGAATATTATGGGGTTTGGTATTTATATTCATGGGAAAAGTAGGTTAAAGGGCTATCAAAATTATATTGGAACAACAAGATTTGTAAGAAATATAAGTGGATAATAATTTGTTATGCATTCTTTTCAGTCACTTCCTTTCTTACTGAAAATTTACCTCATCTTCTCTTAGACAGAATTTTTGGTTGAGAATATATTGTTTTAAAAAACATATTTATCAGCCATTTGGGAGTAGGAAAATAGAGAATACATGCTCTTTAACATGCATTTACATTGTTAGTTTAAGCAGATGAATACTGACAATTTGGATACAAACTATTGAAGTAAGAAAATATTACTGTTGCAGAGAAGTCTTTATAAAGGAGTTGGATGGATTTGATAGGACAAAATGTCATTAGCAATGAAATAATAGAATCATTTGGGTAGGAAGGGACATTCAAAGACCATCAGTCGTGTCTTTGAGTACTGCTACACTTACAAAAATGTATCCATTACTATATTCAGTGTTATTACATGAACAACTGTAGGTCAAGAAATCCATCTGCAAACTGTTTCAGAATTTGTGGTCTGGAAGTACTACTCTACTGAACTTCCTGCTTGAGTTTAATACTGACTGGTTTATGACCATCTGTTTGAGTAAGTTTATCTCTGTTTATGCCCCCACTAGCTAAACCACAAGCCTATTTGTTTTTCTTACATGAAACAAACTCAACCAGAGTGTTGATCTTAATAATTTGCAGATATTACTAGCTAGATTTAAGTGTCTTTAATCCTGACTGATGAAAATTCAGTGGATAATTCCAGAATGGGTTTACAGAATAGACGACTGTGTTGTTGCAACAGTCAAAGTCTGGTGTTGTGCTAAACTTCAGAAGAAATGCCTAAAATATACATTTTTCTCTCTTTGGGCTCATAATTGAAAATATACATTCCATTTTATTGTCTTTTGATATTGATTTTTAGATATTTTGGTCAAATTCTCTATTAATATTGCAAGCATTATAGTTTTTACCAAAGACTGAAACAAACTGTAGACAAATATAAAATGCTACATGTTAAGTTATCTGTGTGGTAAGTAACAGATAATTTCTCAGGTATGGCTGTCTTGAAACTTTGGACAAATATCTGTATTTTACTGTCAGCTAGAATAGCAAGAAAGATGATCAAATTGTGGCTTTTATGCGGTGGGAGAAAAAGAGGAAGACAGCTCCCTATTCTGTTGTTAATTGGTTACTGATGAGAATCTTCTCTGTTCTCAAGGCATCACTGCAAGAAACAGTAGATTTTTTTTGTTTGGTTTGGTTTGGTTTTTCCCCCAGGCAGATACTGCATTGTTTACATGGATGAAAGACTAAAGATCTCTTTGGAAAACAGTTGATTTGAAGAATTCTCTGAACATATAGCAATATCTTTTCAATTGCAAATGCTTGAGGCAAATAAAACTCTAAACTTTATTGTTTCATATCCTTTGATTTGAAAAAATGAATAGGAGCTGATGGCTATAGTATAATTTCTGAGAAGTCATCAGCTTCTTTTAAGGAAAGAGTTAGCTTGTAAGTGTTTATTTTTATAGTAAAGAGCTTCATGTCCTTCAGGAACTGCTCTTAGTGATTTTATTTTCATAACCATCGTAATATTTCTCCAACCATTATTACAAACTGGCATTATCACAAAAATGATATAGCTCTTTCCAAAAGGAGGAAATATACAGCTCTTGTATCAGAAACATGTCAATTTTTCACCTAATAAGTTGGAAATAAAGGAAAGAAAACTGACTTGTTATCCTCCAAAATCCTTGGTGGAGTGCTGTGTAAAGTGAAGAAGCCTATGTTGAGTCTAGGACTGCTTCTAATGTTAAAATTTGAAGAAAAAATAAATCAGTTTTTCATATTGAGATAACTATATGCAGAACAGTTTTGACTTCAGTCTCGTCCCCAGTAAAACATGAGCAAATAGGGGAAAAGTAGATGTTTTTGAAGATATTAGATCTGTGTTATTTATCTTATGTTGCAAGTTCATCAACATCATTGTTCATCTGTTGCCCTGATGGTAGATAAATACTGTCATAAATATATTGATAAAAATGAATTGTTTGAAATATAAAAATTCTTCATAAATACACACAAGTCTTGTGCTAGCAAAATTTGACTGTCTATTAATAAATTAATTCTAGAGTGTTCTACATTTTTAAGTATAGCTAAAAAGAAGCAAGTGAAATCAATTCCTTGGTAGAATAGTTCTCTCTCCACTAATTATTGAGGAAGTCTCCACAGCTGACTTAGCTCCTCAGCTCTGAATATCTGAAATAGACATCATTTTCCCTTACATTTAAATCTCTTTAGCCTGAAAGACTATAATATTGCTAGATTTTTTTAACTCATCAAGCCCCTAACTACTGGTAGCTAAAGACATAGCTGGATTCAGTCCTAGAATTTCCTTCTTTCAATATATATGTCTCAGTGTTTCTAGAAATACCATTTTCAACCTTCATTTTTATTGTATTCTATCAATTTTTCAGTTATTCAGAAACCATGCCCTTTTTGTTTCCTACATGAGTTTTACTTTAAAACATGACCTTTTGCAAAGAAATTAACATTTTTCATGTTAGATGAAGGACATGACTGACTGGTCTCCAAAGGTTTTGCTATTATTACACCAGATTAAATGTCAGCTGTCTCCTGGCAAGTATATATATTGCATTAGATATGTTAAAAGAACTTAAAAGGAAAATTGCTTATCTGCCACCTAACAACTCCAAACCCTTTCCCTTTGGAAGGTACATATCCCATGGATATGAAACAGAATCTGAATTATTCAAAAACTTCAAAATGTTCTGGGGATACACATTCTTTAATGTTTAAATTAAGTGTTATTTTTGTAAGGTCTGCAGTGACAAAACAAAAGGAGTATTACCCAAGACTGATACAAGATTAGAAAGTGAGTTATATGTGTAGAAATATTGTACAGATATTATTTAGTGGATATGATATTTGAGGGAGAAATAGAAATTCCCTCCTCAAAATCAAAGACAGAGAAAAGCTGAAAACCAAAAGCTATCACCTGTCAAATCCAAGGGTATGACTCTTTCTAGCAGTTTTGGATTAGGATTTCTGTGGTCATAATTCCAAAACACTTTTGATCTGATTTGTTCAGTGATCATCATTAAAACAAATTTTGTCTAAAAACAAACAGAACTTCATAAGATTAAAGTTTCTTAGAGGAAGTTTCTTCTTATAATTGATGCCATCGGCTGGACTCCAAATGTTAGCTCATAGCATACATCCAAAAGAGCAATATTCTCATGCTTTTAATAAATCACCATGACTGACCACCTTGGATTTCCCATCTAGAATATTTTATAAACATTAAGTGTGCAATATTATATTCTGTGTCAAGTGAAGGGACATGTTACTGATGTTACTGACTTCAAATGGATAGTTACGCTTCCTATGGTAGCTTTAATTTAGCACAGCAGAAAAATAATAGAAGAAAGTTAAGAAAGAAAATAAATTTCTTACTAAAAGGTTACCAACTCACATAATCTAAATAATGGATCAGATTAGTGCCAGAAACCAAGGGTATGAGACAAAACTTTGCATTACTTAAAATTATTTTAAATATTAGAAGTTGGAACATCATGTTTCTTTAGCAAGAATTGATAGAACTGATTGTTTTCTTCACGCCTTTTTCTTTTCCTAAGACAATAACATTTATAATAGCATCAGTTTTATAAATTATGGAGAATTTACAGTCTTGTACACTATAAATATCCTTGACTCAAATATCTTGTTAGTTTTAAACACGGGAATATCACAGGCTTCAAAATAAACAATTGTATTTCCAGATGTTCTTCATATCACCAGGATTAAGGTTTTTGATAACAGAATGTTTCCCTCTTTCCATACTTGTTCTTCAGTATTTATTCAAATATTGGTCTGGAAAGAAGGGAACAACAAGCTGCAGAAGAAGTAGCTATTGTCCTTACAGGTTTTTTATATATTTGTGTACATTATTTTGTCTAAACTATCATACAAATTAGAAAAAGTGTTGACTAGTAAAAAAATAAATAAATAAAACAAAAAACAGCCTGAGAAAGATGAATTTATATTACCTACAAAGTGTTATTGAAAAATATTTATTTTGCTCCAGAAGAGGAACAGAATTCAAATGACACCATGCTTGAGTAATTATGATGAAAAGTTGTTCTGAGGACATTTTCCGGAAGAGGATCAGTGGGGAGGAGAGGGATTGGGAGGAAACACACAACTTGTGATTGCTCTGTAACAGAAGGCTTCTCCTAAAAGATCAGGGAATACAGTGTATACTCGCCCCAGATGTGTACCATATTCATTAGAAGTGCTGTAAAACCCAAAAAATTATTCAAGACTGGAAAGTCTAGCAGCTTCTAATGTAAACAGGAATTGATGAAGACACATGAGAATGTTCTGTTTACTGTTCAAGAAGATGTGTAGTCAAACAAAAAAAAAAAAAAAAATAGAACAAAAACATGAATTAAATTTCGGCATAATTCGAAAATTATATTTGGAAGTTTTGGTTCAAGATATTTGCTTGAAGTCCTTGCTTAAACTGAAAGCGTACAAAACAATCCATAAACCCATTCAGAAATGTTCCATAGAATATAAACAATCCATCTAGGAAGATGGAGGGAACACTCTCATTTTGCCCTTAATTTAACCTAGTATCCTAATTTCTCCATTTTCTGCTGTATATAAGAAAGTATTTCTGTCAGATAATTATTTTTCACTTAAAATGCCTCCAAAATATCTTTCTCCTCTTTCTTATGATGATGTGCTTATGTTTCAAAAATTAATGAGAATTTAGCCAGGAAAAAATAGCCAAGGAACTTATTGACAACTTGTAGCCAAGTTGCAAAGAAATTTTGTTCTGTACTTTAAGAGTGTTTAGTAATTCATTAATAATTCATAATATGGATGAAAATGAAAGAGGAAGAAATTTTATTGAGACAAAAATAAAACAATATGTTAGTTGTACAGTAACTAATTTGTAAAGTTGGATATCAGCATGGCAATCCCAAACTCTTGTCAATCCAATAATCAGTTTGCACTTCTATATGGAAAATCATATAGCATATTGTAGTCCTATATCTGCTAGATTCTTATCTCCTACCTCATTCACTAGACAATGAAGGCAAAAAGTTTTAAAAACAAGGAAGTTTTCAAGCTGTTTTTGAGGGAAATGTGAGGTACTCAACACTTACCACACAGGGTTCTTCACTCAGGAAAAAATGTTGCCTGCAGCACTACAGATGCTTTTAGAATAAACACTCAGTGACAGGCAAGAATAGAAACATTTGCCAAATGTCCCAGCTGTTCTCTCAATTCCAGTAAATTGTATGATTTTCCTCTGAATCTACACATTTGTTATTCCAAAATTATTATTCTGCTATTAAGAAATGCAAAGCAATCCTGGTGGTTCCATCCCATTCCCAGCAGGTGAGGCCCATACCATCAAATCTGTTAATATGTATGGGCAGAAATCCACCCATTATGCAACTACATATAATTATGTCAGAAATTAATGTGGTTTAAGACTGGGTTTAAGAATTTTTTAACAATGGAAGGCGAAACAATGAAAAGGAAAAAATCTTGCTGAGGTTCAAAGCTGAATGCTAAATCTTGCTTTAGCTGACAATTTCACAACATCCTATGTAAGGATAGTAATACTTAGCTTGCTGCTGAGGGCATAATAGTTAAGGTCTTACTGTAAACTATTTTTCAACTTCATTGTACGTGATTGACAGTACTGGGAGAATAGCTTGTTTAATTCTGTTTTATTTTAAATGAGTATACATATAGTTATATTATAGACATATATACATATAATGTATGTATATGTGTAAAATAGACTTATATAACTGTAAGCAGCCTTGAATAAAATATAGTTCTAATTACCTATAATGTAATTGGATCTAAGGATTAGAGTAAAAGTCTGTGGTAGCTTTTTCCTTCAGTAGAGAAATGAACTAGAATTTAATTTGTTTATTTTATAGGTTATACTGTTAGTAAATAACTTTGTCTTAAAATAGTTTTCTATTAAATAAACTCAATAGTACAGTTGATTACTGGACATAAATTAGGCAGCAATAAAGCAGATTTTTTAATGTACATTTCTAAATATTAGCAATAGCAATATATTTGACCTCATCCTCACAATATATTTTATACAGTGTTATTACAAAAAGTGTATCAGGACGACTGTAAATAAGGCAAGGGTGAATGTAAGATTGTATTGAGATTCTGAAAGAAATTATAGTTGCTATGGTGAAATCCACAGTAAAAAGAATATAATGACTAAATAGTCATATTATACATTTCTTCTTTGTTATAGGGAGCAGTGAATATGTATTAGCAAAGCAATTTCTTTACTTGGCTTTCATTTGTCATGAAATGCATGTACATTGGTATATACATGGACTTCCTTGGAATGACCAGAATAATTACAGATTAATCCAGTATATTTTGTGGATTGCAGGAACGACTAATTTGAGAAAACCTGTGTTTAAAGGAGGAATTTTAAGGTATTTCTTTAAGACAGTTTCAGAAGACTTTAATGTATCATTATATTTAGCTTTATTATAAACTAGTAAGTGGAAAACTTGAATTCTGTACATGGAAGCTGATGGATATTATTCAAGACCTTGGTAGTTTCAGAAATGATCCAAATATATATTTGTGTAAGGCATAAAAGCCAGGCAAGAAATTAAAGTTTGAAATTATTACCTATGATTTCAGCTTCCAATAGAAAAGACAATTTTTACATTCCTAGTCAAAGTGACAAAATCTTTTTATAGACAGTTCTTTTAACAGAAAAAAAATGCTAGTGTTTGTTTTGCTTCAGGTTTTGAACTTTTTAATTCAGAAATGTAATGAGATTTCAATTCAGTTTGAAAATACTGCCAAGGAATTATCTGCATCTGACTTCCTGAGTTAACTACCACAAGAACTACCAACATTAATGCAAAAGTGTATATGTTTGCTTTTTCCTTCTGTACTATAAACTAATCCTGATGCTATTTGGGTGATTTGGGCCCTCCTAGCTGACTGGATTCTTCTGAAAACTCCTGACAATTGTCAATGCCTCTGCACAGATTCTTTCCATTTTTCCAAATAAGACCTAGATAGCATACAAAAAGGGAAACCAACAGATTTTTAGATATCATGGGAATTTAATGGAAATTAATATGGAGGTCACAATCATTCACTAGAACATGACAATTAGGGGTACAAATAACTTTTGTTTTCATGGAATTTTTGAAATCATAATGTAGTCTTCCTTGAATATTTTCCATGTATGTTTTTTGGTTTTTTTGTTGTGTTTTTGTTTTTGTTTTTTTTTGTTTTTGTTGGGTTTTGTTTGTTTGTTTGTTTGTTTGTTTGTTTTTGTGTTTTTTTGGTTGGTTGGTTGGTTGGTTGGTTGGTTGGAGTTTCATGGTTTGGTTTGATTTGGTGGGGGTTTTTTTGTTGGTTGTTGTTTTGTTTGTTTGTTTGTTTTTTCTGTGGAAGAATGATGTCAGTAAAAGTAATAAACAAGAAGTTGACATGTAATGAAAGCTGGATTGCTCTTGCATGTTGTGAAGAGTAGCAGTCATAGGTAAGATCTGCTTAAAAGTATTAAAATGCCCTTTGCAATCCTAACAGTAATGTAAGTATGCATTATTTTAAAAAGGATACATTATTTAAAATATAAAAGATTTGAATATTAATGTCCAAATTTTTCATATGATTGCAATTTTTCAGTACCTGGATTGAAGGGTGCTGAAAACTATAAAATAATATATCCATTCATAAATTAATTTCATTACTTTAACTCAGCACACAGGCAAGCTAAAGTTTTGGTAAAGAAATTTCTATAGTCAATAGTCAATAAAAAGGTAATGAAAACAACTTAATATTATGATATTATGTTAGAGCAAACAAATGCAATTATAGATACAATCCCCATTAACTGTTGATAATGTTGGTAAACTGTACATGTTTAGCTGATTTACAGAGTAGTTTTTGCATTCTTTGCTTTTACAGACTGGTTTTCAGCAGCTGCAAATATGTGGTTCTCCAAAATTAAAAATGAATTTACTAATTTGTTAGTTGTTTTTAAATACAACTGATGAATCATTGTACTCCAAAACATATTGGCCAAAATATGGGAAAATAAGAGGTTTAAGATAATCATTAATCCTCAGTAATCACGGTCATGAATGTGACTGCGACTCAGGGACTGCATTTCTAGAAATATTTAGTTAATAAAGGGCTATAGAGGGAAAAAAAAAAGAAAAAAAAAAAAAAAACTATGGAAAAGGAATGCATGAAGTAAATTAAATACCGAGAGTAAAAAATGAAGGAAAACCTCAAAAAAATTGGTGATGGACTGGTTGACAATAGGAATTCAAACAAATTCTGCTGCTAATATGTTTGATCAGAAAATGCATTCTTTAAGAAAATTCTAGAATTTCAGATTTCTAGAAAGAATTAGATTGTTTTTTGAGCTAAATGTGTTTCTCTCTTTTCCTTTCAATTGTCTGCACAGAAGTGTGAACATGAACTTGGATGTGACTACCACATCCCTTGTATGCTTTGATCACAGAAAAGGTATTGTCTGACAAAAAGGTTTGATGTTGAAAGGCTGGTCCCAGGCTTTCTACAGTAAGATGAGCTGTATTCTCCTCTGTCAAGCAAACAACAAAGGGAGTTTTGTCTAAGACCACATAAGCATAAAAATGGCAGATGTCTTTGCTTTCAGCAGCTTCAAATGATCAGCCTGAAAACGCATTCATCAGCAAACACACAATAGCAACTGTTAGATATCAAAACTGCGATGGTCAGAATTATCAGTGTTCCCTGTGTTTCATCAAGCAGTGGCACTATCTCCTCCTCTGGCTGTGCAGTCTGGCCTTTCTCACTGCAGTGATACTTATTCCACTGCTTTCAACAATTAAAAAAAGCTAAACCTTTTGATTCTAAAAATTATTTTAGAACAATTGACCAAGAGATATTAAATAAATAAAATGTTAAAAGTGATAACTAGGGAGGTAATTTCCTGAAATTATTAACACCCTGATCTGAAGTTTCGGTGCTGCAATTTCTGTGTTTTTTTGATTTTTTGGTTTTTTTTTTCAAATGTGAGTTTTACATAAAGCAACATCTGTACTTCACAGGTTTACACTGTAATGTTTAAACTTATGTTAGACATCCCAGAGTAAATTTTAGTGACATTAGCTAATGTAAATAAGATTTAAACTAGTTGTTCAATGAGAATCCATATTCTCAGTACCGGAAAGAAAAGATTGTATAGGACAGAGACAGGTTTCTCTCTACAGCACAGCACTGACAATTAAGGATAATTTTTTTCTGGTACTTTGTAAACTTGGTATGATCCTTACCATAACAACATATGACTTGAATGGATTGGACAAAACATGTAAGTGAGCAAAATCCCAATATCACAACAAAGACCTTCGCTAAAACAAGAAGAGCCAGGTAAAATAGAAATGTTTCTTTCAGATAGTTTATTTGCATTTAAGTTGCAAGATGGTTTATACCTTAGGTTTTTTTTACATTATAGTCACTTCAGGGTGGTGAGGCACTGAAACAGGTTGCCCAGAGAAGCTGTGAATGCCCCATCCCTGGAAGTGTTTAAGGCCAAGCTGGACAGGGTTTTAAACAATCTGGTCTAGTGGAAAGTGTTCCTGTCCATGGCAGAGGGATGGGAATCTTTAAGGTTTCTTCCAACCCAAACCATTCTATGATTCTATGGTTCTGTGCACCAGCTTCCTCTCAGTGCTTGAATCAGATTCCTAAGCTACAAGTATAATCAGGGTAGAGTACCTAGCTCTGCCACTGTTTCTCTTTTTCAGATTGTTCAAACTGTAGAGGTGTTTTTGGTTTTTGTGGGGTTTTTTTTGTTTGTTATTTGTTTGTTTGTTTGTTTTTAATTGACTGCAGTGGAATTCTTTAACCTCCTACTTGAGAATTGAAGCCATTCCTTCAGAATGTAATTTTCCAAGTCTTTAGTACACTTTTATACATATGTTCCTCAACTGCTCACAATATTGACCAATATTTTCTTCCCTACCTACCCCTTTAGCTTCAGATAGAGCCTGTACATCTTCGGGATGATTAGGTTTTGCTGGATTTTTGCTGAGTGTCCTGTTGCTGGCTCATGACATTTCCTTTCTTAATCATAATCTCATTCAGTTTACTCCATAGAATCCATTTTTATCCTTAGCACCTACAGAAAGTGAATGCAACTAATCAGTTTATATGTCAGTAAGAAAGACTTAAAGAAAATATAAACTTCCCATTGTACAAAATTCTTCTAAAAAATAGGTGATCAACATACTAAAATCTTTATATAGACAAAGACACACTTGAAAAATATCACAAAGAACAGAGGAAAATACTTCCCAGACAATACAAGCCACAAGTTGCTGTATCAGTGAGATGGAATATTTATACAACTAGCTTTTTGGGTGACCTGAAAATGTAGACTTTTTCAGTCCCTCACAGAGAATGTGATTAGGGATTCAGATCAGATGTTTGTCTGATGCAACTGCAGGAAGGATATTGCAGTAGGCATCATTCTGCACTATGTGCAATTCAAATAAGTATGTAAAAACATCTTCCATGTGAGAATCTCAAACGGTCTACAAAAAAATTTTGTCTGAGTGAAAATTAAATAAGAGCAAGAAATTAAAACCATTAGCATGCTAAATTCAGCATCCTACTCAACAGATACTTAATGGGATATGATGTGTATAAATAACATTAATTTTTTCCAATACTCATGCTGATCTTATGCTTCTAAATCTACAGACTCCATTATGTGAATTACACACAGTTGCAATTAAGTGCTTTGGAGGAACATAAATTCACTATATGCTTAAACACTAGACTTGAATCTATAATATACTTGGAGCTCTCCTTTCCCCTTCTGAACTTGCTCTCACTAGGTGAATCCATTCTATTTCTTAGTGAGCTTTAAAGAAATTTCTCAAAGAAGGAAATCAGAGAAGAATTTATAAATGTTAAAATGTGGCGTTCCCATCAATTTCAAAACTGTAACTAATGTAGATACAGCAGGGAAATTATTCAATGCTCAATCTTTAGTCAGAATGACAGTTCTGCTAATTATAATTCTAAGGTGAATCCAGCATTTAACAACACACAGCAAGAATTCACTGCTTCCTGGAGGATAGAGTAAAAGATGCATAGAGCAATGCCTAGGGAAGCCTCCAGGCCAGAATATCAGAATATTAATGCTCCTGCATGGCTTCGCAGTTGGCACTCTTGAATGTGGCTGTAGGGACAGTTGGAATACAGATTCCTGGGATGGTTTGTCCTGGACTTATAGCACTCTTCAAGGATGCTATAAGATGAAAATCTTTAAAGTTTTCTGACAATGTTCCGATATTGTTTGATGCAACAGTGGATGGGATTTGTAGTCAGATATAGCTCAGGATGTATGTCAGCAGTTTACAAAATGTCTTCCCCATTAGTGATTCCAGAACCCAATGGAATCAGGGATTTCAGAGTGCTTCTAGAAACGTTTTAGCAATTATAGAAGGGACAGAATTCAATAAACTCTAGAATTCAACAAATCTCTGTATCCACTGAACTGGAACAAGGGGACATCCCTTCTTTGAGCCCTTTGCATCAAATCGCCATAGTAAAGCAGAAGTATTGTGCTGCAAACAGAGGGAAATAACTTTCTAATTCCTTTTCTGTGTTCTAAAATCCCACACAAGATCAAAAGCATTAAGGAGTCAAGCACAGCCAGGGAAGAGAGAGTGAAGGCATAGCTTTATAAGCTTTCACCATCATAAGCTGTTTGAGAATGTAGAATCTGCTCTTATTTGAATGTAAAAAACAAGTCAATTGGTAATCAACTACATTAATGTAAAAATTGAATAATTTAAATGAAAGAGAATTATCCAATGCTTAATTCAACACTCCCATTCTAATTGTTAGCCTCAGTGCTGAGGCACCGACATTACTTTAGAAAAATCTAGCATGAACTAACTGTGGTTACCAATAAAATGTATACCATTCTTAGTTCTACAGATGGAATATTTCACCCCTGGTGAGGCTAAAGCACTTCTTTAAGTACATTACTGAAAACAAAATCTTTGCCGCATAGCTGCATCACTGTTGGAACTTCATTTAGTATCAGTAGCCATTTTGAGCCACAGATTAAAGAAATATTACATAATACTCCAAATGTCCTGACTAGAATTCAGTATTTAAAAAACTCCAGAAACTGTCCTGAATAAAAAACAGTGTTTGTATTTTAAAACAGTAGGTGATAACAGGGGTATTTGCACCCATCTTAATTTCTTAAATTATCATTCACATTAAAAGCCCGCAGAGACAAAAAAGATGACTACAGTTAAGAGATCACAGTTACCTCAGTAGAAATAAATTACTAACAGGAACCTAGTGCAAATTTTAGATTTTAGTTTTTGAACGGCAAAGCTTTTTTTTTTTTTTTTTTGCTGCAAGATCATGAGCAAGGAATGCTGTGACTGTTAACATTGTATACTTGTTCTGACCTCCGCTGGAAGAACATCCTCCATTTTAAGAAGCTTGACTTCACATCCAGAAACTATTATTTATTTTTACTAAGGGTGATAAACTCAGGTGCAAAAGTCTAAGAGCCTGGAAAAGGTTCCCAATGTCCTGTCTGTTAGCAGATTTGTGGTTCTTTC
This sequence comes from Vidua macroura, assembly GCF_024509145.1. Classification (NCBI taxonomy): domain Eukaryota; kingdom Metazoa; phylum Chordata; class Aves; order Passeriformes; family Viduidae; genus Vidua; species Vidua macroura. The sequence continues at coordinate 45,580,720 of NC_071572.1, read as the reverse complement.
AGCCAAATAATTCTACTGATACAGATATACCTATTAAGAAGACAATTTGTGCAAACTCCAGACAGAGTATCAGAACACATTAGCTAATACAGTTTACAACTTACTATTTTAAAATAGATTAGAATAGAATAGAATAGATATTGTTACAGTTTTAGAACTGATGAGAAAGTGTTGTCAGGATGGCTTAGGTAGCCTTAGACTCTTTGATTTCTAGACAGATTTGTATCTCTCTTTTGAAATTCTACCCAAATTGTACTAGAGTTATATGCTAAGTATTGAACTGTACTTCTTTATTTTTCCTGTCAAGCAGTTTAAAACCCATAAGCACCCTAATTTTAAATTCTAATTAGGAATACAGAGCAGTTGGGTACAGAAAAATCTACAGCATGTCTCAGGCAAGTTCTGTAGCCTAAATGACCTGAGTTTATATAAAGTGCTGAGGCTGCTAGTGAGACTGATTGAGGCAGATAAGGCCTTTTAGTACACTCACAGCCCTGAGAAGCATACTGTTAAAATAGAAAATTTTATATGCAGATAGTAGAACTGAAAGCTGCACTTATGAAATTCATTGTTGATTCACCTCTGTACGACAATAAAGAATTTTAGAATATGTTGGAGGTTTGAACTGCTATAAGGTATTTAATTTCTGATATTATTAAGAATGCTTCTATATCTGATAACTGTTGAAATATTTCTTGTTTCATATTTACGAGGAAAAATTTTGCTTAGTTTTCACTGATATCCCAAGACCAAATTGGCCACACATTAGGTAAAGGTGGCATTAAAAGAGCTTATTGCTTTTATGCACAGCTGTACTACTATTCAATGAATTCCATTTTTGCATCCATGTGCTAAATTTATTAATGTCCATCTGATTTGAGTATTACATGCCACACCATGCCAAATATGCATGAATTGACATATACCAAAGAGTAGATGTGTTTTAACATGCTTGACAAGCTTCTAGAAAAAATGAGATCTTTATGTTACTCAAGGCAGAGGGATTATAAAAGAAAATCATGAAACACCATGCTCTGCTGTGCATAATGTTCCACTTTTACTGTAGAAATCAGGAAAGAAAAAAGGAAAATAATAATTATTTGGATACTGTAAATGATAAACTCTTCCAGAAATTTTGCCACTGGGAGAAAAAAAAATCTGCCTTTAACTCAAAATTGCTTTTGTTCTGCAAAATTAAAGACAAACAAGCTGTGCCAGGAATTCATGTACTGATGAATGCCAGAGTCTGAAGTTATTCCATGCACACAAATGCAGCACAAGATCTTTTATATGCACCTTTTTTTTTCAGTATTAGTCATCTTTGATGTTTAATAGTATTGCATGAACCAACTGCCAAGCGCAATTTACAAGATTTCCTGATTTCTGAAATTCTGTTTGTTATTCGGAGGCCAGGAATCTTGCAATTTTCACCACTCATAAAACAAAAAGCAGAACACTGTTAAAAAAACAGCAGGGGAGAGAGACAGGAAGCAAAGATCAAAATGCAGCAGCAGGGAAGCAAGTGAAAACAGCACAGAGAACTAGGTGACTTGTTGCATCCCGGGTTTGGGTTCAGATTAACGGTTCTGATATGTGTTAGTTAAGTGCTTCTGTGCACCCCTGTGCACCCCCCACATTTCCCCCCCTGTGGTCATCCACTCGGGGTTACTTACCATTGGAGCCCACTATGCCAGTCCTGTAACCACTCCTCTGTCCACTCCAGAGAGTTCAGTGTCTGTTTCCCCGTTCCCACAACCCCATTCACCCCGGAGCCTGGTCCGCCCCCGTTACATTCCTGTTGGTCGCCATGGTCCACGTCACTGCCACAGCGCCTGTCCCCATTGGGCAGGAGGGCTTCTGCCCTCCTTGTCCTGCCCCCTATAAAATCCTGCACCTCCCTGGTCCCATCACCATTTTCATCCACATGGAGTTGTGGGCGGTTTGCAGTTTCTCCACCACGGCTCCTGTGGCCATTAAAGCTTTCCAGCCATCCACGCGGACGAATTGGACAATTCCTTCACCTCTTTGTTTCCTCCCTTGCGCCGATGGCAGAATGCGGCCAGCCCATCCCAGTGCACGGCAGCAGAAGCACCCGAGAATCATGACAAGCACCAGTCCCGCTGAGAAGCAGAGGCACCTGAGGTGGGCACTCTGGAGCTACTCGGGGCCAGGAAAAATAACGCATTGCCGCAAGTGATGCCCAATCATGGGGCCACGGCCAGCGTGGAGCTGCTGGTGCAGGCAGAGAATCACCACGAAGCACCTGGAAACCGTGCAGAGAGACGCAGACACCTGCGTGGAGCCGCGCTGCCAAGCTGAGTGAGCTGTGGTCCGCGCTGGAACAGTGCTTCACGCTGGACTGAAAACGGGAGCGGAGCCTCCCCCAAAGTAGGTCAGTGAAGTCTCCACCACCCACAGGGAAGCACGCGGTGCTTTCCCTGCGTGGGATTGTGAGTGCAAATTTTCATGGCCGCAGAGAGCCGAAGAAGAGACGCTTCCCGGGAGCGAAGACCTTGGTAGCAGGTTTTATTTGCGAAGATTCCGGTTTGGTGAGTATTTAGCGGTGGGGGGTACCCGGCTAATACTCCCCTTCACGTAGGTGGGCTTTGCTGTGTTCCTGGGGGTACCAGACACACAGCGCACAGTGCGAGCAGCAGCCGCCAGGGTCTCTCACATTTTTTTGGGTTTTTTTTTGCTTTTTCTGCAGCAGGGGTGAGGTGGTGTGGGTGGAAGTAACATGGGGACCGTGCTAACTACCCAACAGAAGGAATTCTATTCCCAAGTTAAAGATATCATCTCGGTGAAGGGCCCCCAACCCAAAAGTTCAGTTACACAGTTTGTACGATGGCGGTACTTTTCCTTCCCCTGCGTAACTGCAGGGGATACCTGCAAAAAGGAGTTCTGGGAGAGGGTAAGAGCAAAGTTAGCAAAGGGGATTGAACTCAGGGATCCCTCCATTAAAGGTTGCTTGACCACCCTCCATTTGCTGATCTTGGAGGTTGTAAAAGCGGAGTCCACGCGGGACGCGAGCTGGGAAGGGAAAAAGCCATCAGATAAAACTGTTGTTCCCCCTAAACCCGTTTCCCCACCCTCTTCTCCTACCCCTTCTTCCCCTAACCCAGGTAGGCAGGGGGGAGTACTCCGCTGCTCTAAGGCGCAGGGCAGCTCCACAAACATGGACTGTGCTCCTGGCTCCCCCGAGCCCCCCCGGTTCACCTGCTTTAGCGAAATTAGCTACTTTGCTGAGGAACTGACCCCAAACCCTTTCTCCAATCCCTTTTTCCCAGTTAGAAATCCCAGTTCTGGTGTTACCCCGCGCAGTTCTGTTTCTTTGAATCCTTTCCTTTGTTTCCCTGAGGAAGCTACAGCCACATGGTCGGTGCCTTTGTCTCCACAAGATGGAGGACAGCCATGTGGAGGGGCTTCTTCTTCCCACAATCCTTTTCTCTCCTTTGTTCCCTTTATCCCCGCCTTTGACCCAACCTCCTTCTGCCTCCCTGTGGGTGTGGGCACCACCCCCTCAGGAGATAAGGTTGCTCCTCCACCCATTGTTCCTCCTTGTGTGGGCGTTCCCTCCAGTCCTTTACATTTTCTCCCAGTTGCATCCTCAACCCTGCCCTCTCCCTCCAGGGAGGGCTCTTCCCTCTCTGCCCTGCTGCCTCAGGGAGGAAGCAGCCCCCGTCCTGTTCCCTGCACCCTGTCCCCACATTCCCATGGGCCCCGGAGATCCAGGGGAGAAGGAAAAGGTGGGTGGGTGGGGGGAATCGGAGCCCCTGCCTCCACATTCCCACAGTTCCTGGAGACCCGGGAGGGAGGGAGGGAAACAGGGGGAGGGGGAAGCAGGGGCAGGTTTCTGAGCATTTTGCAGATTCCACGGATTGGGTCAAGGTGGCAGTTGAGAGGCATGTAGAGGGATTAGAGATCCAGGACAAGTTTGTCCCAGAAACAACATCCATGAATGCTGAAGCGGAGCTCTAGATCCCTGAAAAGCCCAGAAGACACGTGGTTGCCTTGGATGCTGTGCCTCCAAAGAACGTTGTTCTGAGGCAGTCTCCATTGAAATGCCAATGCTTCCACTGTGATCGGAAGGGACATTTTGCAATCCAATGCCCATTTTTGGGGAGGGCACCCCCAGGGACAGTGGGAGGGGGGAGGGGGAGGGAGACCCCACTTTCCCAAAAAACTGAAAAAAGAACACGCATCTGCCTCGCATGAAGATAAAAATAAAGCAGGCCACAGCACCTCAAGGGGAGCTGTGATTTATCAAGTAGTGCAGGTGGTGAGTCACAACATCAGAGTGCCTGTGGGTGCAGCATATGACCCCACCAATCAGGGGGTGGCATCAAACCACAGGTACTGCAAAGAGAAAAAATCTTACATCTCTTTAAAAAATGATTTTTCCCCAAAGCCACAGAAAAATCCCCTCCGCTACCCCAGTCTGTTTGTGTCCCCAGTCCACGTGTTTGTAATAAAGTTGTTGTCCCAGTTCCCCTATCCCCAAGCACCCAGAGAAGAACAGGTCCCAGCATCAGCGCAGCAAGCCCTCTCCATCTGCAAAGGGCAGCCGTTGCAGCAGCACAAACACTAGGAACAGGAGTTGAGTGAAGAAGCAACCAGACAAGCAGCAAAGAAGACCATACAGCTGTCCTTTTTTATATTTTGCAAAACAGGGAGATGTTGCATCCCAGTTTTGGGTTCAGATTAGGGGTTCTGATATGTGTTAGCTAGCCAGTTCTGTGTACTCCTGTGCACCCCCCGTGTTTCCCCCCCCCCGCCCCGGTGGTCCACTCGGGGTTACTTATCATTGGAGCCCACTATGCCAGTCCTGTAACCACTCCCCTGTCCATTCTGGAGAGTTCAGTGTCTGTTTCCCCGTTCCCACAACCCCATTTGCGCCGGAGTCCGGTCCGCCCCCATTGCGTTACTGTTGGTTGCCGTGGTCCATGTCACTGCCATGGTGCCTGTCCCCATTGGGCGTGGGGGCTTCTGCCCTCCTTGTCCTGCCCCCTATAAAATCCTGCGCCTCCCCAGTCCCGCCACCATTTTCATCCACACGGAGTTGGGGGCGGTTTGCAGCTTCTCCACCACGGCTCCCGTGGCCATTAAAGCTTTCCAGCTGTACATGAGGACAAATTGGACAATTCCTTCACCTCTTTGTTTCCTCCCTTGCGCCAATGGCAGAACGCGGCCAGCCCGCCCCATTGCGCGGCAGCAGAAGCGCCTGGGAATCATGACAAGCACCAGTCCCGCTGAGAAGCAGAGGCGCCCGAGGTGGGCACTCCAGAGTTGCCCAGGGCCGGGAAAAATATTGCATTGTCGCAGTGACTAACAGAACTAATGAAAAGGAGAAGAAAGGGGAGCTCAGACAATCCACTTCAAGTGAGCAACCAGTCTGTACTTGCATGTTTGTCCACAGCATTTGTACGCTTTTTTCTGTTCATGGTTGTCAGAGTCTTTTTTAATGTGCCCAGATGTGAAAGAATACCTTTTACAATTTGAGCAAGTTTAGCATTAACTCCCTTCCTTCTTCTGTCTCTCTTCCCTTGTCAGAATGCATATTTGGTTACTGAAGAAAACTTGCTAAAAACACAAATATTTTGTGATTGTCTTTTTAATGATATATAACAGTATACAAAGCTTGTAGTAGTCATAAATGAAGTATCTAATTAACAATTATATTTGGTTCTGCCTTTACAAGTATTGTTCATTCACCTGATAATTTGAATTAATACAATGGTTTTAGTACTTTTAATCATGACTGACTTTTTGGTCAAAGACATATAAAATAAGATGTCTTTCAACTGACAAAAAGAATTCCAATTTGTGTTCACTTTAAATTTTTTTTTTAATTTATTCTATTCTACAATATGTTTATAAGTGAAACAATTGATCTTTTCTGAACCAAAAATTATTTTTATGGCATTCTCAATGTACATGAAAAGAAATAGTAATTTTTAAGTTCAGGTTTTAAAAATACTGAATTCATGAAAGCATCAAGAAATAAAATATTCCAAAACTTTTTCAGTCTTTAGCTGTTCTCAAAACCCCGCTCTACTGTCTCCCAACAGAGAGCAGGACTAGAGTTCATGAACAAGAGGCCACTTCTATCTGTCTGTAAAGGGCCTCATCCACTCTGTTTTTATTCCTGATCAGGTGTCCTGTAGCAGACATCCACTATAATGCCACCTTTGCCTGTCCTTTCTTTAATTTTAACCCATAACTCCTATCAGATCATCCATCTCCAGGCTGAGTTTAATGTACTCCAGCTGCCCTCTCACATAAAGAACATGAGATTTCAAAGACTGAGACACTTTACTGGTCTATAATATCCTGATGTCCTGCTGTGGTGGAAGAACAGATGAAAAAGTAGCATAGGACAACCTCTCAATACTGAATACAGTTTTTTAACATGAGAAAACCAAAGCAAAATAAAACAATGAAAAGAAATTCTAAGAATTCTTTCATTTCATGAATGCATTTTTTTTCAAAGCCAATTACAGTCACATTTCAAATTCAGTGGAACAATCTCAAACAAAAAGTCTGCACTTCCTTGTTTGTAAGGAGCAGGAATACTCACAGAATAGAGTAAATTTTCATTACTTTTATTGTACACTCCAAATGAGTTATTTCTTTCTCTGCAAATGATGTGATTTAATGTGCCTGTTAATATAAATGTTCTCTTTACTTAGTTTTTTGCACCATAGATAAGATTTATACATTCAGATTAGGCTGTTTTGACATTTTTCTCATCTTGCTTCAGACATGAAAATAGTTTAAATATCTACATTTAGACACCTAATGTGTCTAAATTACCACTGCAGATAGAGTTATTCTCCTCAAGGAAATAATAATGTAATTTACATCTGAATATTTTCAGTTCTGCTTATAACTGTGTGTTTTCTTCCACATTTTGTGAGATGTTCTGCTAAATGTATTACTGTGTTATTTTGGGGGTTTTTGTCTTTGCATACTTAGATTTACTTTATCCTCATAAAGACTTGCTATCATGTTTGTCTGGTAAATTTGAAATGAAGATATATGAAGACAAAACTCTTCTACAAGTAGTCTCCTAAGGGCAAGTTGGTAAATAACCAATTGTTTTCAATACAGAGAATTAGAAGTATGTGTCATTCCTTCAATAGCATTTTGAGTTAATGCAGTAATCACCATTTCTTATGTTCATAGATGTTCATATATGGCCACCAATGTATCACCTTTTTTTTCCCGATCTAGAAAATTTATATGAGTTCCCTGAGACTTGCTCAGAATTTCTTGCTGTAATCCCTTTGGACAAGTTTTATTCTTTAGTTACCATGGAATCTTTCTGTAGGGGGGTTTTGAGGTCTATTTTTAGTTGCTTGGAGGGTTTAGTGTGGTTTTGGTTTTGTTTCTTTTGCATAAGCTGACTGTTTTTGATTTTGGAAGGTACAGAATATTATCACTGTCAACAATTTTCTCATCATTTTCAATAACTTATTTGCAGACAATAGTAAGTGTTGTAGGGCTGTATGAACATGTTCCTCCAGGTTTTTTTTCCCCTTTTTTTCATCTTCTCTGTTATGTAAAATAAATTTGTCTTCAAGATTTTCTATTCTAGTTGTGCATTTTCTCCCTTAAAGGATATGTTGCAGTGATTATTTAAATGCATGCAAAAAAACATGAGTAGTGCCATGGGTCAGTAATTTTTCATGATGGATTGAGGGAAATTGTTGTTATCTTGGGAAATGTGCTATATTATGCCATACAATTTCAGTTCTCTGTATTACTTACCTGTATTGAGACCTTGGTCAATATAAGAACTAGGTTGTTTTGCCTTCGCAAAAACTTTTGACACTGAATAGAACAGAGTACTTTTTCTTCTTGAATGAGTTCTAAACAATGCCTTCAGCCAGAAATACCACACAAATCTGCAGAAGACTAGCCTGCACCTCTAGGAGTAAGGACAATAGAAGTAATGGTAAGCAAAAGAAAAAGTTCTGAGACAGCTGGGATGATGAGTTTGGATCCACATTATCAAATCCATACCATTATGTATGGATTTGTTTTTACAGTAGAAGGAGCAGAAGAATGATCACAATTGCGGTGTAGATTTCTATAGTAAAACCGTGTTCCTCTGTTGTATGCAATAAAATAAATCTGTTGTGGAACACAAAATGAATACCAAGACTGAAGTTATATTTCAGGGCATATGTATCTTAAAACTTGACAAATGGAAAAAAAGAAGGAAGCAGAAAGCTGAGAACATGAACAGCAGTATTTAGTCAAGTGCATAAGAACATGAATTTAACAAAAATTACCAATTCCCTGGTAAATCTCACACTGTGAATATTAGAGATTTGTCATTTTGTAGCTGCATTATCGAGTGGACATTTCAGAAAAATTCTTCAGATAACTGTCTGGCCTGAATAAATTCTGGCAATTAAATAGTCAAAAAATAGTGTATCATGTAATGGATGTGAGGACAAGCAATTGTGTGTAAGGGAAATTGGTTCTTCCAACAGTTAGAAGGAGCTTACAAGGGAAGCAGAGAGTAAGAGTGTTAAAAAACTGATATCCAAAATAAAAGACTGTGCTAAAATAATGGAAAATTTAGTAATAGATTACGGGGAGGAAGATTAATATAGATATTTGTGACAGTAGCAGTATAAGAAAAATAAAATCTAAGAGATGAGTAAATACACAGTAATTATCCAATAAAAAATGAGTCTAAGAGACAGTGATTCTGCTTGCCACTGTAGGGAGAAAATTCATGTGGCCAAAGCTCAACTGAAGTAGAAGCTGGCCAGAACCATGAGAGACAATAAAAAGAGTTTTCCCAAATCTATGAATGGCAAAAGGCAGTGTAGAAATAACATTGGGCTATTACAGGATGAGGATGGTCACCTCACAGAGACAAGGCAGAGGTGTCTAACGCATTTTTTGCCTCTTCTTTGTCTTCAGCGTGGATTATTGACCAATGGAGTGTCAGTGCCCTGAGGTGGAGCACCATGACTGCAAGAATGATCAACTCCCAGTTACCCTTGAATTTATGCAGGATAAAGATGGATCCCTAAAAATCTATGGGGTCTGATGGGATTAATCCAAGAGTCCTCAAATGACAGACTATGTCATGGCAAAAGATCTCTCGATGAATTTTGAGTGGTCCTAGAATTCAGAGTGGTCCCAGTTGACTGGAAGCCAATGAATGTTGTCCCAGTTTTCAAGAAGGGCAAGAAGGACCATCCTGGGTATTACAGGCCTGTCAGTCTCACTTCAGTGCCTGATAAAATTATGGCAAAGGTTATTCTGAGATATATTGAAAAACAACACAGTCATTGGTCACAGCCAGCACAACTTTATGATGGGAAAGTCCTACTTATCAAACCTGATTTCCTTTTATGGCAAGGTAATCCACCTAGCTGATCAAGGGAAGCCAGTTGATGTAATCTGTTGGGATTTTGTCCTGGTTTAGGACAAATTAGGGGAAAACACCTCCAAAGGAGCCCCTTATAGGAAACCAAACCCTCCGCAACTTCCCCCCACCACCGGGTTCAGGAGGAATTCCTTCAGAGGGGAAGTGGAAAAAACTTGTTTATTAAGGCACAACAAAAAACACTCCCCAGCACAAGAGAAATAGCCCAAGATGACCACAGATGTTTTCACCAGTCCAAGGGGGTTGAGCTGTATCTCTCTTCGCCGCAGAGGGTACAGAGCTTCTTTCGCAGACCCCGGGGGAGCTCCTGCCCGGAGTAGGTCCGATGTCTTCGGGGGGGGGGGGGGGGGGAAGGGAACAACGGAAACCGGGGAAAAGGAAAAAAAAATGGCAAAAAAGCAAGCCAGCGAAAAGCAGAGAAAAAAGAGAGGAAAACAGAGCCAGCAAAGCATGCAGCCAGCAGCAAGCAGGAGCAGCAAGCAAGCTAAGCAGCAAGCCAGCAGCCAGCCGGGGGGGGGGGGGGGAAGGAAGACAAAACAAACTGAGAACAGGGAGCAGAAACCACGATTGGGATAATGAGCATGAAAATGTCCTGTCCCCACGACAGATTTCAGTAAAGCTTTCGATACTTCTGGACAAAATGTCCAGCATTCAGGTGGATAAACATGTCAAGTGATGGGTGAGCAACTGGCTGATGGGTTGGGCACAAATTATTATAGTGAATGAGGTGACATCAGACTGGTGACAAGAAAATAGAAAAGGATATAATATTTATCCCACAAATATTCTATTTAATACTGTGAGTTGAAACATCTCTAAGACACAATATAATTCTATTCTTTACTTTTTTTTTAATTTGAAAAAGAAAATGATTTTAAAGATTTCATGCTTCATCCAACAGAATCACTAATTAAAAATTAAAAGGCAACATGATATAATAATGATAAAACCCTTAAGAAACAGCTAAGAATAGTACTAAAAATTGTGAAATAAATTTTTTCCCTGATTTACTACAAAAAACCTCGTACCTTAATGTTTTTCTCTTCATAATTTGCTTGTAACCTTTTTCTAAAAAGGAACTTTCACAAATGAGTAGCAGACCACTATTTACAGCGGTGGCTTTTTATGAAGCAATACTAAAAATCCTTACAAGTAGTAAAGTCAGTGATAATTTTTTCTCTCCCATTCAAATATAGAAAAACAGAAACTATGTCTAATGTTTTCATTATAGCCTTTTATGCATGCTATTTAAATGTCTACTACATTTCTGCTCAAATAATATTTGTTGATCAATTTTTAGTGCCAAAACAACCAGTGTTTTTCCTAAGTAGAAGACATTCCTTAGGGTTTGTTTTTTTCTTGACATGATGAAGTACAATGTTCATCTCATATAAATAATATTTCTTTTATACTTCTAGTTATAGTCATCTGTTAAACAAGGAAATATCACATCTATTGTATTTTTTGCCCTTCAAAAAATATGGGTAATTGGCACATAATAAAACCAGAAGTTTTGGGTTAGAAATTTTGGTGTGTTTAGACCTCACACAGAAACTTCATTGTTGTTATTGCCAGGAAAACTCAACATAAATATTTAGCACGAAAATTATACCACTACAAAATCTTATTTTTTGAAGTCCCTGTTGGCATGCACGGTGTAAACATGATGATTCAGTTTTTATTTAGCCACAGAATAAACTGAGAATTTCTGAGCACCAGCACATTTACACCATAAAATTATATTAGCAATTGGTTCCAAGTCTCTCCAGGATTCCATTTATATTTATAAATAATGTGTGTTGCCTGCTTACGGACCATTGTTAGTAATTTCCAAAATGTCTCTTCTAGCTCATTCAAAAGTAATTATACACTTATTGCTGTGCTCTAAGGATGGCACTAGTCACAATTTTCCAAAGTGTCATCCTACTACTCTGGACTATTCTAACTAATAGCTGGCCAGAACTCATCTGTATTCTGTCAAACAGGGACATAGATTAAAAAATAAAAGAAGAAAAGTCATAAAAAGTTTACAGATCCCTTTCAACAGAGGTGAAAGACTGGAAAGCATCCAGCTCTTGCTGATGTCAGATTGCTAATACTTATTCGGTCCCCCTGATATTTAGAAAACTTTGGCAATGAATGAAAGTATTCACCAGAGAGGAAGCAGTACTTGAAAAGTCTAAAAATAAACACAGGCTATGTTTATTTCACTGAAATTGGTACTTCCAAGTATGTCAGAAATTTTATGAGGAGAATATTTATAATTTGACAGTTTTATGATAGTAGGAAAAAAATTTGCAACACTATTTCAAGCTATTCTGAATATTTCACAAGGATAATGATCTTTGCAACACCAAAAAAAGACCCAAAACAAACAAAACTTTAAAAATCTGAAAAAATACCTTAGGTGTCCATTTGCCTCCATGAAGGCAAAAATCATAGTACATGTACTTGTCTAGGCAGTTTCTAAAGATTTTCTATGACAGAAATATGGCAGCTTCTCAAATAATCTAACCCACTACCTTATATTTCCTGAGGAACTCTTTCCCTCTCTCCCTAAGTTAATGTATCCTTTGTGCTGTCTACCACTTGTTTAAAGAACAGAATATTCTCTTCATCTGTGCTTCAGGCCTTTACATCTAGTATTTTTCTTTCCTTAAACTAAATATCCCTAGTTCTCCAATCCATTTTGTGCATCATGTTTTCTAGAGTTTGAATAATTTTCTTTCTCTTGCTGGGTTTTGACCAAGTGGTCTATAGTCTCTCTGTGTATCCCAAAATTAAATACATGATTGGAACTCACAACTTACCACTTTCCATGTGAGATGGAAAAATCAATTAATTTTGTTTCAGACAATACATCTATTGTACATGTACACACAACAGAATAAAAAATATTTGACTTATTATTCATTGTAACTTGCAGTTCCCTTGCTCATTTCTACTGCTTACTCACTAATCCTGCTTCTTCTATTTCTTCACCCAGTTATTGATAAGTATAAAAAATTTGGGATTTTTCCTTATTAAATATAATCTCTTGAATATCAGACTGAGTTGTTAATATCTATTTTACTTAAAACTATTACCTTAACTGCTTTCAAATCTTATCCTCCATGTCAGCACCAAAATTGATAAAATTCTTTCTTTTTACACAAGTTGCTTTTTAAGTATGGGATTGCCCGGGATGCAGGGCAAAAGAATAATCTTGCAGTTTAACAGTAAGTAAGAAATACCTAATTGCAGAATATAGTGGTCATATCACTTAGATGTTCACCTAATGATGGTTTATATTCCATGAAACAGAACATTTGTTTCTGTGGTGGGTAAGCCCGGGCTAAAATAGGTCCAACTAGGGGAAAATTAATTTAATCTATTCCATCTTAAAATAGATTCTAGTAGAATGAACAAACATTAAATCAATATTGTTTCTCCTCATCTCCTCTTTCCCATGACCAAAATCTTTTCTTCTCCTTTTTTCCTTCCTACCCTTTCTTTCCTGAGTCAGCCATACAAAGTAGCACAAGTGAAGGACACTTGTGAAATTATCTTTGTAGTTTGCCCTCCCACACCTTTCTCTGTAGAGGACTCTTGCTCTGATTTGAGCTTTTCAGGTAAATATTTACCTCCATTGTGGGTCCTCCATGAACAGCAGCAGTATCTGGTGCAATGGTACAGGCTTGGGGCTAGCTAGAAAGCTACTGGTGGGAAAAGAATCTGGAAGTGCTGGTCCATAGCCATCTGAATAGGAGCTGTCAGTGCTGGATTAACAGTTGGACACAATGATCTTAAAGGTCTTTCTCAAACTAAATGTTTCTAAGACTCTATGAAGAGATAATAGGTACCAAATTTTAAACAATGGGTTTAAATATAATGTAGATATATTCGAGTTGGTTTGCTGGTAGTTAATATAGAAGTCATTTTAGACTATAATTAAGAAGACCTTGGTTTTGATATATACTCCATATTGAGAAGACTAAAAAAAAAAAAGTCACATAAAAATATTTTACCACTGTTCATGCAGAACTAAGGAGAAATGTAGCTTCTCTGAAGTTTTCAGAGTGATGTTTAGTGTTTCTCATTTGACTCATTACTAGTACCCTGTCAACCATCCTTTCAAAGAGCTGCCTCCAATCACCTCATACATTAATGTTCCTTCACCACAAGGAACCTTGATATTTTTTAGGGACAATATACCAGCTAAGCTGTCCTCAGCATACACTGATTTCCACACCTCTTGCTGCATGATTAATGAAAAGTCAGTGGAAACAGATTACACATCCTGGCTTAATGGATGGATATACTTTATCCTGTTTAGCAGCTTTATCGTGGGGACAAGAGGAAGGACGGCTTTAAAAGAAATAGTCCCACATTACGTATAAACCACCTCAGCATGTTGAAAAATGCCAAATTAAGTGATTTCCTCAACATTACCTGTAATTATGCTGCTGAACAAATAAATTTAAGGATAAAGCCTCTATAATGGAAATTCTAGCCTAATGCTGTACTTAATGTCATCAAAATGCAAAGGCCAGTTAGTGAATTGTTAATATTTCTGTTTCTGTCCAGCTCCATACAGATGAGCCTGCAGTATGTTAAAGCTACCTTCAAGAAACACAAAGGGGACAGGGTTTTGATCTCAGAGTCATCCAATCTATAAAATGAACAGAAAATGTTCAAAGTGAGTATTTCACTAAGCCTAATTATTTTATAAGATTTCTGAATCATAAGCATTACGAGGAAGAGCCCCTTAGTATTGGAGTATTGGATTAGTGGATTCAGTGGGTTGCTTTGAGAGTCTCTTTTTCAGTATGCTTTTTTGCTGCATCATTAACTTGTCAATAAACGAATAGAGACTATTAGATAACAGACTATTATAAAATACATTTTTTTTCCCATTGAGATTTACTACCATCTTGTGAAGGACAGAATAAATACATGATATGTTATGGTATAAAATTTCTGCAGACATGGAATTAGAATATCTAGAGTTTCTGAATGGTTCAGGTCAATCCAAATAAGTGCTTTATATCCTTCTACTAAAAATAATAAAGAAATAAATACATTAAAAAGTAAATACAAAAAAAAAAAAAAAGCATGTGTGACGCACAATTTCCATTATAATTTAGTAATGATAGAATTTGCAAAAAAAAAATATACAACTTTCATCAGCCTTACTCATCACCACTCCTCATCCGTAAACTCATATCTTTTGAATATTCCTTTTAAAGCACTGTAAGAAAACAAAGGTAGAAAAAATTGAATTCTCTCTCATGCAGCCCACCCACAAAAATTCAAGGTGTCTCTGACTGCCAGGTGACACTGTGATGGTTGTAGGGATGACACAGACTTACAGATTATACTTCAAAATCAGAGGCACTTAAATTTTAATAAAAAAGACCTCCCCCCAAGCATAGCCTATCAACTAAGTAGCTAAATAAGTAAGCAGTGAAAGCAAGCCTCTAAAATTGCAAATCAATGAGCTTCAGATGGGACCCTATGTTAGATTACTTTATTTGTATGTTGTGGTCAATATTTGCAAACTTGTATTAAAAATTATTTTTCTTAAAAATAACTATGCTTATTTCAGAACTTTGGGAGTACCAAGATAAATGCCAAAGTTCTAGAGAATTTTTAATGAGATATCCATTGAGTCTATGAAATTAGAGTTCATTTGAAAATACATAATAAACCTATTATATAAAATCTACGATAAGGTAAAAAAAAGTTTATACATTTTATGTGATTTTATAAATTTTGTATCTTCTAACTTATTTTTACTACAGTAATAGACAATTTAAGATTTTTAAGACTAACTAGTTAAGAAATTGAAAGATTCGTGTTATGTATGGATTGAGACAGTAAAGATATCGAGGGAACCTGAGCACTGCAACCATAACTTAAGTTTTTCTAGAAATCCTTAACCTGGCATGAGTAATAAAAAGTATTATATAAGTAAATTTAACTGTCCATCTTCAGTTTTAGCTCACACCTTTGTCTTACTTTTGCTTTCCTTTAATTCTGAACACTTTTTGTTCTTTTTCCACATTTAATTCCTAGTCTAGCTGAGGTTTTCTTTTTTCTATTCTTTTATTGCCTATATTCCTATTTTATATCCTTTTCCTGCTTTGAAATCTTTGTTGGTTCTTCTTTCTTTTAATATCTCTTTTCCAGTTGTTTTTTTTTTTTTTTTTTTTTTTTTTTTTCCCAAGCTTTATTCTTTTTTAGGTGATATTTCTGTTGCTGTCATTTCACTTGTCTTAGATTTTTTTTATTTAATTTAATTCTTAAGTTTGCACTAGCCTGTTTTTCTAAAGAAGCTTTGCTTGTGCAAACACCATACTTTTTCAGCTGTCTATCTTTCTCACATCAGTAACTTCTCAATCTGATGGCTCATTAACCAAAGCTGACAGAACAGCGCAGAGTCTTAGAGATAAGGCACTTCCCAACAGGTTTGGGAAACTTGGCAGTTGGATGGAGGGCAGAGGTCCAAATCAATGTCCCATCAAATGAGAGGCGGCTCCTACTTGACCTCGTTCTGAGCAGCAGCAGCTGAGGATGCTGGTGCTGCTCTCAGCCAGCCCTGTGCACGCTGCAGCTTGCCTTGCCACACAGGCGAGGAGGGGTGGGTGGCAGCCGCAGACACGAGCAAGGGAAGGATCTGTGCCAGTAATCTGCAGCCATTGGACAGCTTCTTCAGTTTCCTTGCTCATTAACTTTTATTTTCCCCTCTTCCTCCTACACTGCCAAAGTTAAACTAAGCCCAATGCTTTGACTCTGCAGTAAGCTGTTACAGTGCTCAAGCTGTCCAACTTGTCCCTGATATTAATGACAACTGACTTTGATGACCAGGCCTATTCCCCTGTGTACAAAGTTGACTTATTTACTAATGCTGGATGAGGAAAGTAGATAGAATTATGGTTATCAAGTTGATACTTTTAGGAATAAAGGTGCTAAGTTACTGCATAAGAGAAGCCAAGTCAGTAGAACAGTTTCTAAAAGCAGGAGCATCTGAATTTCTGTGTTTCCATTGAACCAGGAATAAGAATTTTATGTTGTTCAATTTTTCAACATTTGCCTTTATTTGTAGGGGTATTTAGTAATCCTATTCATTCCAATCAGTGAAACAAACAAACTTCAAGTCATCTGTCGCAACAGAGGAAGCATAGTAGAAGGAGAAAAATCATGCACAATGTACACTAAATTGCTCAGGGAAAGAGATGCTTCAGCTAAAGATACATGCCTGAATCTTCACCTCAAGTACATGGAACACAAGAAGTAAACAAGTTGCAACTAACAGGAGACCCAGGTAACAACACAATACATAAATTCAGCTTTTTATAAATTAATAAAAAAGGCACGGCCTGCCCCCCCCCTCCCCCCCACTAAGGCAACGCTGCTAGAAGGGGCCAAAACTATGTTCTCTGCAGGAAACAGCACAAGTACAAGCCTCCTACAAGTCTTTCAAACTCCCACTGTCTCTGTGAAACTGCACTTTTTCCATAACAATGTTTAGCTCTAGGTTCCTCTCATATCCCACTTAGATCCTAATCAATAACTTAGATGATACAGACTCTGGTGTAAGAGATCAATTTTATGTTTAAGCTGTATGTACCAGAGATGGCATCTAAGTAAAGTTCATTACCCTTGGCCAAATACCATACCATAGGTGTAAACTGTAAAAAGTTTACATAAAAGGGCATAATCTACTCCTCTTTCAGTTACTCTATTTTGAAAAAGAGGCATCCAAGTATTTTTAATTCATTTTATTCAATATGCAATCCAGTCAGTATAAGTGAGACGTATACAGATTATATCTGAAAACAGATGCCACAAGAGAAGTATGCAATATTTTGTTTACTTTCTGGATCATTTTATGGTTCACCTGAGAGCCAGACAACTTCATCTAGATAGGTATGAAAGCACTGGAGAAGTTCCAGATCAACAGGGACAGACCTAGTAAGTTTATGAAACATTGAGAGCTGAAGGATGTCAGTATTTTCTCTGTTTTGGAGATATCTGTGACCTTTAGTCTTACCTAGTTTTACCTGGAAAAAAAAATATTGCAAACTAAGTATCAACTAAGTATCATTTAAACAACAATCTCTAGAGTTACAAAAAGAAATGAGAATATACCTGGCAAACAATACTAAAGGCAGCCTCTTAAATGAGATGATCAGGAAAAAAATATATAACATGCATATATATAAACAGTGCCTTGGAGAAATGATTTCCAGTTAGTTTTCTATTCACACTTACCTCAATAATTCTAAGTCCTCTTTCCCAAATCCCTGGAGTTTGTATTCTCCTTTTTATCATAAATAACTATCATCTTCTTCTCTACTACCTTTAATCCCACTTTATAAGAAGTGTTCATAAGAATGAATTAATTTAATAGTCTTCTTAGCCACTGCTTCTGCTAGCATGACCTACAATTCTGAATCAAAGTAATTTTTTTTTAAAGTTTGTATTTTTGGTATAATAAACTTAATTCTAGGTTGATCACTATCAAAAGGTCATTTGTCATAATGAAGCTGCTGAGAAAGCCATGGTGAAAACTGTTTTAATATACCTTTATAAACACTGGAAAGCTTGAAGTTCCTCCTCAAATAGTTCCTCTATTTGCATTTCATTTATCTAGTCTGAAGTCCAATAAATGTACTTTCAGTAGTCATAATTTAATCTAATCTAGATCATATCCTTAAAAAAATTAACTCTTTTAAATTTCATACATTTTTCAAGCTCTGATGAATTCATTCAAATAAATGACACATTTTGGATACCAGCCTTTCTAGATTAGAAACAATAGGATATCTGATGGTTGCCTAAAAATCATAGAAGTAATGTGGAAATAAGCCTGTGTGATCAAATTTCCAGGTAAAAGAGATGTGAAACTTTGTTACAAAATAATTAAAACCACTAAATTTGGATTCTGTATTTAAAGCTTAATCTGGATTTAAAATTAAAGGAAATGAACAAAAAAACTGGATTAAATTGAATTTTAAAAATTGCCAAAATATCCCCACACCAAACCACAAACAGCCCCCAAAACCAAAAAACAAGAACCTCATAAAACCATCAGGGGAGCTTATCAATCACTGTGCCTTCAGCTAAACAAAGCTCTCATTTTATCTCCAGCAACAAAGGCAGGAACTACTCCCAGTAATTTACATGCTTGCAGTTTACAGTTGTAAAATGTTCATTCCTATGTTCTTTTAAACATTGGCTCTTTGAAAAGAGATCATTTTCCTCTTTTAGATCAAAAGAGCAGGAAACTGTGTATTGAATTTCAAAAAATCTTTCTGCTGGAGTTTAAGTAATGACTAAATGAGAAGCCATGAAGTAATGGCTTTATTCAGTTTCTGTTACTGACATCAGCCTGTTTACACACTGAACTGAATTACCTCTGGTACAGTATCTTTGTGTGACTCCAGCAAAACAGCCATAGCTGAGACTTGTTTCACTACAGAGTCAGAGATTAGCTAATGTGCCTGGAAATGCTCTTTGCCAACTGTTCTTGATCTGGTGCTAACAGATATAGGAAAAAAATCACTGCACAGTTTAGCTGGAAATTCACACGCTATTGGGGCAAGCCCAAGAGGCACTGACAACTGAGGCATTCCTCTTGTAAGTCATGAAACAACAGGGCAATTGAGAGCAAAGATCATGGTATGGTGATCTCACTGTGACCATAATTTAGATTTTTGTTTTGTGTACGTCTGAAAGAGAACACATGGCTGAGAAAAAACTTTGTGAGAGAGGAGAAATTATTTTCTAATAAAATAGCTCATGCAAGTTCTGTCTTGTTTTTGTCTTAAAACTGAAGTCAGCCCCAAAACCACAAAGTTAAACTTCTAATGTAGGCTAAGTGACATGAGCATTAAGTAATGACTACAGGAACACAGAAATGCCATTGTGTCAGTAAAATAGAAACTTATCTACATTTTAATTAAGTTAGGGAATTTGGTATGCACTTTTTCAATTATTTGATAAGCATATTCTTATATTAAAAAATCTATATTATCGAAGTGCCTTCCTCTTAGGTAAGGAGAATGCACCACAAAATAAGCTAGCAGAAGCCCCTTTTCTCGAATTACATATATATTTAGGGGAAAAACAAAAAAGCAAAACCCACTGAATTGCAATCTAGTACTTGGTTTGCAGTACTGCTGCTTTCTTTGTATCTTGCTTCTTCTTCGTCATTGTCAGTCATAAATTGTTGATTTTTTTTAAACTGTGGAGTTGTGTAACATTCTTATGTAAATGTTTCCTTATCCTCCAAAGCAGCAGACTTCTGCTGAGAAGACAAGCAAAACTGCAGGGCTCTGCAACAAGATTTGAGGACTTGAGATGTGACCTCTAGGTGAGTGCATTTTAACCAGGAAATTGGATTATCATGCATAACACCATTAGGGACTGCTTCTCCTTTGCTTGATTTAAAAAGGCATAGAGAAACTCCTCCATGAAGCTCAAGTTATTAGTGCTTATCTTGGAAAACTCTGCTCTGAATTCCTGAAGTTATATAATGCTAGGTTTGTCAACCTTCACACACAGCCATAATGAGAAATATGGTGCAGGCCTCCAACAACCTGTTGAGCAGTTCCACCCATATGACTGACCATGCTGAGTCCATCAATCAAATTTTTTATGCAAGGCATCATTCTCGGCTGCTGAAGCACAGGCTAAGGGTATCCATGTTGTAATTGAAGTTACTATGTTGTAATAGTTCTTGACGTTTAAAAGCCACATTTCAGGCAATTCTCAGAAGTTTACTACTTTTACAATGAAGAGGAGAAAAGATGTAATAAGAAAGCAGTTCTCATTCTTGCCCTGCTCATTATCTTATATTTTTGATTTATCCTTCAGAAGTTGAATAGCTTGAGACAAAGCAAAATCATTCTTGGCATCTGATTTAGGTTCAGCCTTCCTCTAGTCCTTATTAGTGCTACAGTTCCTTGCTTGAAAGGGTACAAGCAGCTTAGATTCTCCCTTAATTCATTCCAGAGCATGTTAACCTTAGAGATGCTTATTTGAAGTGAGTTGGGGAAAAGTATTTTTTCCTTTTGTTCAACAAAGTAAAGCTATGATGTTTATCCTCATGCAGTCCAGACTCTTAACTGATTTTAGAAGAAGAGAAAATGACATCAAATTCATCTGGAGGCTTCAGCCAAATCAAATAATTCCCGTCTCATAAAATATGCTTTTAGGCTCTGATTTTTAATTTACCATTAGAAAATTTTAAATTGTCCATTAAAAACACTACTGAGGGGAAAAGAAAAAGTCAAATGAATGATTTTGTAGAACTTATTGCTGGAGTTATAATTATGTCCTCAGAACATAATTATTTAGAACTTTTGCTTTAGTGAATCTTCTGAATAGGCAGAATTATTAAGATTCTGAATTAATTAACATCAAGCTTGTAACAGTTTTAATATATAACTCAGGAGAAGAGAGGGGGGTCAAGGTAAGGCCAGGACTTAGGGCTTAACATGCTTTTTTCTTTTAGGCTTCTGAGGTGTCAGTAGTTTTGACAAGTAGCTTTTTTGTAGCAAAACACAAAAGCTCCCATGTACAAGCCCTAGAATGATTAACATGCATTTGATGAGGAAAGGTTTTAGAAGATTTTCCAACCAGTATTAATGTTAACATCATGCCAAACTATAAAAGTAAGCAGGTTTGATCATAAGAAAATGACACAAAGTTCAAACAGTCTAGCCAGTGACAATATTGCCAATGTAGTTGCAGGATCATAAAAAGCAGGCATCTGAATATGAAGCTTTCAGTTAATTTTCCAATACCTCTTCCTAAGTTTCTCAGTAAAATTGAGCAATTTCAATAAATGAGTATTGAAGAGGGAGATTGTCACATTTCTATAGAAAAGCAGAAAATGAAATGTAATTGTTCACATTAAAATAAAATATATTTGTCATCATCTGAAAAACAATAAGCATTATTGATAAAATAACATGACTTGGTAAAAACCTTTATGAAAGCTCTGAAATTAGGATTTTACAATTGATATACCAGCTTCACTACCTCATTCAATGCTTTTACTATCTAATTGCCTAAGGTCATATTTTATTTAGTGACTTCAAAGCGCATGGCATTTCTATTGATTTTTGAAGTGGCACTAAACAAATGCCTCTCCCAAACTGTTCTTCCATAAGTTGATGCAAATCAGGAATTCCTGTGGTTTATTTCACTTATTTTATATACTTTTAAGAACAGAATAGGATATTCCCTGGAAGTGTTTTTTCACTGCCTTCTATGGCAGCCAAAGCACCTGTGTCAACATAATTTCTGTAAATTACAGTAGAAAGGTGTTGCGTCTTGTACATAAAGTCTTATGCACTTTGTCAGAAGTGTAATGGGGAAGACACTCCTCCATTCCCTTTTCATGTTTCCCCTTACTATCAAGCTAGGGATTCATCCTTCTTGCTACAGCCTTTATGTCTCTATTCTTTAATGAGTATTTGACTATCCACAAAGCTGACTAGCATTTTTTTTGAGGTTTACAAAAAAGCGCTGAAATGAGATTCAGCTATAGGATCTTCATTAACACATTCTGGTTTTCAAAAGTGGGGAAACTTTCTCCCAGATTGCTGCATAGGAAAAGTCAAGGTAGATATGCTATGTTAGCCCAAGGGTGTTTAGTCTTTGTGTTGTATAGCGGCTGCAACAGAAAAATGTAAGCACATTTAAACCAACAGTGGTTTAAATATTCAACTATCACCTTCTGATTGGAAAGAATTTGAGAGTGGTTTGCAGGCCATTTAATTATTTCTTCTTTTCCTCAAGGATAACATTCTGAGCCCAAAGTTGTGTTAAAAAAAAAAAAATCACATCAGAACAAAAATATGACTGAACAATTAAGTCCAAGTAAGAAAACATGACCTTATTTAATTTTATTTGTGGTATTCTAAATATGTCTAATAATTTATTAAAGTCATTTAATAAAAATATTTTTTCCTCCCTATACTTCATGTCTATATTGAAATGAGTTATGCTAGACAAAGAGATATTGTTTTCCAAAAGATTTGGTGCCAGAAAATTATAGAGATTATATGCAAACCTTACTTTGACTACTTTAGAAATTAAATTGAATATTGCCTTTCTTTCCTTTCATCCAAAATCTTCCCAAAAGATTTTCCTTTGCTAAGTGCATCTAGAAACATAACTGACACTTAAAAAGACCCTGAAATATATTTCTGAAATTGAAGAATTCCTTCATAGTTCAGAAATTTGTCACTAGAAGATTAGTTCAAAACAATCATATCAGACTTTAACCGTTGACCTTTCATTGGTGATGGAATGATTTCTCTTTATGGCTTATCTACAAATGAGACTTGTACTGACCCCAGTACATCATGTCTGCCTTATTACTGTGAGTTAATAGTATTCTAAGGACTCGCTTTGTTCTCAGCTCCACTGTTTATTCATTTTACCCAGGGGTCAGTGCTTGCTCAAACCATCAGTAACTGCTGAAAATCTTCATATTTTCTTTTGAACCAGCTGCTGATTCTGAGACAAAAGGCCTTATATGGAAATAGTAGTGAAGACCTAGAAAAAATATTTTCCAAGCATATGTTAGAGGAATAACATAAGGTCTGACAGAATTATTTTCTAGGATTTATAATATAATTAGACATTATTCAAAAAAACAAAGGCATTTTATACAGAAATGGATTAATAATACAAACCAGGGTTGACTGATATAGTTACAGGTACAGTGATATCATTCAATAAGTTCTCTAATTTTTTCAAAAGACAATGTACAAACAATTTTCTTTATTATTGCAAATAGAAGAATAAGTAAAAAACAGTGTTTTCTAGTATTTTGGACAATTCTGAAGTAATGAATTTGTCTTTAAAAAGTAGAATCAAAGGAAAATGACTGGTGGGTCTTCCTACTGAAACCCCATAATTGAATATTCTTTCTGTCTTTTCAGCTACACAGGTTGTCTGATTTTAAATAGTAAAGGAAAATGTGTCTGCAAGAATGGGCTTAGTAAAAATGTTACATAAACCATGTAAGTTAAGGTTTTTAATGTAAATCAAAGGGAAGAGATTTTAAAACTATTCCTTCAATGCAAAAATAACACCATTACACTGGATCACATGAGGCCAAATGTATTTCTTACAACTCATTGAAAGGTCAGAGTAAATACCAATGGCATAGAACTCCCCAACCCTAAACTGTCTGGAAAGTTGCTTGAGTAAGGACATTAGTTTTAAGTTCTAACTTTAGTTTAAAGACATACTTAAGATGGAGTCAGAAAAAAAATTCTATGTCTATCAAGTGAAACTGAGATGAAAAATAGGTCCAAGAGCCCACATTCTGATGAGTCTGAGGAGATGGGTCTTCTGCTCTCATGTGTTTTTGAGATCACCTCAGTAAAAGTGCCTCTGCCAAGGTGGAACATGATGATCACTAACTGGCCCCTATGAGGTCCCAGAGGAGGTTGTTTAATGTGTGTGTAGCACATCAGTTCAATCGGGGCCACTGCAGAAGGGTGCTGTATCGGCAGGAGGCATTACTTTCCAGGCTCATTGCCCTAGCTAAATTCAGCAGCACAGCAGTAATTTCCCCTGAAATTTGTTGTCTCATAGACATTGCCTGTGTTTAAAAGATGGGCTTACGAAATAACCAGAGCGAAGTAATTCTGTCCCTAAAACACATAGCTGACAGGCTGCTTTTTTGCCCTGAAACATGATATTCTGTCTTCTTACATATTTTAGTTGACTGATTTATTATATATCCTTTAGGTGAGAGACAACTGACTGTCCACGGACTGCAAAATATTTTATCTGGTTAGAAGTTCTGGTTTACTGAAATTTAAACAGTTAAGAGTGAAATATATTTTAGCAAGAGGGTTTTGTTTGGTTTATTGGTTTAGTTTGTTTGTTTTTTTAAGGGCAAAAAGGAATTGCAAAATGTTGGCATTTTGTTACTACTTTGACTTTTAATGCAATTTAATTTTTTTTACATTAACTTTTCACTTTAAAACATCTCTCATAACAACTAGAAAGTTTTTAATTCCTCTGAAAAGCATTTTCTTCCAAATTTTACTCTGAAAATATTTGATGTTTAGTATTTCTTTAAAAAAAACACCACAGGATTTGCACTGAAGATATAATCCTTATCTGTCTGCTTCTAGTAAGGGAAAAGATAATACATATGTGCATTATATATTCATTATAAATACATGTATCAAAACACACACATATTTCAAAGGAGATGTGTGGAGAAGGACTTGGGGGTACGGAGGATAAATAACTCAGCATCACCTGGAAATGGGCACTTGCAGTCTGAAAAACCAAACACATCTTGGAATGCATCAAAAGATATGTAACCAGCAGGTTGAGGGAGGTGATTCTGGTCCTCTGCTCTGCTCCTGTGAGACCCCTCCTGGAGTGTTGCATCCAGCTATGGGACCCTCAATATTAGGACATGGAGCTGGAGCGGGTCCAGAGGAGGGCCACAAAGATGCCCAAAGAGCTGGACTACCCCTGTTATGCAGACAGGCTGAGATTTGGGGTTGTTCAGCTTAGAGAAGATCCTAAGGAGACTTTAAAGCAGCCTTCCAGTACCTAAAATATAGCTTATAATAAAGCTGCAGAGGGACTTTTCAGAAGGGCATGTAGTGGTACGACAACAGGGGATGGTTTTCAGTTGAAAGAGGATATATTTAGACTAGATATGAGAGTAGTAAAACAGTGGAACAACTTGCCCAGCAAAACTGTGGATGATCTATGCCTGGAAGTGTTCAAGGCCGGGTTGGATGAGTCTCTGAGAAACTTGGTCTTTGGAAGGTCTCACCACCTCTGGCAGAGTGCTTGAACTAGATGATCATTAAAGTCTCTCCCAACCCGAACCATTCTATGATCTTATGATTCTATAATAGATGTAAAAGAAGAACTGAAGCCTATTTTTTTCATAGTTAAGTAATCTGTCATTCTTATTGAATACAACTGGGGCAATAGTATAGTTAAAAAGCAAAAACAGGCACAGAAATGGCATTTTCAGTATTGTGTTATGCAGTTCTGTTCAGAAACTTCAATTAATTTACCATGATGATAAAATGTATGAGAAGTGTTTACACCTCCAGTGGTCCTTCCCTTGAGCAGCTGCACAGCAGAATTATAAGCCACACAGAGACAAGTTATAGGATTCATGACAGACAGAGAGGGAATTGTCTTGTCAGTCTCACAAGTGTGAGGATTACAAATGGAATCTCATCAAATGTAATTTCTATTCCACTTTGTACATCAAATGCCACAACTGAAATTCCACATTCTACTGTGACTGAATGAACTTGCTCCTTCTGGACAGCTGCATTTCCTGAGCCTCCCAGTATTCTGAAAAGATAACAAAACTGTCTGTAAGAATTAGAAGTGAAAGATGAGATAAATAGCCAGAATTTGGTGGTCGTTAGTGCCGTGGTTTTTCCTATCTCACTGCAAACAATAAAAGACGGGTTTCTTCAGCTTGCATTAAGCATCTTTTCATCAAGACCATTGTACTCTTTGGTGAAATGGTGGGAAATACTTGATATTACAAAAAATTTAATTGCAAGCATATACCAAAAAGAAAACAATACTTTTCCATCCTGTCTGTTTTTCTTCTGTTTTACAAAATCTTACACATTTTTGTATCTTTAGAGAACAAAAAGTATTTTTCAGTTCCTTGTAGATGTAAGGTTTATCTGAGGTAGTCTCAGGTGCTATCAAAGGTGCTAGCTATTTTTAAAATCACCGGCAATACCGAATAATGTTGTCTTTACATGTACAGTAATTCCAAAATGTAACCTGGACATTCCTAGGAACTCCATGATGAGAGCTAGCAATGTTTAATTTCACCTTCAATCTAATTGCGCAATGGTAGCTAAGCAGTGTCTAGCAGGTCATGTGAGGTCGGGACCAGCACATGTATGTTTGTGTTTCATTTATTGCAAAATGAAATGGGATTTCCTGGTGATCCTAACTAGTTCTGATTCAATAATGTCTAGGTTATTATTTCAGTCCATGTTCAGCAGCAAGTTGTCGTGGTTTGACATGGAAGTGAATTTTTTTCCAGGAAGTTGGGTCAGGTGGTCAGGTTTGGATATTGGCACCTGGAGTGACCACTGAAAGTATGGACACGCCTCTGAGAACACCGGGGGTTAAAAGCAAGAACTCCCAGGGGAACTGTCTCTTTGGTTCCGGTTGTCAGAGAGTGCAGATCTCCCCTGCCCAGCCATGGGCTGGGCGGGGGAGGGGAAGCCACGCGGCCTTGTCCAGGTAGGCCGAGGGGCTGAAGGTCTGGAACCGAGCCAGCTCCTGTGGACGGAAGGGTGGAGAGAAGCAGAGATGCCTTTGTTCCCCCCCACAGAGGGAAAGTGACAGAGAGCCTGAAGGCACCTGGAGATTTGCCGGCAGAGGAGAAGGAGAAAGGGGGGGGGGATGGTGCCCAGCGTGGGAGACGGAATGCTGGACCGAGATATCAGCCGTCCAGGGAGTCTGAACTTTTAACCCTTTCCAGGAAATGAGGGCTTTGTAAAATATTACTCCTCCTTGATTTGTAGTGGAAGAGAGACAGTTCGGGACCTGACATGTTAGAAGAGGAATACTTAGATGGGAGGAGATGATGAAGTAGCTTTTGGCTGAACTTTTCTTGTTAGCCATGGACTGAACCAAAATCTCCTGCAATAGAGACTGCATTTTAGGGGGATGCAGTGGTGACCCAAGGAGACCTGCTTCAGCTTCTAACAGCACAGGAATGGCAAGAACAGAAGAAAGCTGAAGAGGGAATGGTGATGCCCTCTGTCTTCAGGAAGAAGATGATCTCTGTTCTTGGACCCTTGGCCCCAGGGGAAAATGGGGGGGACTGTAGTCCCAAGATGAGAAACTGAACTGTTGTATCTTTGGGTCTGTGGCAAAGCATCCTTAAAGGAGCCCTATGAGCAGTCTGTCCATGCACGGTGGTGAGAGCACTGTGACACGGAAAGGAGAGTGTCACACTGGCAGATTTTCTCCAGGCGGTTGCCATGTGTGACAGAGAAACACAGGAGGTGGCAACTGTGTTTCCTGGGGGGGTCTGTGGTGCAAGAGAGACTTCTCTCTCCCTTGATAGCTTGAGTATTGATTATCTGAAGGGTGGTAATTTGATCAGGAATCCCGGGTGATGTTTCATGGTGGGTGTTTTGGAAATTGGGAGGAGGAGGGGTGTTTTAAAAGGTCTTCATCCTGGATTTAGTGTATGTGTTTTCTGTAGTAGTAGTAGTTTAATAAAGTTTTTTTTTTCCCTTTGTTATTAAGCTTGGGCCTGCTCTGCTCTGTTCCTGATAACATCTCACAGCATTTATTTGGGGAAGGTGCATTTTCATGGGGGTGCTGGCATTGCGCCAGTGTCAAACCATGACACAAGTCCCATGATGATCTGACAAACCCTTTGAAGCAGGTGGCTTTGCTCTACAGCCACTTGCCACCGATGGCATCTCTGTTGTATGAAGAGAGATGTCACTGCTTCGCTCTCAGTGATTCATATCTTTTCTGAACACAGTAATTCTGTGCTTTTGACTATTGTTCTTTGGAAGTCTGTGGTTTTAACCACAAACAAAAGTAATTCTGATTTTCAGCAACCTTGCACAGATAATGCTGAATAAATGTGCCTATGTTATATTAAAATGTATGTTCATATACAAATACAATAGTTAAACATGTAAATAATATATATATATATATATATATATATATATATATATATATATATATATTTCAATATTATTTACATGTTTAACTATTGTATTTGTATATATATATATAGGTAAAAGAAGCAAATCACTCTTCACTAATAATGGAGAACACAACCAAGGGACTATTATGGTAAGCTGGAATCAAGATTTAAAGCAGACAATATTAGTGTAGGGGTTAAAAAATGAATGTTTTCCTGAAGCAACTGCCACAACCTGGGCTAGCTCTTAGAACTCTGGCACCATGCCAGGAGTGGGGAAGTGCCTCAGTATGAGGAATTACCAGAGGCAGAACCTTTAGAGGCACTTGCTCTACGGTGCCAGACACAGGCCATGACAGGGACCAGGCAGAGGAAAAAGGAGGAGGCTCTCTGTCTTGAGGTTCCACAAGGAACAGTTTATTCCAGGTGAAGGGAATAGGACAAAAAGCCCCTAGCTGTATTGTCCAAGGGGTTTTGTACAAGTCAGGGAGAGGATACAAACAGCTAACCAATGGGAATCCTCGGGGAGGAGTGAGGGGATTACATCAAGTGTCTGAGGCCAATTGGGGTAGGAGGGTGGAGATGGTGGGTCACATGGGACAATGGGGCTTCGAGGAGTGGAATTACAAAAGGGTGTTGCAGTCAGGGATTGCTCCGAGGTTTAAGTGGCAGAGAAGGTTCGGGAATCAAGGGTTGGGTTGCCTTGACAGGCAGGGAAAGAGCTGGAACAAAGGCCAGAGAATGGCATGAGGGACAGCTTTGAGGGTGGGTAAAACCCAGGGGTAAACCAGCTTAGGGAGAACATGGGAGTACAACAGAATGAACCACTTAACAAGGAATCAATAAAATAAATTCTAACTGCAACTTTATGCTAGAAGACAAATCTGGGAAATTCTGTTGTTACTTAAACCTGAAAATACATATGTATTAATGTATGAAGATGTACTTTCAACAGCTGCAATTTTAGCATGCAGATAGTTGCAGCGTGGGTTTTCGCTCTCCCCGGCTGCACGCGGCTCTTGGGAGCCCGGCTGTGGCATAGCTTCCACGTGCTGCCAGGGTTTTCTGCTGTGGGTTCCCGGGCACAGCTCCATGTCTTGGGTGCGTGGGCTGGCCAGCCTCTGTTACCGTGCGCTAGGGATCCGGTAAAGAGGTAAGGAATTTGTCCATTTACTCCATGCTTGGCAGGAATGGTTTATTGAACACGTGGCGCAGTTCGATGGAAGGACGCGACTGCTCCCAGCACTTGCATGGGAGAAAATGGCATCTGGGTGCCGGCGGCATAGGGTTTTATGGAGGGGCGGGGCAAGAGGATCCACGGCCTGCTGTCCAATAGGGGTGGCTGCCGTGGCGGTGACGCCAGCAACAGCGACCAACCAGAGAACCCCGCAGGGGCGGGCACCGAGCCACGGGCTGAGCGGGATCGTGTGGCTTGGGGTGGCCAGCACGGGGTTTCCCGGGGCCGGATGGCAGGGTGGTTACAGGAGCGGCACAGGGGTAAGAATCCGGCAGCAGGCAGCGTGGGGCCAGAAACCGCGGGGGGGAACAACACGGGGGAAACGCGGGATTACAGAACTTGACTTATTTTAACATAAATTAAAAACCTAATCTAAACCCAAACTCCAGGATGCAACAGATAGTTTGAATTTCTCTGATGTCACAAACCAATCATTTTGAATGAGAGTTTAACTAATTTTGCATTTAATTATAATATACAGCTGCTGAGATTTAAGACATTTTTTATTTAAATTTAGTTTCTACTAGAGTGGCAGTGTGAAGAAGTATGATATTTCTTAAAATTACATATTTTTAGTACTAAATATGACATTTGAAGTGACATAATTTTAATTAATTTATAACAAAATAGTCCTAAATTCTTAAAGTCTTTTCTTCTGAAGTTAACATCCTCAGTTTAGGGAAAATGCAACATGTGCAACATATGTTAATTTAAACCAAAAAGACTTATTCAAAGCTTGTATTGACATATTTTTGACATTTGACATACAATATGCATGAGGACAACATTCAGATTGCTAATTTATGGATGAAAAAGTTAGAAGAAGGAAAACTGAAGGTTATTCTAGTAGTGCTAAGTGTTATTCGTATGGAATGTATTGAAAAATAAATTTAGATATCTTCCCAAACACTGACAACTAGAAAATGTTTTCAAAGTGATCTTTTTTTTTTCTGAAGAAAGCATATAGTTCTACTGTGTTTTGAGCTTTTTTCAGGCAGTCAATTCTACTTCTACCTATTTATAAACAATTATCAGAGCCCTATGAGATTAATCAAAATGAGTCTTGAATCATTTCAGTTAATTATACCAAGCAGAAACTTGGCTGAGAGGGTCAAGTGTCTTAATATGCACTCAAAGTGCTCAGCATTCTGGAATAAAATTACTTTGATCTTTGAAAAAAATAATAAAAAAGGAATGAATATTGCTAACTGCATAGTTATATATTTTTCCAATACATGTATTTTTCTCTAAAATGATTTAATAGAGGACTGGAACTTCACAAAACAAAATTAATTTTTTTCACAAAAACCTTACTTTCTTTATAATCTAAGCTGAATATCACAGATCTATAAAGGACCAGAAAAAAAAAAAACCAAAAAACAAAAAAAAAAAAAACCAAAAACACAAAAACCAAACCAAAAAAACCTGAAAATTGCAAAACATCCTTTCTAGAAAAGAATTGTGTGCTATAAATTAGTTGCCTTATGGGCTTAAATTGAAAATATGGAGAGGAAAAAATAGTTGCCTGTCATTTGTCTTTACTTCCAAGAGAATAAATATACTGAGTCATCTGGAAATCTTGGGTTTCACCATTTGTTTGGTTTTATATGGTGTTCATTTGAGAGTACAGAGACTTGGGAAAAAGTGCTCACAGCCAAGATGGATGCGGACATCACCTGTATCTGTCCGCATGGCAGAGCAAAAATAAAATTGGTTCTTCATTGGAGCAATGAGACATATGGGTAAAGAAGGAATTGTATACAGTTAATATTTAACCATGTTTAATTTTACACATTATTTTCACAACATGGACATTTGCTTAAAATGTTTAATATCTTGTATGAATTATTTTAGATATAAAGAAATGTATGTGGTTTGTTCATTTAATACTAATGAATAACTGACAAAGATCAAATGTTATTAATCTGTTTGCATTTGTGAAACATCAATGCACAAAACATATTTTGGCTCTATTTCCTTAGCTATCTAGGACATTATCAGCCATGCAGAACCATATGTCACCAGAAACAGTTATAAATTATCAGCTCCTTATTCTTTTAGTGCTGAGGAGGGGAAAAAAAAAAAAAAAAAGCTCAAACACCAAAACTGAAAAACCTCAGGGGGAAAAAAGTAAAACTTCTTTATATACATTAAATGGATGTCTTAAAAATTTAATTTTGGGTCTCACACTAGTTTTAAGTTGAAACATTGAGATTTAAATTTCTGGCAGCATTAACCCTTTTTTAATTACTGTCCTTCTTAGAACCACATGCAGAACTCTTAGGTTCTGCATCTAAACATCCAAGCAGCTACTTTGTCAGTACGATTCCTCTTCTATATCAGAGACTCTCCACAGATTGCTTTCTATAGGGGTGTACATCACCCTAGACAAAACTTAGAAGCAGTTGCATAATTAAATGGCTCAAAGAGTTTCCCCAAAAAGCAATTTGAACAGCATGGTTTCTACACTTTTAAAAGTAGAATTCAAATTCAGAGCCCTAAATATAGATGCCTACAAAGGAGTTCTTTACATGAGATTTAGCCAAGTATTCATTAGCTCCAAGAAAGGTTTGCAGAGATGCCAGGCTCTCTATATGCTTGATCAAAGTTAGTTGTGTCACCCCTAGTGGTTAGAAGGCATCCACCTGTAGAAAGTTTTAGGTCTTTCTTCAGAGGTGCCAAGTGTTGCAATTACAAACCACAAGTTTGTAAGGATGGCAACTTTTACATAAGCAGTTTCTAGTCTCAAGAACTCAAGTTACAGTTTAGCAAATGTATTTATTTAATAAATACCAACCGTCCTTAGGCCTTTTTTTTTCCCCTGCAACAGACTAATACAGAAAATGCTTGTTTGGAGAACCTATAGGAATGATTTCTCCAGTATGTGCATTATTTGTAGATATTAGTCTTTAAATATGCTAATTAAAATATCTGCTTTTGAAAACTGTGTTACCAGACAACTTTGCCTGGATAAAAAGCACAAGCAAAGCCTAATCCTGAGCTAATATTGCAATACATTAAAAGTTAAAGAAAGAATATATTTCTCTCTACAGGTCAGAGTTTCAGTACTGAGAAGTATTTCTTTTTTTCCCCCAAAATAACATTTCACTATTTCACTGGAAGAATCAGATTTGCATCAGAGAATTTTGTAAGTTAGACTTCAAGGTTTTTTTAAGGATATAGATTGTACCTCTTGAGTTTTTAAATTAGCATGTTTACATATAGCTTTGCTCAGTTAAAAAGCACAGACAAAAAAAGTGATGAAATAAGTACACTCCTAAAATGCATTAGTGAAGAGGGTATTGCATAGGGCTGAACTAGAATGTCAGTCTTAAAAAGAAACATTGAGTTAACAAGAAGAGTTTTCTTCCATGCGTTCCTGAGATAAAGATTTATCACTAGCTTGTTGAGCTTGACTGACTATGAAAAGAAACAAGCAATTTCACCTCAGAGACAGCACATCTTCAGAATTTACTGTGACACCCTGACTTTCAGTCAAGTCCTCACAGAAAAGCCCTATGATTCTGCTTGCTAGAACTCAGGCTCAAAGTTTAATTTAATGCCAGAAGTTAAGTTTCAAATTTTCAGCTGGAACTGGAACAATTAAATTGTTCAGCTTGATTCTGTCTTTAAATTTCATCAAGGGGTTATGTTAAATTGTTTTACCAGCTTCATAAGTTATACAGTTTACTGTTAATGGAACATGTTTTGGGGCTTTTTTAGCACTCCTATTTCGTTTCCAGAGCTGAAAAGAAGTTTCTGGGGTGCTTTGATCAAGACAGAAGATTTTCAAGACAATTTTTTAGAGATTATAGGGTTTTAAAAACAAGCCCATGCTGTATGTACTGCAGAGCCAGAGAGTTGAGATTTTTTTGCATTTGAATTAGAATTAGGTTTCATGGGAGCTCAGCCAGTGAAGCCTGCAGAAGTTCTCTAGAGAGCACTTACAGAAAATTATTTTCCTCAAATCATATGCTTTTTATGGTTGAATACTGAGAGTCTGATTTTATTTCCTATGGAAATCAGGGTCAATATGGTTTTTTTATGTTCAGAATATGACAGGCACTGGAAGGTAGTTTCTCAATGTCTGCTAAATCCCTGTGGGGGATACTGTGGAAGGCAAAGGAAAGGCAAAATCGTTGAGATAAAAATGAATTTGCTTTTTCTGCATATTTTTCTGCTTCTTAAAGATAAATCACTCTTTATTTTTCTATTGTATAGCTATAAGGCAGACAGAGAGCATATATTATGTTTAATTTCTTACTGACTTTATGGCACTCAAACAAATGGTACTTTGCTTTTGAATTATTTAAAATTGGTTATTTCTCTGTATTATCCCCTAGGCTATGGATGCTAATTCAAACTGATAATTCTGCTCTAACACTAAGAATATTTCAGGTATGATCAGAACCCTTTTGATGACGTTACCCCTGAGCCTAAAGTTCTCATCTGTGCTGCTGTTTGTTGCTGACATTTTGGACATTAACTCTGCTCTGATGTTCTTTGCCAGGAGTAAGGATTTCACCATAGTGATTTTGTCTATTCAACAAGAAGAAAAATCTGGTTAGAATCAGAAAAGAGGGAAGAGGAAAAAGAAGTAAGAAAGAAAACTGTCAATTATATCAAATAATGGCAAACAAAAATAATTGCCTTTGGATCTTTTCTATGAATTATCTTGCTCTAGTATCATTACAGGACTTGAACAACCTATAATAATGGTTATTAGAGTTTTATATTGCAAAATAGACATAATAATGAATAATGCAGAAAAGGTCGTGTCTTTAGGACAATGATTATATTCTTACACAAGATATAAGGCTGAAATAGTGAAGGAAGAAACAGAGAAAAGGGGAAAGATATTCTTCCAAATCAATGTATAGAATAAAGGAAATCAAGGTTTTCTTAAAAGGAAAAATCCTCAATTCATTTATTCTTTTCATTTTAGAGGTTACTAGCTAAAAATAATAGCAGAAAATACTTTTAAAGCAACTTCGATGGTGATACCATCGATGGTGATACCCTCAATGGTGATAACCATTTTTCTGGTTAATATACTGCTGTGCTAAAGAACAAGCTCTGGTTTCAGAGATAAATTTGGTCATAAATCCTGTGTCAAAAATATGTAAGTTAAAATGTAATAATAATAAACATTTTAATTTTGAATTTGCTCACTAAAAGAAAGGAACAGCTTCAAATTCTGAACTGAAATTTAGGTTTGCATTGTTCTGATTTGTGCAGAAATTTCAGCAACTCACTTTTTGAACTCGCCTATCAGAACAGTATTGTAACTATGAACCCGGATTAGAGATCTGTGAGTGAGTTTAGCATAGTGTTTATGAAAGATTCTTTTAATAGGAGTCCTCAGCTCTGACCATAGGATAATTTGTCTGTGCAAATTTTGTGCAATAGTATTAACTTCCTTTTTCCTGCAAATATTTAATAAATTGATCAGAAGGTTCATACTTAAATGTATTCAGCTTTTATGCTTGTAGTTGTATATGTTAGAGGGAAGGAAATGAAGCATGCAGCTCCTAAATGAGAGAACTTCAATGAGATAATCACAGATTATACTACATAAGATCTTTTCACACCTTCTTTCTACTCATTAATTTTACAGAAGTAGACTTTAAAAGACATAATATTTTTCTTTGACAAAAGTAAATTATTAAACTTCTAATATAAACTATAATGTAGCATGCACCATTTGAGCCTCCATAATCAAAATCTGAGACATAAATGGAGTATTACAAAATGTTCACAAAGTTTGCATTTGAGACTCATTGATCTCTATGTTTATTTATTGTTTATTTTCACTTTATGTAGATAATTTTGAGTAACTATTTTTAACATAGCTCTTAATATCCCAGGTATTTATTACTCATTTACTTGTTTCTCACACGTCACCTTCTTTGTGATTACCTTATTAAAATACTGTTGTTTGTGTCCTGTTCAAGGTTCTTCTGGTAATGTTCAGAAGCATTTTTAGAGTATTGATACCTGAGAAAAGCTTGAGCAAACTGAGCTTCTAGACTTTAAGGGTAAAAGTAGCATTCTTTTTATGTTTGGTCTGCCAATGAAGGTTTGTTTATGTTAGTGATTTCCTTCAATAAATTCACTTGAGGTATGTAATACTTCAATCTCCAGCCAAAAGAGAAGTCTTATTTCTAGTAGATTCTAGTTTCAGTATGGGCAGACCAATGCTTTCCTTGTGTATTCCTAATGCCTTTGGAACTCATTCATTATTTAGACTTTCAGTTAGAAAAATAATGGGAAACTCTTTTTCTTTCATGCATTTCTTCCATTAAACTAGTTGAAATTTTGGCTCAAACTATGAAGTAAGAATTTAGTCAAGTAATGGATACACTTGTTTACATTTTGAATGACTAACTGGATGAATTTCCAGGTCACTATTCAAGTGAACTGAAGGTAGACTTGCCAGCTGGTAACATTTCCTATCAGTTGGCTTATGGTAGTGCCTGGTATCAAAGTGACGCCTGCAAAGCAAGCAGCACTGTTGATTTTAAAATAACTGTTTTACAGTTTAAAAAGAGATCATGAAAAGACCTATTCTTTTCTTGACTCCAGTTCAGATCTCCCTCTAGGCCTGAAACAGTTTCTCCCTCTTTCATGCCATTGTCAGAATTAAAATCTTCTTCCTTTTTAATTTGAGAAGTAAAATTAGTTTGAATACCACATCAGAAGGCAAATTCCACTCCGGAACACAATGAACTGTACTTTCTTTTATGGATGTATTAAAGATAGCCAAACAAGGTTAATAGTGATAAAGAAAAAGGATATGAGTTTATTCCTGTGCAACTGACATCAAAGGGTGATGTTTGAGACTAAAATAAAAGCTACAACACTTATCTCATAAACTATTTTTGGGGTGTGTGTGAGAAAGTAAGGTTTTTATTCTACAGTGACAGCAAAATAAAACAAGCCTCAATTGATTCATACTTGATTGTTAGCTGGCTAACTCAAAGAGGCTCATTATTGACTTCAGTACTCAATGGTGCAAAAGATACTTTGTGGTTAATACTGAAAGAGTGCTAATGTATGTGTCTGCATTTCAGACTAGTAAATACTGATGTTCACCTTAGCTGTAGGCACAGTTAAAACCAGGCCTTTTGATTTTTTTTCTTATGAGGTATGCAAAGGTGTGTGTATAAGGTCATGACTTTCTGTGGCATGTGATGTGGAAGTTAATATTATATTCTATTGCATTCACCTTCTACTTGCTTTGCTAGATATCTTAACTGCTGCAAAGTCACTATATTTTTTTACTTTGAGCACACTTTTTGACTTTAAAAGCTCTTTTTCTGGTCACAAACCTTATTAGTATGTTTAGTCCTATGATTTTGTAGACATAAATACATGTATGAATCCATTTTCTTTGTTCTATGTGAAGTAGATAATTATACGACATAACCAATTCAATCTGCAAAAAAGGACACCTTTATTAAAGAAAAACTTCTCATATCATAGTTCAGTATTTATCTCAATATGACCAAATATTGGCACTCATTTGGAACATGAGGGAAGATTAGCAGACCTTTCTACAGAAGCCAGCTTGGACAGACTTAATAGTAGGATTTGTCACCAAAGCAGTGACAATAGTTGCCTCTGGGATCCTGTGACAGTAAACTTTTGGAAAGACCAAAATCAGACCCTGTCTCCTCCTGTACTGGGTAAGTAAATATCAAGCACAAGTCTAACACTGATAATGAAATATCAGGTATAAATTTCAGGAAAAAAAGAAATTATGTAGCCTTAGAAAGGGAAGGTAGATTTTTTAATTATGCTGTATTCTTAAAAGAAATGTTTTTCATGCTCACTGCGCCAAGTGAGAGAAAATTATAATTTCATTATAAGAATAGCTCAAATCTGTGCAATAGAAATGTAAATTTAGTAGGTTTTACATCAATTATTTAAAGCTGTTGGATTAGACAATACAAAGTAAGTGTTGAAGCTGCTGTCTAACTCTACTGTTGAGACTATGCTCCAATGTGATTTTGCTGCTTGAAGAGTGTTTCCATAAAATCTTTACATATAAAGAGAAATTTCACTGAAGATACATAATGAAATTTTAAGATTTATTCATGAAAAGTGTATTTCTGTTCTAAATCAGTCTTGTTGATTATAAATATAGTTTATAAAGTCCAATGATCTGAAAAGTGCTCAAAGAAAAGAAAATAGAACAGTTCAAATACATATGCCTTGAAATTACTTGAGTCTTAGCTAACAGGAGTAAGAGTTTCCATTATATAAGCATATATTTGCCATCCAAATGAGGGACTCATTAGAAAATAAAAAACACATGTTGGAGCAGTCTACAATGCACTTCTTTTTATCATGGGGCCTTTGATTATGCCAACCATGTAATTCTATCTTGATCCTTCCCACGACAGTTCAGATGTGTTACTGTACAGACATTCATATATTTATTGACTACAACAAAACTACTCTGACTGCAAAAATTTAGTCCATTATGTTTGTGGAAGACCAGGTCTGCTACAGAGGTTAACAGTGAAGATTCAGAGGACAAAACATAAACAGAGAAAATCAGGAGTCATACACTAAGTGATAATAAGTGTGAACTAGTGTATGTGATGTTAGCTGAAAAGATTTTGGGATTTGATTGTGACCGCTCCAGATACTTTTTAAAATATAGAAATATAGGTGGAGTAACAGCAGTAGTTCTCAAACAACCAATCTGCAGATTCAAATAGTAGCAGAGAAATTTTTAATCTGTCATTGTTAGAAATGACAGAAGGAAAAAGATCATATGTATATCTGCTATTGATTTCTCTAATTAAGAGAGAGTTAGAAGACAAAGCTTAAATGATGTGCATAGGAGTGCACAGGGAATCCTGGTTTCAGTTCATGCAGAGGAAAAATATATACTGGAATAAATACAGCAGTTTTATAAGTCATTAAAAAACCCAAATCACTAAATTATTTGAAGGACAGGGTAATCAGACAAAGCAGAAAAGAAGCAATTCTGATAAGTTCTGTAAAAAGTGGAAGGAGACAGTAGTATGTGCAATATTAAAAACAACACAAAAATAATTTCAAATAAGATGCTAGTATGTTTGGATTATTTTCCACTATATGGGTATTCTAAATTACCACCATGTTTATGAAATGAGGTAAGAATACGACAAACAATTTAAATATTTAACTACAGATGATTTATTATTCAAAGTTTAGACTGTGAAATATACAAACATTTTCTAATGGGAAATTTATGCAGATAATTTACAAATTAATGGAATGGTTCTACCTTTCAAAAAAAAAAAAAAAGTATATTTTGAAATTTATGGCCATTTCTAAATCTTAGATCCACAGGACAGATTAAAAACATTTTAAGTTCTGATTTTATGAATTTCCTGTATGTACATGTCAGTCAAATAAGAATATAATTTTTAAAAACTCTTTATCATTATGACTCCAAGGAATCAATCCTGTTTTCAAATTTCTTTAGTTCTTAAGACATATCTGCATCTGGGCCATGTGAAGTGATTTCCTGGCTTTCTGATGATAATAATGTCTGCTGCTGGTGCTGAACAAAAATACTAGGACTAAAGAATTTTTTTTTCAAGTTTTATCCTTTAAAATGCATTTAAGTTTATTTAACAAACATATATGGTTCTCTAGTGTAACTTTAAAATTCAAACAATTTGTTTTAAAGAGCATTTTAGTTAAACTCAGTGATGCTTGAAATGTCACCAATGCAAATAACTTTTTGAAGGCAAACTCAGAGACCCATTTTATCTCTAAAAAGCGTAAATGTAAATGGAAACCATCTGTGTTTTGTCAAAGACATTAAAGTACATTTTTAGGTACTTATTGTTCTGTGAGCAATTCTGCTTTGAACTGCTTTGGATAATGGAATGAGGTACTTCTAAAATTCATAACAAGAAAATTCTTTACCATTTTTAGAAGAGGCAAATACTAATGAGATTTTTACTCTAAATGTTTGTAAGGTGTCTATTCTGAGTATCTACTTTTTAGCATTTTTTTGCTTTGATTTATTCCTTTCTAAGGACTATAGAAATCAGGTCACTCAAAAAGTATTCAGGAACATTTGGTACGTATTTCCTTCCTTCCTTCCTTCCTTCCTTCCTTCCTTCCTTCCTTCCTTCCTTCCTTCCGCAACTTCCGCAACTTCCGCAACTTCCGCAACTTCCGCAACTTCCGCAACTTCCACAACTTCCTTCCGCGACTTCCTTCCTTCCTTCCTTCCTTCCTTCCTTCCTTCCTTCCTTCCTTCCTTCCTTCCTTCCTTCCTTCCTTCCTTCCTTCCTTCCTTCCTTCCTTCCTTCCTTCCTTCCTTCCTTCCTTCCTTCCTTCCTTCCTTCCTTCCTTCCTTCCTTCCTTCCTTCCTTCCTTCCTTCCGCAACTTCCTTCCGCAACTTCCTTCCGCAACTTCCTTCCGCAACTTCCTTCCGCAACTTCCTTCCGCAACTTCCTTCCGCAACTTCCTTCCGCAACTTCCTTCCTTCCTTCCGCAACTTCCTTCCTTCCTTCCGCAACTTCCTTCCTTCCTTCCTTCCGCAACTTCCTTCCTTCCTTCCTTCCTCAACTTCCTTCCGCAACTTCCTTCCGCAACTTCCTTCCTTCCGCAACTTCCTTCCGCAACTTCCTTCCTTCCTTCCTTCCTTCCTTCCTTCCTTCCTTCCTTCCTTCCTTCCTTCCTTCCTTCCTTCCTTCCTTCCTTCCTTCCTTCCTTCCTTCCTTCCTTCCTTCCTTCCTTCCTTCCTTCCTTCCTTCCTTCCTTCCTTCCTTCCTTCCTTCCTTCCTTCCGCAACTTCCTTCCTTCCTTCCTTCCTTCCGCAACTTCCTTCCTTCCGCAACTTCCTTCCTTCCGCAACTTCCTTCCTTCCGCAACTTCCTTCCGCAACTTCCTTCCGCAACTTCCTTCCGCAACTTCCTTCCGCAACTTCCGCAACTTCCTTCTGCAACTTCCTTCCTTCCGCAACTTCCTTCCTTCCGCAACTTCCTTCCATAACTTCCTTCCTTCCTTCCTTCCACACCTTATTCCGCAACTTCTTTTCGCAACTTCTTTCCGCAACTTCCGCAACTTCCTTCCGTAACTTCCTTCCTTCCTTCCGTAACTTCCTTCCACAACTTCCTTCCTTCCTTCCGTAACTTCCTTCTGCAACTTCCGCAACTTGAGCAACTTCCTTCCTTCCGCAACTTCCTTCTGCAACTTCCTTCCTTCTGCAACTTCCTTCCTTCTGCAACTTCCTTCCTGTGAACCTTCTCCAGACTGACCAGCCCCAGCTCTTTCAGGCCCTCCTCAGATGTCAGATAATCCAGTCCCCTAGCCATTTTCATGGCCCTTCACTGAACTGCCTCCAGCACGTCCAGATCTCTCCTGCATTGGGAAGCCTGAGCATGGACAAGCAATCCAAATGTGTTCTCAGCATGGCTGAGCAGAGGGGACGATCACCTCCCTTGACCTGCTGAAAATGCTTTTCCTAAGGCAAAGCAAGAAATCATTGACTTTGTGATGGGGCACATTGCATGCTCTTGTAATATTTTCATGGTATTGCTTCAGATTTGATTGCCTCTCATTTCTTCTACCCCAGATGCTGTTGACATTTTGGGTTTTTTCTTCTCCTGACCTTATATGAATTATAATTGTTGAAAACATATTTTCTTACTATTGCAAGCATTCCCTTTTTTCCTATTAATGGTAAAATTTTTTTTTTTTTCTGACTATAATCAAAGGAATGACATGCAGAAACAAAATAGGTCATCAAAGTGAACTGAATTACCAACATTCATTGGTTTGACGTGTCACTTTACATATGCATTTCTACTACCTTAGTGTTATCAGTGTTTCTAATTCTACCATAAAATTACAACACCTATGGGACTCCATAGACTGCTTCTTTCCTGTATTTTGAAGACCATGTAAAAAAGGGAATAAAAATGGACTAATATTTTTTTTTTTTTTTGCCTGTGGTAGAATATACTTTCTTTAGAAAGAAATTATTGAAAATTTTGTTAGTCTCTTGTGAAAAATCAAGGCTGTTTCAAGGAATTTTATGTTTATAAGGAGTCATATAAAGATATTTTTCAGAAACTATTAGGCAGTCATTTAAACATCAGTGTACTTTCTGTTTTCCCTCATCTAAAATTCTTGCATCAAACTTAATAAGAATAATTTAATCTATGTAGTAAAAAGGAGCAGAATCTGGAAATTAGTGGATAAGTTTGTTTTTTTTCTTTATAGTTTTTACTTTTTAAAAAAATTTATGGCTGCTGAGAGGTTCTTTTTCCATTTGTAAACAACAGTGAAACTGTGACATGTGTGGCAACCAATATATTGTGTCATTTAATCAAACTTTGCATTCATAATAAAAAAATGTGCCTCTTCTCAGGGTTATTTGATCTATAAAGTTGGGTGAGTTATATATTTTGCTAATTTGCTTTACTAAACACTACAGAATATGTGCTATTATGTTGTGATATTTACTAGAAAGTAAGTTGAAAAACAAATTTTAAAAACCCTCTTCTGTTAAATCCTTATGCAGTTGATGTGGTTTTTTTCACTTTTCTTCTTTGCTTAGTTTCTATAGAAGAGGAAGTCATCCTGAAGAGACAAATAAAAGAAAAGAAAATACAGAGGATGACTCCTAGCCATCAGATACAAACCAACTCTACATATCACAATTCTTTTACAAAGACTAAGGTTTTTTTTGAGAAAATCCTGTTCACAACATGTTACTCATTTAAATGGGACCTTAGGAGAAGCACCACAGTCTGTGCATTTAATAATGCATCACACACTGCTCTGGAGCACTCTTGGGCCCTGAAATACAGCTCCATACCCCACTACCCAGTTATAAAGGCCTCGAGCATATTTTGTCTAAATGTTAATAACATTGTCCCTAACAGTTTCTGAGCACAATCTGGGAGTTTGAATTTTCCAGGGACTGTTCAACATAGTTGGTTCTCATGCAGTAACTTTATGCCAGAAGCAAAAAGACCATCCCACAGAGATGCAGACTACTCTGTTTAGCCAGCTTCTTGAATGCTCTTGGGAATATTTAGTTTATTAATATAGGCATAGCCAAATATTTTCCACCACTGTTTTCCAGTAAAACATTAGTGATATTTATTAAGGTATCTCTGAGAGAAAATAATAATAGTTTATTTTAGGAAAGATGCAATAGTTGCAGCAGACAAAGTGGTATGGATTTAGGCAAGCTGTTTAGCTGTTACTGTTAACGACAGATTAGTTTGAATAGATTTACGCATGACACATATACCAACAACAACATGAGTTACTTATGAGCTCACAAGAAGTGGTTGGTAGAAGGACTACCTGCAGTGACTACCAAGTAAGTTATATTAACACTATCTTCAAATATTTATGGAATTTTCTCTGACAGCTGTGTCAGGGGTGGGTTTTTTCCTCTTTGAAACTGTAATAGTGCTCATTCAATTAGAGTTCCATCACACAGGCCAAGTTTACAAAGATCTGAATATATTTCAAAAATATCACATAACTTTGTGTTATTTGCTTGTCACAAAGCACTGGTTCAAAGAACTTTTCAGCAATGTGATCTACGATCTTGTACTTGTCTGTCTAAAACACAGAACGCCTGCAATCTAGGTACCCTGATGTTTGATTTACACACCTGCCATTATCTCAAGCTATATATGTATGCACATTTTATTCTCCATTTCTTTCTGGTTTTGGAACAAATGCAATAAAGCTATAGTTTTTCTTGTTTACTTTTAAAATAAATTACGTAATGAATTGACATTTTTCAGGGGAAAGGTGCCAACAATTTAGAGTCTGCTCTAACAACAGAAAGGAGATTAATAAATGCAGAGTGAAGAATTAAAAAAATTACTTGCTAGGACCACATCATGTGTTAATGTAAATAATTCTGCGGCTTGTTTTCACCACACACTTCAAATCTTGAGTACTGGGCACAACACATCTCCAAAAGTGAAACAGACAATTACTATTACATGCATGATAATATATTGCCTGAACAATTTCCAAAGTATTCCAAAGATGGGTAGATGGCCCATCCCTGAAGTGTTCAGGGCCAGGTTGGATGGGGCCCTGAACAACCTGATCTAGTGGAAGGTATTGCTGGCTATGACAAAAGGCTGGTGCAAGATGACCGTTAAAGTCCCTTCCAGCCCAGGCCCTTTTGTGATCCTGTGAATAAAAACTGAAAGCAAGTGTGATGAGTCTAAAGTTATTATATCAGAATCTTTAATCTTACAAGTCAATGTGAAACTTCAGTGGACTAGTGCTATTTGCAAAGATG
Organism: Vidua macroura; assembly: GCF_024509145.1. Taxonomy (NCBI): domain Eukaryota; kingdom Metazoa; phylum Chordata; class Aves; order Passeriformes; family Viduidae; genus Vidua; species Vidua macroura. The sequence goes on along the minus strand of NC_071572.1, from coordinate 45,537,059 downwards.
TAGAATTTAATTGTATTTGGATTAAAACAGTGGAACAGACATTGAATATGATAACACAGCAATGATATTTAAAAGATAAATGATAAAAAGTCATTATTTAAATGGGTGGGTTTTTTAAATTAAAAGCTGTCACATACCATCTAAATTTGTTCTGATTCATTCATTTAAAAAATTATATACCTATACCTATATCTATATCTATCTATCTATATCTATATCTATTGTTCTACAATATGTACATTCTAATCCAGTTGCAGGATTTACCACCAGTTTGGAGATGATTTTAAAGAACCTTATTGACTGCTGAAACATGTAAATGTAAAATTGCTTGGTGTCTTTGGAAACACCTTATTGATGTTTTCAGCATGAGAGGGTTGATAAGAACGAGGATTTTTACCAAGGCTTACAATGAGGAAATAAGGGGCAATATTTTTAAACTGAAAGAGGATAGGTTTAGTTTTGGATAGGAGACAAGAAAGAATATTTTTACAATAACAGTGGTTAAACACTGGGAGATGCTGCCCAGAGAAGTTATAGGTGCCCCATCATTGAAAGTAACCAAAGATAGATTGGACGGGGATTTGCTGATGGAAGGTGCCCTTGCCCATGGCAAGGGAGTTGAAATAAGTGATCTTTAACAATCCTCTCTAACCCAAGATTTAATGATTCTATTGAAATCTGGACAAATATTTAGATACTGTAATCTCTGTAAAGGTACAGAGAACATTTTCCAGTAGAGACCTTAAGGGGATGCATACTGGCAATAAGTGTACAGATACACCAGAAAGAAATGTTATGAGATTTTTAATCTGTATTTAGGAATTTTTCTTAATATGTTTTTATGTGTATAATTTCAGCTTTCAAAAGTGGAAAGCTGTTATGTTTTATTTAAATGCATTGTTTGTTTTCTGTACACTTCTATATTTTGGAAACAGAAAACCTGGTCATTCAGGAAACAAGATATTACCTACCCAAAGGACATCTGCTGCAGATGGTTTGTCTTTGACAACCATATGTCATATGCATTTTGGCAAAAATATATATGATTTTTTATTTGCCAGCTATTGTGCAGTAGCCAGATATTTTTAAAGCAGATCTATAAATAATACATTTCTCCATCTCTTTGTTTCTCTCTGTTGTTCCTTCTCTCTTTGTTGTAAACCTAATAATATCTTCTGTGAAAAAAATGTGGTCTGCAAAATAACAGAAGATGAAGGTCATATAAATTCAAAAGGAAAAAATGCAAACTTTTTAATTCTTCTGGTTTTTCCTTACAAATCCTCCCTCACAGAACTGGGAACATTGAAGGGAAATGTCTCAAACCTGACAACACTTGATTTCATGTAAGCGTATAGAAAACGTTTCAACAAGGTTAAAACAGAATATTTTGTTTTGTAAGATGTCTCTAATAGGCTGCATGCATATATCTAGATCTCTAAAGACAATTTAAGATACACCTTTTAGTCATGCCATTACTTCATGCTGGGATATAACTTAGATAATGTCATTCCTTTTAACTCCTCCTCCATGGGAAGGAAAATCACCTGTGATTTTTAACACTCTGTGATAGATATTCTGAGAGAAGGCAAAGTTTTAGAAATTAAATGTACGAAATGTGACTCAGAGCTGCAATACAACCTTTTCATTTTTGAGGTGAATAGAGATCATAACATTGAAATCACTAAAGCAACATTATGCTTGTTCCTAAGATTGCTTGAGATAGTTAGGCATGGGCAGCGATCCTGTTTCTCTTTTCCTTCCTTGTTTATTTGCATGGAAAATCCACTTACCTGTGCAGTATCTGCTGTGGAAGAGGCCCTTAGTGAGAAAGTGTGTTTGTTTTCCAAATGCAAACATTTGCAATGTATATCTGAGGTACCTAGACAAACTTGACTTTGATGTTGATGTCACTCTTTAAGGCACTGTGCCTTTCTTAAAGCAGCCAAATAAATTAGACAATTCACACCCTAAAATTAAGGTTTCTTTTCCTAGAAAGGTTTTGTAGTTCAGAACTAAACTGCACTATTGAAATGTTAAAGACCTGAACCCCACTGAGGGTGACCTTGATACCATTTCCAAATCAATTTTGCTGAAATGTTTTTATTATAATTTTGTAACCAAGTGCCTTTGAGCAACTATATTTCAAATGATGTTATCTGAGGGCTGTCGGAACCCAAGGTGTCCCTCAGACACTCTTGGATGTTCTGGGCCCAGGGCAGAAGCCTCTGAGACCCTGGCAGGCGGCCAGGGACCCCTGTGGTCTTGAGCTTGACCCATGGAACAATTTACCAACCTTGCAGGAAGAACAAGAAATCACAAAAGTTTAGATATTATAATAGAAGTAGTCACAAGGTGAAAGGTAGGATTTTTGAGTGCTGTACAGGGGGGTTTTAGGCCTTGTACAGGGGGGTCTGAGGTTTGTACATGGGGGTCAGAGGTTCTAAGATGGAGGGATTTGGGCGTGCCCTGTCCTCCTTCTTTCTTCTTCCTATTCTCCATGTTCTTGGTGGTGTTGGCACTCACAGATTGGTTTAGAGTAGAAAGTCACTGTTCAACATAGGTAGTAGGCATTGGGAAAAAACTATAAACACCTAATACGTAATGTGTGATATAAAAGATGGCACCCTCCCTTCGGGGAGGGGAGAGGGGGACAGCCAGAGACGGGGACAGACAGAGTCAGGGACAATGTCAGGGAGTCTGTGTGCCTTGAGATAATATGCAATAAACTGCCTTGAGACCGGACGACTGAAGACTACTGAGTCTTTCTTTGAAGGCACGGGTTGGAGGAGAGACTTTACCACCATCCGGAGTCACCCAAATCCGGGGAAGACTCCGGCAAGGGCTTTTAAAACTATAATATATTTTCCACTCTAAGGAGGGTAAAAGTTAGAAGGGATGCACCTTGTGTAATTACAAAAACAGAACAGCTGAGCGTGAAAAACAGTATTTTGTTTAAAGACCTTTCTTGATAAAGAAAATGTTGAAGTTAAACTTAATTTTTAGTTGCAAAGAGGATTATTTTCCAGGCAGGTTTCTGAAACAATTTAATTCACCAAAAAGAAATTTCAGTTTTGTATAAAACGTGCATAAAATATGAGCTCTTCTGGAAATATATCTTTTTAGTATGTTTTCTTTTATCTTTCATACTTTTTATTTTTTTATTCTACTTTATAAACAAAACCCTTGCCATATTTCTCTTCTTATTTCCCAGTAGTGTAGATCCAGCATAGAGTAACACGTATTACTAGTACTGGACACTTTCATCTAGGAACCATCACAAGTGCTCATATCTTTCTGGACTTCTTTGTATTCATATACCTGTTGTTGGGATAGCATGATTAGCTTTTCTTTTCAGGTACCTGCATGAATTATAGAAAACATAAAAAAATAGAAATATATATATAATATTAATATATATAAATATTTTATATATATTATATATAATATATATAATTTATATATATTATATATATAAATAATATATATATTTATATAATTTATATATATATTATATATAATATATATAATTTATATATATATATAAATATATATTATATACATATATATATATAATTTATATATATAAATATTTTTTTAAAATATATAAAAGAGCAAAGCATTAAATTAAAATGTAAGAAACAGTCATCATCTTATACTTCTCTTATGTTAAACTTAAAAAGGTAACCTTTTTATATAACCTAGGGAGTAAAATATGTATAACAGAATAGCAAACACAAAAATCATCTTCTCTGTCCAGGCCTCGTGACAATTGTCAGCTTCACTGCCCACTAGATCCAACTCATGGTTTCCAAAGCTCTATGTTCCTACAACCCTCTTAGGTCTTCGTCAATTTACATAGTCAGTTTTTCCTCACTTGCTTTCAGTGATGCATTCTTTATCTTCAGTTGGGGAAGAAAAACCACTCAGAAGTGAGAAATAGCAGTACACAGATAAAGCTTACCAGCTGGTGCCTTTTGGACTGTCAAGGAAGGAAGCATGATGAAGCAAAACTATCTTTATGCTCTCAAATTATTTCAAACATTGTGCTTGTTACCCTTATGAGGTCACCTATGCTGGTGCTTCTGGATGATCAGACTAGGTCAGACCTTTCCTGCTTACCAGCCTCTGAGGAAAATATGTGTGAAAATGTGAGTGAAAGCACATTTTAGACTTTTTCCATGGGAAATCCACAAACTCGTTTGAGTGGAAATGATTGAAGGAGTTTTGAATTCCAGTAAGCAGATCCAGGACATTTTACAGATGTTACATGTATTTATGCTTACTTTTATGAAAGAACTGAAAATTTCTACCGAATGATGAACACATAAGATAAATCTAGTAGGAATCAGTTAATGTGAAGTAGTTATTTTAAGTAATTAAAATTTTTATACATTATTTGAATTTAAAATAAAGGTTTTGATTTACATTATTATTATTATTATTATTATTATTATTATTATTATTATTATTATTATTATTATTTTATGCAAGGAAAGTTAAAGTACTTGAAAAAAAATTGAAGATATGATTGAGATTTTCTATGTAAAGCTCTGTGATAAGGAGGTGAATAAAACTTCTCTATTTCCCTTTCACAAAATCATGTAACATCTCAGTCTTATTAAAATCCATGATATGATAATAAGCTGTTAAAATAATTATTTGAAAGTAAAGGTTGATCCATTTCTCCTTTTTACCATAAAAATAATATTTTTTACAAGAAAAAGCACAGCTGTAATATTTGTTACTGATAACAAATACAACTGAATATGTCTAAATTTAATAGATGTGTCCTTTAGCTATAATTACAGTTCTCCCCCAAAAGGCTATATAATTTTCTTTTGAAACAAATTGAAGTAGTATCACCAATCCATGTTCAAAGGTTTTAAATAACAAATTGTTTTACCCAAAGGGTTTGGATAATTTCCACATAAAATTGGCCCTTAAAAAATGTCAGAACTATTTAGAGTGATTAATGAAAAAAACACTTTTAGCGTTCATAATATTTTACGATGCCAATTGCTTCAGCATGTTTCAATAAATCAGTTATGCAAATGCCTCTCTTTTGGAATACAGGATATTACTGTTTTCACTATCCGTTAAAACTGTAAGGTAACTTAGAGATAAAAGGTTGTTAAAGAAAGAGAGAAAAAGACTAAAAGAAAGAAAAAATAAAATGTCTTTTTTTTTTTTACTTTGTATTACTGAAAACCATTACATGTAGAATGGAGGAATAACTTATTTCAAAAGTGAAAACAAGAGTTTTTCCCTTTATTTTGCAAACAGCATGAGATAAAGTTTCCAATGTCATTATTTAAATATTCAACTAAGTGTTTTTAAAGGATTGTACCAAAACCATTTTTTAGCAAGCTGTCTTGAAAACAAAGCAAACCAGAAGTTTAAAAATTTGTATCTTTTATCCATTTACCAGAGAATTCATCCATTTACCAGAGAATTCATCACTACCTTGTGCAAATCTTGTGATGTTAATGGTTATCCTTGCAAAACAATGCAAGTTAACAGATTTATGTCTGAAGTATTCATGCTATGTAAGAAATTAGTTTTTACAGAGTTCTCTGACTCATTGACTCAAGCACTTGGCTGGTTTCTCTCACAATATCTCACTAGGTGGGGCAGTGTTATGGTGAGCCCAAGTTTCTGTAACAAGAAACCTTAGGAACCAGGGTATTTTTTATGGTTTAGACACATTTTTGACGATAGGAAATCATTCAACAGATTTTCTTTTGTGACCATCTGCCAGCTGCAGAGTAGCTTGCTACTTTGTCTTCTCTTTGTTTTTTCCACATGTATACCTTCTGTAGCGCATATAAAGGCAAACAATTCATGTTTGCCCACAGTAAAACAGCTGAAGTGTATGAGACTTGTTACTACACAGCAGTGCACACTCTTTCAGTCTTACCCCTGGATGCTCACTTCAGGGAGGCCACTGGGCAATGTCGAGTGGTGGCCTTAAATTCTCTCTGTGCAGTGACCTGGCAACCCAGGTGTGACTGAAGCGGACACTCCTGCAGGTCTTACAGATCAAACCTTGTGGTTGTGTTGTGCATGTTCATTAGGCTCTTTGCAGAGGTGTTGATACAAATAATGAAGGACCTAGGACTGTGAAACATATTTTGATTCATTTTATGAGTTATAGACCCTCCCTCTTGACTAATAGTAGATTGCGGCGTGGGTTTTTGCTCTCCCCGGCTACACGCGGCTCTTGGGAGCCCGGCTGTGGCGTAGCTTCCACGTGCTGCCAGGGTTTGCTGCCGCGGGTTCCCGGACACGGCTCCGTGTCTTGGGCGCGTGGGCTGGCCAGCCTCTGTTACTGTGTGCTAGGGACCCGGCAAAGAGGTAAGGAATTTGTCCATTTACTCCGTGCTTGGCAGGAACGGTTTATTGGTCACACATGGCGCAGTTCGATGGAAAGACGCGACCGTTCCCGGCACCCGCGTGGGAGAAAATGGCGTCTGGGTGCCAGCGGGATAGGGTTTTATGGAAGGGCGGGGCGAGAGGATCCACGGCCTGCCGCCCAATAGGGGCGGCTGGCGTGGCGGTGACGCCAGCAACAGCGACCAACCAGAGAACCCCGCAGGGGCGGGCACCGAGCCGCGGGCTGAGCGGGATCGTGTGGCTTGGGGTGGCCAGCTCGGGGTTTCCCGGGGCCGGACGGCAGGGTGGTTACAGGAACGGCACAGGGGTAAGAATCCGGCAGCAGGCAGCGTGGGGCCAGAAACCGTGGGGGGGAACAACACGGGGGAAACGCAGGATTACAGAACTTGACTTATTTTAACATAAATTAAAAACCCTAATCTAAACCCAAACTCTGGGATGCAACAGTAGATGGGATAAGATGCAGATAACCCAGAAAGGTGAAATGTTATTGATCCAGTAACATATAACTTAATGGCAGTAGGACTGAAATTCTTCCTGACTATCTACAGTTATAAAGCTGTTGAACTACAGAATCATATAATCATTTAGCTTGGACTCCAACCTTTATCCCAGCACTGCCAAGTACACCACCAAATCATGACCCTAAGCATAACATCTACATGTCTTTTTGATTCCTCCAGGAATAGTGACTCCACCACTTCCGTATTACTTGGGAGAAAAGATCTATATTTTATTATCCAAGATCTCAGCTGCTAATGGTCAGTAGGCTCTGTGTGTGTTGTTTTACTTTAACAGCATTTGGCATGTTGCTGAACTTCTATGCCTGTGAAGCATCCAGACAGTTCTTGCATGCTCTACTTCTGGTAGTAAATAAAGTCCAGCAAATTTCAGTCAATCTTCTTTTCTATCATATTATGTAGGGTCAAAAGGCGGGGACTAAAGCCAGTTTTCATTGTATTCTATTATTTCAAACAGGGTCGCAATGGCTTTTTCTACTGTCTTTATATTACAGTTTAAAATACTTCATCTCAGTCAGATTCTGTTACTCTGAATAACTTTGCATAAGTTAAATGAAGATGTGTGAATTTACATTAATTCATCTGTTTAAAATGCACTAAGATGTAGTCTGTAATTAATTACCCTCAAAAAGTAAATACATTTATGTACATGCGAACCATATGCCTTCTTACATGTTTGTATGTCTCTATGTGTGTATATAAAAATTAAAAATGCTAAATATATCCTCACAGCAACCAGTAAATCTATCATCTATATACAACCATTTTTCATTCAAGTAATACTAAATTGGCATATTGAAAAATGATGTTAAACAACCCAGAATGCAGGATCAGCTTCAAGATAACAGTAGCTCTGGGAAACTTTTTATTTTATTATTTTACTTTTTAGATGTGGTGAAATATATTTTCAAGCTTTTCTACACTGAAATAGAAGCTAGGAATTTAATTATATTCAAAGAGGAATCCTCATTTATTATATGGATTTGAGCAAGGAGACATTGAGGAAAAAATAGGTCTTGTAATGAGGTCTGGCAATGTTACAACTTCTGCCTTCAAAGAAAAGAGAGTAAATATTGTAGCATATGTGATCTACCTTCAGGCATATAACAAAGAGATTTTACTATTAAAATAAAATACGCATTCAGTCAATCAACTTGTTTTATAAATAAATCATCTCATTCAGATAATTTGAATTATCCATGACATGAATTTCTTGTAGTTCAGGATAATAAGATATATTGTTGTGGAGATTGATCATGGAGATGATTAAAAATATTTACTACATTTGCTGAACAATTCAGAGCACAATTTTTTTACTGTAACTGCATCTACATCATGCTTTAATTTGATTTTTTTTTCCTACATGTTTTTATTTTCTTCCATAGGAATCCACATTTTATTAAAGTAAAAAAGCTAAACTTTACTGGTTCTGTAAAGTTGCAACTAATGGCTTGGAATAAGTGTTTGTTGATTTGGGTTAAATAAAGCATGTCTCTAGAACATTCTTGCAGTTCTTTGTTGGGCAAAAAAATGGATATGCTTGATAAAATCTACAATTTGCTGTAAGTTGACTTCTTTTCCTTTGTTGAGCCAAGCCATACCTCTATTGACTTGTGATAGGGTTTTCTTTTTTGTGACATGGGATGACCCGCACAAGGCTCTGCTGTTAGCCACCCTGCTGTTGTGCCATTTCATTCCAAATTGGGTGCTTCTCACAGAACGTCATCAGTAGAAATACACAGTAAAATCTTCAGCAGAAATAAATCCATGATATGTCATCAACCTGTACAGAAATGAGACTGGAAATATCTTGTCTCACTAGAGAAATTAATTTCCTTTAGTCTCAGTGTGGAGAGAGACATTTCTTAAATGTAATTCAATCCACTGAAGATTTCGAGACAAGGACAAGCTCGTCTCCAAAAAAAAAAGAACACTTAATTTAATTCCTCATATATTGATAATAGAGCATGCTAAGTAAAAAATATTTCCAAGGTCTTTAAAGTTTTACCTGGGTTAACTTCAGCAATAACATTCATAGCTGGGAAAGATGCCAGTTGTGTCTGTTCCTGTGTCTCCAAATATGAGAGAAATCACAAGTTCCTTTGATATATACTTAGGTATTTCTTTCTATTGAGATGCATATTTTCAAATATTTGTATTTACATGTGATAACTCTGCTGCTACTTTTCAACAAAAAATAATAAAGTCTCTTCTGCATAAATACAATAAAGTCATTGAATGGTAAAGTTAAATATCCAAGAAAGAATCTTAGTATTGGAATAAATGTATTTTTGTCATCATTTGATATAAAACAGCTGATTACTGAATTTGGAAAGATAGAAAGTCTCTAAAAATCTTGCTTATGGAGGTGAAGGACTATCTTAGCAAAAAAAACAAACGGAAAAAAATTCATATTCTAAGAATGTCCATATGATTTCAAACCTTCAAGCCCTCACCTTGTAGTGAGGGCCAGCCATAATGAAACCATAACTCTTGATGAGAAAAGTCATAGAACTGCTTCAGACTTTTTCCAGCTTAACACTTCAGCAACACCTCCACCTTATAGAGTTATCTATCAAAGAGTACCCCTAGTTCCAAAGATCATTAGAATTACATTTAGCATGAATGTGCTTAAATTAATTTGAAAATTAGTCCAAAATGTTTGCACTGTATGTTTATCACACATCAAGGTTTTAAAACTATGAATCTATATCAACTTTGTCTTTAGAGGACACTGTGCCATTAGGTTTTGTGTTTGTATTACTTTTTTCTTTTTTTATTTCACTATTAAATGAAAGCTGCAGGAAATTCTGAACTATCTTCTAGTGTGACAACAAAATAAGAATGTTAAGAAATATATAAGTCTTTCTTTTTGCTTCATATTCCTTTCAGGACTTAGTTATCACTGTGTGCAGTTTATCTTTTGTAGGGTTTATAATTTGATAATTAAATTAAATAGGTATAAACTCGAGATATCTGTCAAGCATAATCTGTATTTGAATAAATATTTCATATACCAGTATTCTGAGTCTGTTGCAAAACTCAAAGCCCCACTAGAAAAATTATTTTTATTGATTCTTAAAAAAATATAGTAGGTACACCTGTCTGAAAATTATACAAATTAATAAGAAATTAAAAATTACCTAATTCATCATCTGTTTCATTGTCTTATCTTGCCTTACATGCAATTCTATTTAAATATTCATTTCCACAGATGAAGTGTGAGGTTTTAATATTAAAAATTCCAAAATTATTTCCTCCCTCTTTGAATTTACATCTCATAACCTTTTGAGTTTCCTTTGCAGTTACAAATGCAGGAGCTTACTATTTGACCCTACATTTAACAATCTATTTGTTTTCAAAATTTCTACAAATCAATATATTTGGAAGAACAGATACATTAAAGTAAAACTTCCAAAGCTTTTTGAGACACACACATAGAAACATACACACATACACAGTGTCACACACTGTCTTATAGTATCTATACTCAGCATTCCTCTGGTATGTGGTTGAACTTACAGTAATATTAAGTGTTAAGAAAATCTTTTCCTTTTCCTAAGCCTAAAAGTTTTAGGCTTTTTTTTCCCTTAAAGTAGGTAGCTTTTTCAGAATGCTCCATCTCAAGCTAAGAAGATGAGAATGCTTTTTCTGTGTTATTGGGCTACATCAGTTTAACACTGGGGTTTTTTTGGTTAAGAAACAAATTTCCTCTAACATTTGCTTTTCTAGAATGAACTGTTCCATGAATTCCTTAAACATTAGTCAAACTCAGGAAGTTTTCACCAAGATCTATGTCAGAATTATCTGGTTACAAAAGTGTGATCAGAGAAGATGTTGCTTGCATCTTGCCCTGGGGGCATCAAATGTTTCACTAAAAAGGTGTCCAAGCAATCACAAAAGGCATTTCTTGCACTTTGGATCAAAAGCTTTTTTCAACAATACTTCCCTCACAAATTAATCATCCTTTTTAGGAATGGAAATTGATACTAAACCAAGGAAAATCTTTCCATAAGGTGTTTAGAACAATAGATAGCTCTTTTACAATTCCACAAAGATCAATGAGAAAAGTGCTTGCCAAGTTGAGCTCTCCTACACAAGTTTATTGTACTTTGAGACGTGAAGAAACACAATTTTTGTAATCTTCAACTTTTAAAATAATACAGGTTTGTTTCTTCTAACTGCTTTTTTTCTCACCATAAACATTGTCCTCAGAATTACAAATATATGGTTCACCATGGAGCCTGGTTAATTACAGTGAGAAAGTATTTGCATGTCTCTTGTTATGACTTTACCACACTCTTAATAAGGATAAAATAACTTTTTTTTTTTTTTTTTTTTTTTTTTTTTTTTTTTTGCCTAATAATACAGAATTTTAATGAAGCAAGACTGAGGTCACAGCAATGAAACTTTCAAAAACCTTTCTTTCAGCCTTTACATTGAAATGCCAAATAATACTTACTGGCAATTTCCTATATCATAAAAGATTTGGGAATTTATCTGTTCTTAGAACTTATATAATGAACAAAAGCTAACTAAACAGTGAAGATATTAAGGAATGTTACATGCTGTAAACTCTGTACAGACAAAGGCATCAAAGTCAGTGCTGCAGATATAAGCAACCTACAAAACAATCACATTTCAAGCCAGTTCTCATGCATATAGGATTTTTCATAAAACTAATTATACTTAAACAATGCCCTGTTTAAATTGTAATTTGGCAACTGTTGCTTAAAGCCACATGCTTTTCTTGCATACTATAGAAATAGCCTAAACAACTCTTCAGTATTGTATATTTCTCTGCCAGGGGGAATATGTCCATAACTTAAGATTTAGTTACTCTTTACATCCAGACTTTCTGTGTTTTAACTTCTCTTTTGTCTGACAAAAGAGAAGTTATAACTGGTAGTGATGAGATTAAAAATAAATAAATAAATGTTTTCAAGCATGGATATTAACATAGTGGGACAAGGGAAAGAAATTTCTAACTGCTGAATTCTGATTTTAATTGACCTTCAAACAATGAGTTATCAAACAGGAGTGAAATCCATGTCAATTTTTCTATATGAAAGGATACCTTAATGTGTAGGCATTATTTTTTGCATAGCCTCATGAAAATATTTTTTGGTGTGACAAAGTACCTCTTTTAGCAGTTTTCTGCAAAAACAACCTCCCATGGTGAGTTTCAGCTTTTGGCAATACTGTAATGCAGATTTAAACAAAGAGTACATGCAGAGTCAGGATCAGAAAAGGGGAGGAATGGGGGAAAGAGTATAAAAGACATGATCCCAGAACTACTTGAAAGCTCTGCAGAGTATAGTATTGCTCTCAGTCAGGAAAAAAAAAGGAAAACATCTAACAGAATTAATTGTAGAGAGGGGTAATAGTCTCCTATTCACAAGCACTGAGAGTTCAGAAGAACATTTTATGAGATTTAAATACAGAATACTCTGTGTCTGTGGGTGACTTATCTGGCAAGTATCTTCTTTCTGTAATATTTGCTACTGACTAAACTGGCAATGCCTATTGTTTTAAATTTTTATTGCTCTCTCTCTAGTCTCATAAAACAATAATATAGAACTTCTGAGACAGACATGCTAGAAAAAAAAAAAGAGTGCAGTCACTGTTCTTTTTCTCTCAACTTCCCTTCCAGAGGCCCTTGCATAGGCTTTGTTTCTATTCTTCCTAAAGTAATGAATTCATTGTAAATGGAAAGACACACTGATAATTTGTCTTCTGTCCTATATCTCATCCTTCAACACCTGATAGATCTTACAGTAGTTTTCTTGAGATTTATTTCTTTTTCTGTGAAAATACATGAAAGGTTTCCAAGCAAGTAGTGCTGCAGGTAGATGTGCTGGGGAGAATGATGCAGCTTTCCCACAGCTGTTAAGAGTTATGCCTGTACTTCTGGGCACAGACTGGTTCCCAGGACCTTGGAGCGTAAATTCATCTCTATCTTGATTTTACAGTGGAGTGCAATGCACAGGAGGAATACCATAATTCAAGTAGGCTTACAATATATATGCCAACAGAATTCCTCATCGATTTTTCTAGATTTTTAGCTTTTTGTGGACAGAATAGGTCCTATTCTGTGTGTAAACTTGCTAGACTACGTACAGGTGCCATCTTAGAATCTCTCATAGTTATTCAGATTAGATTTTAGACACTGGTTTGGTGTTTTTTGCTAAGAACATATGGAAATAATGCACTGAGTCAGCAGCTAATATCCGAGTTCACTTCCCATATGCTGATACAGCCTCACATTACTAGTAAAAACAAGGGGGACTGTAGCGTAATCCTCCTTATATGTCAAAGACAAGATTTCCTAAATTAATCCAAATGTTAAAAAGCAAATGATAAATAATTTCTCTGCCTATAGGAGTTTTAAATTGAGAATGTTTTGAAGTGGAGCGAATCAATGTAAAGGTGACCTCCTAAGAATTTCATTCTCAGATTTTCATAGGCATATGTCCTTCTACTACTGTCATTAAAATTCTGAGAAGCATATACTTTATGTTGATTACATGAGGAGGTTGTTGTATACTTGCATGTATCAAAGATCAGTGTTTGAGCATTGGTCCTAGTTTGTAGCACTGTAATATCCCCCTTAGCAACAGCAATTCTTCACACATGGTCAGTTCAATTTCTTGCAAAAATTAGCTGGAAAAAGTGTTTATGTGCTTTATTCCAAACCTTGTAGTGCTCTCTTTTTAAACTATCCCTTCATTAAAAGTAAAGATAAATAAACACACAAATAAAACATTTAATTAAAAAAAGAAAATCAGAGAGTTAAGGAGAAGTGGTTGATGTCTGTTAGCAGGAACTGGATTTTACATTCGAGAATATTGTTACTTCTAAATTTTAAGCAGTGGTATGAAGGTACCACAACTAATTGATCTGAATTAGATAGAAAATTAAATTTAGACAGATACACTGGCTCAAAAGAATTAACAATTTGTCTGAGGAGATGAGTAAGTCTGACATGTGGAAAAGAAAGTTTATTTCGACAGTCAAATGTCAGTAAAATTTACCTTTTTGCCTATGCATGTAGTCTTCCACAAAGAGAGAAGTAGTCCTGGTATAAGCTACTTTGGCTATGTTAATTTAAGTAAGATCTCTCTTTCCACATGGACCACTAGACTACATAGTCAATTCTACTATCCCTTCGACAAAGTAGCAGTATCAAGGCATGTTTAAATCTGCTACACCCTCCTTCCTATTTTATTCAATATTTTTCTGATTAAACTTATTTTAAGAGTTGCACACTATTCAAAAACAAAGATAGGACTGTACAGCTGGATTTTAAAGTCAACAAGTTTCTGTAAGAAAGGAGAATAACCTCTTTCTTCACTTGCTGCTGTGTAGTACTAGCCTCATGTGCTCAGCATTCACCAACAATAACCAGCAAGTACTGTCCTGCAGGTATTAAAAAAAAAACAAAACAACCCAAACTGAAGCATTAGCAATACCCTTAGTTTATGAACTTTTAACCGATGTTTATGTTTAACAGTCAGTGTTGCTATGCTTAAGGGATTTCTGTTTCCATCCAGAGGCAAGACAGCTGACTAGAACTACTTAGAAGAGTGTAGCTTCTCTGTCTTCTGAAGTATTTTTGTTTCTTTCTGACCTGTTCTTGCCTGTCTGATAAAACTCTTATAAAGAGTCTAAGGTGAAGGAACCAGAACCCCAGTATGACTTTTTCTTCCACCTTCTTTGACCATAAGACTATTGGAGTGCAAGCCACATCAACCCATGTCTCTGCAGAGAGCCAGGAAACCCATGAGACAGTGAAAGTTAGGAGGAATGTGGCTTCTCAGCCTCATGAAAGGGTAAGGTGCTGCTCATGCTTTGCGTTGAATTCCCCCTTATATTTAATTCCTTATGTTAATATTCGTTATGTTTGCTTTAAACTTGCCTTAGGCTGAGGCACTGCATTTCCTAGCTTTAAGGACACACAACTAGTGAATCCTAATTCACACTACAATTTAAATAAAATGTTTATTTGCCTCCTAAGGTGCCAGTAAATCTGGGTGTATGACATAGCAGAACTGCAGACACCAAAGGCTATATCCTAGAGAAAGCAGGTATCCTCTTGATTGTCCAAGAAGCTTGGCATTTATCATTCTCATTTTTTGTCACTCATGTCATATTTTAATTTTTGGTCCCTTATTCCTGTCCTTCAATTTATAAAATGTAAAGTATAAATCACTAATCTGATTCACACTACTGAATCTGCAGTGAATATATATTTATTGCTTTTTGCTACTAGTTAACACTATGTATTAAGTTGGCAACTTGGTAGATGTGACCTATATTTAGCTTTTAGTTTTGTGACAACAATGCAGGTCTAAAATTCTTGGCAATTTATCAATATAATTGGCTGACAACAGGAGAAGATTCAGCAGAAATATTGATGTGTTGGGTATTTTTTTGTTTGGCTATTTTAAGTTCCTTAAACTTGTACTTACAGATATGCACTAGATGTGTAGAATGTATCTGTGACTATATAAATAGTAGGTCTACTACGGATGAAAATATATTTACTTTCAAATACTGAAATTCAATTTTAATAAAAAAGGGATAATCAAAAAGAAAACTTTGACTGAAATATAGGTGACTGTCGGAACCCAGAATGTCCCTCGGACATTCTTGGATGTTCCGGGCCCAGGTCAGAAGCATTTGAGACCCTGGCATGCAGCCAGAAACCCCTCTGGCTTTGAATCTGATCCATGGAACAATTTACCAACCTTGCAGGAACAACAAGAAATCACAAAAGTTTAGATATTATAGTAGAAGGAGCCACAAAGTGAAAGGAAGAATCTTTGAGTGCTGTACAGGGGGGTTTTAGGCCTTGTACAGAGGAGTCTAAGTTTTGTACATGGGGGTCAGAAGTTCTAAGATAGAGGGATTTGGGTGTGCCCTGTCCTCCTTCTTTCTCCTTCCTAACCTCCAGGTACTTGGTGATGTTGGCACTCACAGATTGGTTTAGAGTAGAAAGTCACCATTCAGTACAGGTAATAGGCATTGGGGAAAAACCATAAATATTTAACACGTAACGTATGATATAAAGATGGCACCAGCCCTCTGGGAAGTCAGAGGGTGTCAGAGACAGTGTCAGTGTGTGTGTGTGTGCCTTTGTCTGACCTGATGAATGGACCTCAGCAGTTCAGGAAGACAATCTTTTAGATAACATACAATAAACTACCTTGAGACCAGATGACTGAAGACTACTGAGTCTTTCTTTGAAGGCACGGGTTGGAGGAGAGACTTTTCCATCTTTCGGGGTCACCCCAATCTGGGGGTAAGCCCTGGCAGGTGACCTTGACATTTTTGCATTGCATTTGCTGGACCACTTTCTACCTGTGACTGAATGTAAATGACACTTCTGGGTTACATAAAAACAGAATTCTCAGCAAAATTCTTACTGCAAAATTGGTAATATTATGAGAAACTGGAAAAGCTGACTTTGATTTCTAGACCCCATGGTGAGTTTGCAAGGCTGGTGCTTAGTGATAAAAGAATTTGTTCTTAAACTGAAGAAACATTAAAAATACAACACATAGAACCCTAAGATGGCATGTTTAGCCACTTCTCAGGAATATAACAATTGAAGCCTACTTTCTCTGACAATTTAATCTTCATTTTAAGTTGTACAGCCTTCATTTTTTCTATGTTTATTTAAATAAAGCAGCCACCATACCTATAGCTGCTTTCACAGTCCTTGTAAGTAGCTCTTTCCATACTTTCACTTGTGATAATTTGATTCTATAAAGCTGTTCTGTTTTCTGATTATTCTTCATTTTACAGAGCAGTCTAATTATTTTTCTTTGCCTCACTTTCCTTCAAGCTATCCAAGCTATTTTTCCTGTCCGTCATTCTTAGGTAGTGCATTGATCTTGGATGAAACTATCTCAAGCTGCTCTCCATTGAGGTCATATAGTTAGTCACTTCTAGAAAGCAATTCTTTATATTAATTCTTTTGAAGGATTATTTCTAACCTCTGTGACAGCTTATATTTTAATGGATCTCCAGCACAAGGAAGACAGGATTATTAGCAGACAGTCTAATGTCCCCAGTTTTTCATCAAGCAGAAGCAGGGTATTGTCCTACTGCCAGTAGACTTAATGTTTTCCTAACATTGTTTCTTGTGGACTGTTTTCTCAGGGTGAGGTAGCATGAAATAGATAGGACTCTCTTAGATGCTTATATTCCTTAAGGAGTACTTTTTCAAAAGGGTCAGTGATGCTGATGTTCTGCCTTTATGCAAGCTTTGCCAGTTTTTCTGTTTTCTTGGACAGTTTGCTTTGTCTGGTAGAAGGTCCTTTGCCTTTGTTAGCACTGGGGTAGCAGAGGCACTTTCCTTTTTGACCTGCAGCATCAGACTCCCTCTTGTTTATTCCCTCTGATGCTGCCAGTCTTGCATTCTTTTCAGGGCAGTACAATTCCAGCAAAGAGAATAATGAATGTGTGTTTCTCTTTTTTTTTTTTTTTTTTTTCTCCAGGCTAGGGTGTTATTGAGGGCAAGCTCTGGGAAGTGGGAACAAAAAGATTAAATACCCGGAGGGTCAGGAAAATCTTACAGAAAATCTCCAACTCTCTGCCTGGTCTAATCAGTAGGGCCATTCAGGCTGCAACTCTCTATCACTAGGCTTGAAGTTGATGTTGAAGCCCAAATCAAGTGAAATGTCAGCTAATGTATTTACTAGTGGCCCAGCCACCCCTTGCATAGTAAAGTTACCCACATTCTTAGCAGACACATTTTCAAAGCCTACTGCTGTTCATTCTTAAAATGAGAAGTTTAGATTTTTAATATTCCAATATGAGTGACAATTTCTGAAGGCTTTCTCAAAGCCTGACCTCAATATTTTGAGTGATGATGCCTAAAAATTTTCTCTAAGTCTAACCTCTAATGTGTGAGGTACAGTGGCTTAATTCAACTCTTGACTTAGATCAGAAGAGAAGATAAATCTTAGTTCAGTTCCTGTTCCTCCACCATACAACAGTTCACATGGTTTAGTGCAGTTTGAAAGAAGTCTGTATCAGAGGTTGTCTTCAGAAGTAGATTTATGTGGGCACCATAAAAAATATTTGATATTTTCTAAAAAAAGTAAAAGTCTCACACTCATGTTTTTAACATGGATTACTCATTATTTAGAGCCACTATTTCACAGGTGTGGTATCACAGTTTTTGGATATTTCTACTTCTGGTTACTTACTGGAAGAGACTGAGAGGGTGGATATTATAGAAAAGGTAATGCTAAAAATTGGTATCTGCATACTCTACTAGTATTCTAAAACAAATGTAAGCAAAAGAGTGAAGTTAAAAAACAATTAAAAATGTGCTGATGCTGGTTTCAGAGGGGCAATTCATATACTGTTCACATCAGCAGAGTAACTGAGTATGTCTACTCTGCCAGGGTTAAAGAGGGTGTTGCTGTTTTGGATGCACTGTGTGTTTTGCCAGAGGGAGAGGATTTTGGGCATAAGAATTGCCATTAGAGCTCTCAGGGGTTTAAAAGAGGAAGAAGGAAAAAAAAAAACCCTTGTAAATATAGAGGCTTGCATTTCCAGCAATTTCATGTTGCCACCTACTTGCTCTCCTCATGTTTTCTATCTTGTTGCCTGGCGCTGCCTCTGACAAGTCCTGCCGAGTGATGAATCATCCTCTGACACTATTAAGCTCTCAGCAGGTATAGACTATTTTTTTTAAACTTGTGTCAATTTTTAGTATTGTACCCTTTTTCATTCTGCTTACCTTTCGATGGTCTCTCCAGGCAAGTTCTGTGAAGTGAAGGGAATTCTCAGCTTAGAAGTATTGATAGGATTTTATAGGACAGTGACTGATACCAGTAAAAATGTGAAGCCAAATGACAAATCGCTACAGAACCCAAAGGGGGAGAGCCACAACTGAGGGAAGAACTCCTGTGGGAGGAAAGAGAGGGAGATTGTAGAGGCACAATATTGAGATCTTTTATCTTTTCTCATAAAATGTCTCTGGCTTTTACTCCAAGAAGACTTGAAAAGAGAAATATCTTCTTTTACTCTTGGTTTTCCTAGAAACCTTTGTTCACAAGAATGTCTACACAAATATGAAAACACCAACTACATCTCTTTGAAAATATGGCCATGTAACAGTGATAAGGATGTGAATGGCTCTGTGACAACTTGTTTATTTTTAACATACTTGTGACTGATTGATTTCATGCAAAAATAACACAAACTTGTCAGAGGATATAGTGTCTTATTTTCTTTGAATGTTCCTTTCTTAGAACTAAAATGATTCATCAGTTATATGTGTATTTACTTTCTTTAAGTTTTTTTTTTTACAGGTTCAAATAACTATAAAGGAGTAAATTGTCATGTCTAGATTTTGCAATAAACCTACTATCAGCATTTCTCTGTGAAAGGAATTGTCCTCTGTATGAAGTCTACATGGCTAATGCTCAATCACCAAGGTGAAAAAAAATGTTTCAGAGTCATGCAAAACAGAAAAATAAGTAATCTACTCAGATTCGTAATTCTCCTATTTTTAATAAAGATTTTCTGATAGAAGGCTTTAAATACCATGCAAGATTTTGGATATAATCTGTTCACAGCAAACCAAAAAATAATGTTGTGTGAAATTTCTTAATGTATCTGTTTCAATTTAAGAACAGAAACCATTATCCAGACCAATGCTGTATGTCTGGAAGCTATTTGGAATATAACTGTAAACTAGAGCAAATCTTGATGCATCTTTTGAATTAGACAAGCAGACTGATAAAAATATGCTTTAAATTTTCATGATGAGGAGAGTGGACTCATGATATGGTATCAAAAATAATAACTGAAATTATGGAGAGGATATTTACTAGATTGAAACAAAGATCTCTTCTAAAATAATGTAAAACAATGAAGTAGAACACTACTGTTTTAGAGTGTCCATGCTGTTTATCTCCTTCTGTCTGACTCTGAACATTAAACTGAACTTTACACCACAAATCTCTTCTGCATCATGTTTCTCTTCCTTTCTTTCTTATCTTTGTGATGCAGGTAGTAAGTCTGAATTCTCAGCTGGTGTGAATGAGCAGAGCTGCTTGAGCCCGTAGATCTTTTCAATGACTGGATGGAACATGAAGGAGAACCTTTGTCAGAGATCAATTATTTCTTAATTGCAAGTAGTACCACAAGTCTGTTAAAGACACTTCCTATGGGAAATGAATTATCAGTGTAACAGGAATTGGTGCCAACGTGCCTTATCAGTTCATGCTTATTCAGCTAAGTGTTCCACTTGACTGTATCTCAAGTACTCTAAATATTACATGCTTATAAGTTTTCATATCTTACCATATTTCTGAATTGCTATGTATTCGTGCATTTTCATTAATCATTTTTCCTTAGCTAAATGATACATACTTGACTTATTTTTTCCTGTATTTTTCACCTATTTTTCCATTTCTGTAGTTACCCAGGTCTTTCCAACGTCTTTTGGAATCGAGATCCAGACATTACAATTTTCTGATTATGAGGTAATAACATGTAATATTTCAAATGTGATCACAATAGAAATTTTTAATAAGGGCTTTGTCTTTCCTACATTGGAATAATCTTCACACATGAATACAATTCAGAAATTAGTTTTGCTTTCCTTTGGTAAGAATATTGCTAATATTTTTTATGTCTCTTTAATTGTAAAAGTCATCCTAAAAAGGATCACTGGAAGGACATTCTTTAAGGAAAGAATGTAAAAGTGTCATCACAGCTAGAAATGCTTCGGTGAGCTGGCATGAACTGTGCTGTCACTACTAAACAAATGAGGAGCTGAAGGAACTTACTTAGTGGTATATTTTTTAAATTATATTTTTCAGT
This sequence comes from Vidua macroura, assembly GCF_024509145.1. Classification (NCBI taxonomy): domain Eukaryota; kingdom Metazoa; phylum Chordata; class Aves; order Passeriformes; family Viduidae; genus Vidua; species Vidua macroura. Next base: position 45,516,294 of record NC_071572.1, on the reverse strand, counting down.
AAAATTTCAAGTGGTACAGTTTGTTTGACATTTGCACTGGAAATGGTATGGCTCCTGAGAGCATGGTTACTTGTATAAGGTAATGTTTTTGCTTTCTTCCTAGATATGTTACAGTAGAATTTTTTTTTTTTTTTTTTTGGTCAGTATAATATTTATATGCAACATCAGCAACATCTTTCCTATGTGACAACATACTCTAACTGCTTCTACTTTATTCACTTCATCGCTTTTTCCTATAAATTGGCAAAACCAACAAAAGCACATACTAGAGATCTCCAGAGCTGTGACCTTTGTCCCACACTTCCATATTCTCCCTTCTCAGCTTCCTCTCACACCAAAGGCAATAAACAGTTTAAACAGGGAGAAGCTTTAGAGGTTGGTGTTCTGCAAGTGCCTTGGCCAGGGCTGGAAAGTCCCTGACACTGTTGGGATATGACCTTGTCATAAATTCTCAGGTACAACTCTCTGCCTTAGCACAGTCTATTTGAGTTATGTCAGAAAATCTGAGGTAACTGATTCATGATTAAGGTTGACTTCACAAAGTCAGAGGCTTCTCTAGTTATTGATTTCATTCTATTTCCACACTATTAAACCATAATTTTGCTGCTGGCTGACAGCCCTAGTACTGAGCAGTAAATCAGGAAATGGATGTTAGTTTAATGGAAATATTAGCACTTCAATGGTGTATGGAACATTCTGACTTGTGATGTGAACTCTGAGTACAAAAAGAAGTGTAATATAAAGTAATGATCAGTCTACATTTGTAAGTGAAGCTGCAGGAAGACAATACAGGCTAAGTGTACTGCTCTCTTCTAACAGTCCTGCTAAGTTTCCTGATGATATAATGAATGTAGCTACAACATGGAGCAACCTAAATTTTATCCCAAATGGTAAGCACAGCAGCAATGTAACACTAGCTGAAAGTTACAAGGACCTGTTCTTTGTATCTGCAAAGCAAAGGCATTCTGAGTATCTAGCTACTAATCTGTGAAACAAAATTTCGAAGCATTATATCACAGTCTATGGTTCAAGTAATTTTGAGATTTCTTTTCCAATATTTCTTTTTTTTTTTTTTCCCCCTTTTGTTTTCTTAGCAGAAAATTCACAGATAACTAACTCCTGCTGTGGTTTTTTTATTTTTTTTTTCACCAGTACAACAAACCAAAATGATACATAGGCTATTTACAAAAAATCATTCTTAAGAAACATTTAAAATTCTTTTCAGCAGTATTTCTAAATCTAAATGCAGTCCAAATATGTTTGAGCCATACCATATACTTAACAGCTCCATCTTATTATCTGTCTCTGGCTTACTGTCTGGGCAAAGTGCCCATGGCACACCCAGCAATCAATAATGATTCAAGCTCTTTAGTTTTTGTCACCTGGATTAACTCCCTTGTCAACATCTGCTCTGTGTTAATTCTGAATGTGAGCCTGTTCTCTTCCTGATTTTCTGGGTTTGTTTGTTTCACTGTCTTGAACATTACTGCATCAAATGTGTGGCATAGAAACTTTCACTGACTTGTCTGTGTAGCCAAGATAACAACGGTCCTTTCTTAGATTTCTAGATTCATTAGCTATCTTGGTTGCTCAACAGAAGAACAAATCTAAAGTGCTCCTACACAAGGAAAAAAAAAAAAAAAAAGAGATAATGACTGTAATTCTTTTGCTAGTGTTTTCATTTATCAATCTGAAATTATGTTTTTTTTCCCATGTCTAAGTCTAGAAGATAGACAGCAGTCCTTGTGTCATTAGTTAGTCAATATTTTATACCATATTTTATACATCCATCATTATCTGCATTCTTCCCTTTGGGATGCAAAACTTTATTTTAGACCATAGTAAAATAAATGTTTTGTAATAGTGTATATTTAGCTGTGAAAAACAGATTTTTAACATAATGTAATAATTTGTTTAATATAACTTTGATAACAGTCATCTGCTAATTTCACCAGTGATTGTTTTCTGTCTGTGTAAATGATGAAAATGTTAAACTTTGGAGGCAGACTAAGAACTGCAGATTGTGTGACATCACTTACTGTAAGTCTATTTTAGCAAGCCATATTTATATAAAGCCCAATATATAATGCATCCTGCATGATAATATGTATTGTGAAGAACTTATTCATCTACAATCAGATCACTAATACAAATAATTTCCTTAAACTCTTACTTTTAAATATTTGAAATAATGCATCATTTAATTACTTCTACAAAACAAATTTAAGCCTCAGTTAAAAGAAATATTGAAGAGAGAGAAAATCAAGTTTTGTATTGGTTCTGCCATAATTTTGGGATCAGTATCAGAACTGTAATGGCCTAACTGACTTAATGTATGAGTTTTTAATGACATAACCTACCCTATTCATGGTTTTTAGATATTGTCACCGTACTGGTTTTCTCTCAGGCAATTGTAATTTCATCAGTTCCAGACACTTAGTGGAAATTGACCTTTATCTTCCAAAGCTTCCAGCAGCTAGCTCTTTTAAAATTGTCTAAAGCATATTATCTAGATTTGTTAGCATTACAATTTTAACATTAATAAATGCCCCTTATTGGCCTCTTAGTAGTGATAAAGTGGGAAAATCCTTATCATGTGACATGATGTTCACTTGGCTTTTTTCCCTTAAGCAGTCGATAGAAAATTCATATTTTATATATGTGAATATAAAAATATAGTCTATATTTACAGTTAAATGTTCATCCTGATATTTTTACCAATATCTTTGTTACTGCTTAATACTTTTTTTGTGCTTGCTCTCTACACTTTCTTTTCCCTTTTTAACTTTCTGAAGTTATTTCTAGCAGTGACTTAAAATGATCAATTTCTTGTTCTCAATATGCTATATGCATGTATGCATGTATAATTGTGTGTGCATAGCATGCATTCAGAAAAGATAAGGGTTGGAGCTTCTATAGGATAAAATATGACTGATCTAGAACAAGTCTTTGGTGAATTTTGTGGTTACAATCTAGAAATTATGTGAGAATACACACACCACATGAACAAATGAAATATCCCTTATGAGGCAAGGATGGCTTTTCCTGCATGTGTGTGGGCTAGGGACTAGAATGACTACAGAACAAAGATTGTCAACTTCTGCTGCATCCTCCTCAGCAATTCACGTGTTGCAGCTCATCAGAAATTTACCTTACTGAGTCTCATTGTGTGAGCAAGAGGGATGAATGAGCTCTCACTATCTTTGGATTGAGCTGGCTGAAGAGCAAAGGGGCTTCGATGCACCAAAATGTTCTGTCTAGGCTGTATGTGCAGGTGTAAGCTGAAGATTCAGCTGGCAGCCCCAGGGACACATGCAGGCAGCCTGTCAACTGTGAAAGAACAGGGACCTTGCTCCACTGAGGCACTTATTTTGTTATGCACACTGAATCAAAGCTGCAAAACACCAGGTGAATGAAGAGTGCAAACTTTGCAATGCTTTATCCTGGCCAGCCAAGCATCCAGGAGGAGCGTAAGATATCTGCATGGTTTAGTGAGTGTTTTCCACTGACTTTGTCACAGTTTACTTGAGACGACTACTCTCAGTAAAACTAAGTGGAAAGCTGCTTGTATCTACTAGTCACTTCCTTGGATATCAAAATTTGACTGTTTTTTTTTTTTTTGTCATGGCCATTTCCAGATTGAATAAATTACATATGAAGAATTTCTGATTTTCTATTTTGATAATAAAGTAAGTCTATAATAATTACATTGGGAATTAAATTGTATATAATTGCATAATATAGTATATTATAGCTATCACATCTATATCCTTAGACACCATAAAAAGTACAGGAGCTTGAGTGGGAACAGTTCTCCCACTGTATCCTCTTGTTAGTTAAGGTAGTGAAAAGGAATCCAAGCTTTACTTGGATCTTCTCTTTTCTGCTTTAGAGACTAATCTGAATGACCATGTGTTCTTTTATCAGAATCATATGCCTGAAGTTATGTTCTAATTGAACACATGTGTAAAGTATTTTGCACCATGACTGCTGCTGCCACAGTGGTCTAAGGGGTTAAAACTTGACTCATAACACAAAGTTCAAAGGTCCCATCCAGCCAAAATTCCTATGATTCCTACCATAATTACTGCCAGAACCATTTTACCTAGGTACTATATAGCATTAGCCACCAGGCTAGAGATTGAATTAAGGCCAGATGAGCCCCAACCAGCATGTAAATCTCCTTTATTTCAGTTATTAACCTTCAGCATGATTTCAGATTGTGGCCCTACAAGAGTTTAGGTGTCTGCAGGTGCTATGGTGCACCTCCATATGACATATTTTGAGATCAGAGCACAATGTGGAGGCATTTCAGAACAAAATAACAGAATTTCATCTGGATGAAATTTGGATGAAGTTTGGTGAACAACAGTTGCAAATGGACATCAGACTAACTTGTGTGAATTTGGAAAAAAATAAAAAAACGGAAGTATAAGATTTGAACTTTTTACCTTCTGTCAAGTGAGATTTTTAGCATCAACTATTCCTTGCTACAGATCCACTAGTTTTAGTCCCTGGGATATAGTGACATTGACATAGCCATGAAGTATCCTGTTTCTAATGTGTGGAACATAGCTTCTCTGAAATTCATGGCCCCTACCCCCACCTCTTATGCATGAGGTCGGTTGTTGTTGGTGACTTCTGAACAAGGACCTTTCAAGTAAGCCCTGAGGTGCCCTTTAAAATAAAATTTGAGATGACAATGTCCCCTCAGACTTTCTTCTTTCTTTTGAGATATTGTATTCTCTGGATGGGAATAAAACTGAAAGATACTTCAAACAGATCCATCTTTCCTAGTCTTACCTGAGAATATGAAAAAAAAAAACATCAACTCTTGACATTTTAATCAAAACCTGCATGCATTGATTACATTTATTTCTTCTCTATCTTCCTCCTGATTATAATATCTTGAACAAGATTCCCTGAGGAGTAAGTAATTGTTCTTTTCATAACTTCAGCACATGACCCTATAGAAGGGAAACTACATGCTTGACTGCAGATTGCCTGTTTACTCTTCATGGTCTGTCTGGCAAGGTTTATTACTGGAAATCAAAGAAAAGCTTTTTGTTTTTTCCTACTCAAATGAAAATAAAATGTACACATAGTCCTCGTATTACAGCCATTGGAGGTTTTGATCCTTTTCCTATTAATTTATAATATTATCAAGTGAACAAGCAAGGCAGAAAAGGCAGAATCTGCACCCAAACCAGAGGGACTAACGGTGCTGTCATCTACTAAATTAAAACCACAGATCTGCTTAATGAGGTTTACCTCAAGTCCAAATTCCTCCTTTATGCAGAGGAATTTTAGTAGGTAGTAGATCCTTAGGCGAAAAGGAAGGCTACTCATTGCATGCAGTCCCTGTGTCAATGTTATGCAATTCAGATTCATAAAATTATCACTTTAACAACTTATACCAGTTACTAAAGAAACTAGCATGTTAGTAATTTTAAAATTCGACACCCAATCGTTCTCTATCTCATAAGACTTCTGTGAACCACTGCTCTTCAGGAGGAACTTACTTATTTTGGTTATCAAAGGTAATGATGTTGAGGGAAAGATATAAAAGAAACATGACTGAAATCTTATAAATGGCAGTATGGCACAGATTCTTCTAAACCATCTACATTTTTTCTGGCTGGAGTAAAATTACATCCAGTGTGTCTTTGAAGATAAATAAGAGTCCTGGATTTCTAAAAACATTTATATGCTGTAAACATTTTAAATATGCATATTTTCAAGAGAAACAACAAAAATATGGTTTTAATTTTATGCCATTCATTTTTTAAATGGCATTTCAAGGTGCAAATCCCCTCCATCCCTTTCATTAAAAGGTTAGATGGTGTATTACATTTGTTTTCTCAGCAAATCTGAATTTGTAAAATTCCTCTAAGGCCTGGTCCCTGGCATTTTATATCGTTTCTTATGAAAGAAGCCTTTTGTAAGAGTGACTTAAAATCTTTCTTTTGCTTGAATTATTTTTAATTACACTGAACTACTTTATTTTCTATTTTACTGACATGAAAAGAAGTTTGCAAATAATCAGTGCAGCATACATGATAATAGAAGTTCTAGGTGTGACAGGCTCCTAATTTAAGGTCTTCTCTTTAGTTAAGTTAAATGGAAACTCTGAAGTCCAGGTGAGGGATCTCTGAGTCTCCTCAACAAGAAGCACAGTATCAAATGGTCTGGGATGGCCATGGCTACTGGACCCATGATGGAAACTTAAGTTGACAGCTGGGCTTAAAAAAAATTATTCAGCTTTTGCATATCTAACATATATAACTTGTAAAGTATTTCAATTATTTATTTTGTGTATTACAGTTGTGTAAATACTGACTGTAGAAGAAAGTTACTAGGTGCAAAATACAGAGTCTGTGTGACCAAGTGGAGTCTAGTTCTCAGACAATTCCCCAACCTCCTTGTATAATCAGTGTAATGAAGAGTTTTCATGTCTTCACCAAACATAAAAGAGGCTGAAAGGACCCACCCAGATCTAGACATGTTTGATTGCACCCAAAGAAAATAAAAGAATAATCTTTTCATATTTTTCCAACACTTTTCTGCAGCAGTGCACAATTGCAATCCTTAATCCTCCTTAATGAATGTCACCTGTAAAATTAAAGGTTACAAAATCTTACTCTAGTGTGTCATAGGCTGCCTGCATATAATAGGCTGCCAAATTTCATTCATAACTCTTGAACTCAGGGACTTGTTTGACTACTGCGAACATTCCAAAATGGAAAAGCAATCTTAAAATGAATGATGCAAAGGCTAGAGAATGTAATTTTCAGACCGTTACAAGAATCAGCAACTAGTGAATTCAAACTCATCCAGACTACAAAAGTGAGAAACAGCAATTCTGGGAACAAAAGAAAAAAAAAAAAGTACACTGTACTTCAATACTTAGGGATTATTGGTTTTGTTTTGTTGGATTGTGTGTTTTTTCAATGTTATAATAATTTTTTAATACTATGACTCTGAACAAAACATGAATCACGTAAGACAAAGATCCCTAAATTTATGCATAATATGAATGGCATGTAAGCCACAGCCTGAACAGAGCTACTTCTGCTTCTGTCTTCACTTACAACACAGGGCTTAGATCAGTTGTAGCTGCTGCTTTACTTCATCTTTGAGGTCATCATCAGTCCCAAACTTCTAACAGACACTTGAGAGACTATTATGCCTGGAAATCTGTAAGGCATACTCAGCTGTTTGTCATGATATTGAAACAGTGCAAAGGGGCAAGTGTTTTTGTATTCTCTTCAGCTCTGTATTTAGACATGTAGAATTGTAAAGAGAAGATTTGCTTTGATAAAAAAAAAAACAAAAACATTGTTTTAATGCAAAAGATATAAACAGTGTGAAAGTTCTAGAGAAGGAAATTTCCAGTCAAAATAGGGTGATCAGATATGAAAATAAACTTATTTGCACCTGCTGAAAGTTGCAATTTTGATTCTCTATATTTTGCTTTTAAGATTGTAATGGCAAATTTTATTAAATGTTGTCTTCTATTCCAAATGCTGCTGATAACCTAAATTGGCCAAAAACATAGATGCAAGTGTGGAACACCATGTGAAACAAATAAAACTTTTTTTTTCCCTGTGGAATCATTGTTATGAAGTAACGTGATATCTGCACACATTTCTCTAGTCGTTGGTTGGACAGGAACTAAAAATAAATGCACTGGCTTTGTGTGCATTGTGCAGTCTTCAACAAAGACTATATGAATCAGAATTGTCTCAGTCAAACAGCCTGGGTGAGTTTAATTCTACATTGCAATAAGAGGCTGTTTGACAAGGAGAAAGGGTGCGGAATTTTGGAGCTCTGGTTTTAATAGTTGCCATATCAGGTATCTTTAGAAAGATCATCTTCATAGTTAGGGACAGGAGATGGAGCTTTCTCTTCCTGCTACTACTGCATCTATCTCTTGCCTGCAGAGAAATTCCTATCCCCAGGACTATGTAGTTTATGCAGAATTTTATAGGGATAGTCAGACTTAAAGACTGATTTAAAGCTTAAGTATGGGGGACACAATGCCTAATGTGTTGGAAGTTTGTAATTGCAGCATGCCCTCAGAAGGACTAAGCTCTAGGCCTGCTTGCTTGAATTCACTTCTTTTAGTCCTTATAACAGCAATAGAAATGCTAAAGATGGGTCTTCTGAATTACTAGCTTCATACTTTGTGATGTTAACTACTGCATTTAGGATGAAAAAAAGGGTAGGGTGGCTAATTCTGTTTGGTAATGAGGACACTGTTCTGTGCATTTTTTTTTCAGCTCTGCAACACATGTAATTTACTGAATTTTAATTCAGAAGTTTCAAATAGTAGTGTCTTTGGTAGGACCCCAACCCCAGCTGTTTCAGTTAAGAGATTCTTTTGATTTTACTGACCTAAATAACAATAATATATCATGTTTCATTTCAAGAACTTAGTATTTTCTGTTATGTAAGACATTCACTTCTCTTTAGAAGTAGTGAAGTTATTGCAGATTAACATTTGCCCAGTAATGCAGCCAAAGCTCTCCACAAAGAGAAAACCTACTCCCCAAACTTTTAAAACAGAAAGAGGGCTGCTATTCATAAGCTAACTTCAAGTAACCTCTTTTAACCATCATCTTAAACAATGGATTTTCTAAGTCATTAATTTTGACATGATTTTGAAAAGAGGAGAGATAAATTGTAAAAAAAATTCCTTCTCCTTCAAAAAAAATCCTTCTCCTTCACCTTTGTTTTTCACTGCAGTGATTCCATGATTTTTCAGTGATTTTCAAATGCTCATTTTCTTCTCTTTCAGATGTATCTTATGTGTTTATGGAAGTGCTCAAAATCGCAAAAACAGTAAAGAAAAACTATAACTGATTTCATGACTTCATGTCCACCAATCAAAATAAAGCACTTGAAAGAAATTAATAGTACAAAGAAACAAATGCTGTTCCACATAAATCAATACCTGGGATTCTATTTTACAGTCTTTACTTATGTTGACTTCTATTTTATGGTCATTCTGAAATTAGATTGCATGTGTAAGTACTGCTCAGCATTATTTAAGATTGTCAAACGTCCTCTATACTGATTGTGCCAACATCTGCAATGCTGCCTGGACACCAAATAGAATTGCTACTTAATTAAATAAGCAATCACTCAACATCTGACCTGTTGGGAAAACAAATGAAAAGCTGACTAACTAGTCTTCTAAATCTCAGGAAATGCAACAAAATCTAAAGAAATTCTCTGAAACAACACCACCACCATCCAACATTTAAAACAGAATCTTAAATACAGAGTCACTGGAAATGAACTTCAGATGTGAAAGGAAAGCTTAAAATGTAGTTGTAGTTAATTGAATATAGGCACATAAATGTCTGTAACTGAATCTGAAAAAGTTGGAAGTTTCCCGAAGGGATCAAATTAAAATAGTATTCAGCACACTGTGCATTAAAGTTATTCTTATTACTAAATTAGCTCACTGAAACGTCTACTGGTTTTAAAGGGAAGGCTCATATGTGTGCATCGTTATCTGTATTTCACTACTACCTGATCCCAAGCCTGTGTCTCTATAATAAATTTAAAACATTGTATACTGCCAGTTTTTCAGCATTTTTCCAGCTCTGTATTTTTGTTTATGCAAAGTCTGGATATTACTTCACTAACAGAGAAGGAAATTCCTTGTTTTCTAGTTTTTTCTCTTCATTAAAATTTGCATAATGTCCAGCTGACCAGCAAATAGAAAAGAAAATGCAAATTTACATAATCCCAAAAGATTGCAGTATGTGCTAAGGCAAATATATGTTTAGAGAAGGTACAACATTCTATTGAAATATTTGCATGGCATTTGTATTTAAACTGGAGAAATAACAATTAATAATTAATAGTTTCACATACCTCAAGTTAAATCTAGAAAATTAACACTTATAACTTCAAGACTAGCAAGCCAATTGCTGTGACTTGTCATTCAGGAAAGTAAACAGTGTTTCCCTTTGAAAAGGAAAATTAAGCCATAAAAACACCACAACAAAATTCTGTGCTTCTCAATCTGTAATCTCTTTCTTCTGGGTCTTTTCAAATGCATCACAAATTTACCTTATCAAAGGCACTAGGTGTCTTATGGACCAGTGAAATTAGAAATCACTGCTAATGCATCTGGTAGGATTTCTGCATTGTGATGAAACTAACTGAGACTGAAGGCCTGCAACTGAAGTGAACCAAGCTGGACTTCCAGCAAGTGTGTGCCTGGCATCTAAATATATTATACCTACATCAAAAGGCCGCTGAGAGCTAGAGTGTCTCCAAACATGACAAGAATGTATGACATACATAACAACAAGTGCTATGTATGTATAAAATATTTTGTAACAAATTACTGAGTTTGTAATACTTTGTGTGAAAGTGTTTTCTTCCATAGGGAAATACAGCAAAGTGTAGCTTTAGCTCATGAAGAAGTAAACAATTCTTTTTGTTCCCTGATCAGCTTTTTGATGTTGTGAGATATGGAGACTAGGAAAGAGAATGACTGCTGGCTAATGGAAAACATGTACCTTAGAAACAGCTGTACACAACACAACCTGAAAAAAAACAAGCAACCAAATAAACAAACAAAACCAAAACAAAATCCTAGAGAAAATATCCCCAGCTAACCAGGACTTTGGAGTTTGCACAATATATGCATGCTATCATGCCTTGTGTGGAATGAAAGGAGGGAGGAGATGTAGCACTGTAAGTAGTGTTTGACTTTGTCCATAAAATAGTGCTGTGGGTTTTAAATCTGTGAGCTACAACAGGAGATAAAAAGGACTTATGTGTCTTCATTTCCTCCTCTTTACTTTTGTGGCTGCAATTTGCCTTTTCTGGAGGAAGTCTGTTGTTTTAGAAACTATCATGGGAAGACAATTTTCTCAATTGCAGAGCTGGTAGGCATATAAGATTGCTAAAACAGTAATAAACAAACACGAGTCAGAGTTTGGGCTTAGATTTTAAACTCCTTATCGACTATAAAGAAAACTGATAGGATTCCAGATGAAATAAATAGAAGAAAATGCTCTTTGTGAATGTTTATAAAAAAAAAATGCTGGCCATATGATTTTGTTCAGAGGGAAAGATATGAAATATATCATACATCTTTCAAATTAAAGTGCCATGTTTGAATAAGCTAGACTCCTCCAGTGTCTGGGAACAATGCCATAAAGTACCAACAGCTGACCTCAATGGTGAAGGAACCTATAGTCTTGCCTAAGAAAATGACTGTTCAGCTGGTAAAGTAAAATGAAGAAATCCAATATGGTCAGGAAGCAAATCTTTGTTTAAATCTTCCAGATATCTTATCTATTTTTTTCCAGTATTAGTTTATAAGAATTTGAAATACTCCTTTAGCCTTTACTCCTCTATGCCAGCTTAGGTCAAGAGTACCTTGTGGACTTTGAATCTGGGCAAATCTAACACAAAAAACTTGAAAAGACAGATGGTCCTAATGTCCAAAAATGTTACTCTATTGTTTTGATTTAGTTATAAAGTCATCCAACCATAGTCATGCTCAAATAGCTAATATTGACAAACACTACTTACTTTCCCACCAAGACAGACACTATGGAGATACCAGTGTACAGCTAAGATTATACGGTGTTTTGACATCTTATTGTTCATGCTCAGTCTGCTGTGTGATGTATTTTAGTTTAATATACTTATTTTATAATTGAGGCTGACTTAAAATTTCTTCACTGGCAATTACAGCCTTACAGTACATGATTTAACACATGGTAGCACAACTGGTCTCCAGCTTGTACCCTTATTTTCAGACTAACTGCATGAGAGTGAGACAGACAAGGATCTTCATTTCCCGGCACCAGGGCTCTGCTTGGGAAATTGTTTAACAGAATGTTTTTGGTATGGGAAACAAACAATCACTCTAACATTAATAACATAAACCTACTGACTCTGATGTAAACTGAGGAAAATATAAAGAAAATCTAGTCATGAAAGAACAAACAAGAAATGAAACATTTTAGTTTTCTTTGACTTATTGCTCTGTTTCAAGTTGAAATCTTCCAGTTTGACATGGAAAGTCTGAGACTAATTTGGATATTTATTTTCCCCTTTTAAAATTGAATAATGTTTGGTTCTAAGAGACCTTTTTGTTCTAATTTAAACATTACATTCTCTATGAATAAATATTTATTCATTGCATATGGTCTTTGCATGCAAACTGTTTAGTTTTCAGACTGAAAAAGGTCAGTTCATCAAAGAATACAGGTATAATAATGAAACAAAGCAACCATTTGTATAATTTAATGGCGTCAAGAAGTCCGAGCTAACAGCCTGACTAATGAATAATTTACTTCCTTTCAAAATTCTTCAGTAAGGAATATGTAACAACATCAAATATTTCTCATAGGAATAGATTAAAACTGTGTATCTTTTAGCACCTAGAATATGGACTGAAGCCTCATTTATTCACAAAACTGAGAGGAATCCCTTAGTATACATGCATACTAAATAGTGCTTTGGAATGTTTTGGGACAATGGAATGAGAATTTATCTCATGTTCTAGTTTTTTAACAGTTCTTCACATGCTTTTAGGCTACAGTGGCGATGATTGCCCCGGTGCTTTTTCCAGTTTGATACTACCACAGTCACTTTGAAAACACACTGATACAACCAGTACATCTTGGTTTATAGATAATACCAGCATTAAGAGACATAATCAAGTTAACAAAGGAATCATTCTCCCTAATGAAAAGCATGTTTTTGTTAAAGGCAAACATACATGTGGTTTTACAGTTAATGTTTTTATTACTTGTGCTGGTTGAGATAAGTATTTATTAACAAGGTGAACTGCAACTTCCACCAAAACAAACTTTTTCTTTTCCCCCTCAAATAAATCAATCCAGTTACTGAGAAACATGAATACCGGAGAGAAAAGAACTCTAAATAAAAAGCAAGCAATAATTATGAATTATGCCATTTTCCAATTACAGTCTATGTCTATCCCTTTATCCTTCTCATATTATATAACCCTAGATAAAGTCCTGTCAAGAAAAGGAGAAGAAAGGTTAGTACTGAAGACTATTGCAATATTTCTCTAGAAGGCTTGAATAAATTGAAAAAGCTTGAAACAAATTTTCAAATTGATAAATTTGCAGATGTCATTTCTTATGTTTACTGTAATACTAATTCAGGAAAAAAGTTTAAAAATTTCAATTTTTTCTTTTTTTTTTTTTTTTTTTTTTTTTTTTTTTGTTTTACTTTCCTTGCTTTTAATTTTGCATATTAATAAAAGGAAATTAAGGAAATAAATGGAGATAAGGTGCTTATTCTCTGATCCAAAATAATTTTGAAATCAAAAGTTATTTCACTTAATGTTTTAAAGTACAATGAAATTATTAAAGAAAGATGCAGGACAGATAAAGACAGAGAGCAATATGTTAGAAAAACCTTGCGTTAAGTGGCTGCTCTACACTGCCTATCTCACTGAGCATGTTGTAACAATTATCTGAAAGCCAGAATGTTAATACACCAACCCATCAACTATACCCATAACCATACCATGCCAAAAATTTAACTTAATTATCAATCTTTGAGCAATGACAAAATGTCTATTTGTTGCAACTTGGGGAAATTAGGAAATTTAAGCAAAAGAAGGGAATTCTAACAAATGTCAGTATTATAACTTCGATGGAACTAAAAGGAAGAAAGGAAGCAGTCAGCCAGTTTCAATGAACAGTAGAGTATATAAGGGCTGTTCTATCAAATTTCCCTTCTCTCTTTCCAAAATGAGAATATTATATAGCAACAGAGATGGAGAACTAATATCTTATGTCTTATGTCACTGCTTTTTGGTTTGGTTTGTTTTGTTTTTTGGGGTTTTTTTTTAAGGCTTGTGAGGGAACATAGGCATTCTTTTTTTTTTTTTTTTTTTTTTTTTTTTTCTTTCCTTTTTGAGATATGTGTACAAAGCCAAGACCCATCATTTGACAATTGTGGTTTTGGAGGTGCCATCACCTAAAAAGGAAAATACTGAGATAGCTTCTATGGGGGAAAAAAATTAAAATTATGTCTGACTTCCTTGGTTAGTGGACTTCTAACTGTTTCATGGTTCATTACAAATTTTTCACCCTCACCTTCTGCTAACCCACAAGAATTAGTTACAGCTCCCTCTCTTTTCCTCTTCATCTCAGTGTATAGTTTCACAAAACAATGGCTTTTCTTTCAAAGCCACTTTGGAGTAGCTCTGCCATTTTCTCCCTTTGATCATAGCTCACCTGCACAACAGCTTGAGCAGCAGCTGTAAACTGGCCCACTGAAATTACCTGTGCAGGAATATGACACCATTTTGACCCCTACAATTTCATTCAGCTACATTTGTTGAAGGGCACAAACAGGGACTATATGGGGAACTCATAAATTGTCTTTCCTGAAAAAAAAGCAGTGTCATGAAATTACATCTTTTACCTACTTGCGTTATCTTTTACTTCTCTCCTTGCTAACCTGTCAGTCGACTCCAAATGCTAACTGGTCTTTTCTGACAAACTGATCAGTTAACATAACGAACCCCAATTCATGACAACTGTTCCCAGTACTGCTATAATATCAAATTTCATTCTTCTTTTTCAGATCTGAAGAATATTTGAAAAAAAATAAAAAACAACCATGACTACTTCCTTTTTTTCCCAAGTGTATCAGTGGAACAACAACAACAAAAAATTCATGCAGTTTTGGTAGCATGTAATAATGGAAAATAATGTTAAGTAGGAATAAAGAAATTGGGGGAAGAAGGTTTTGCCTCCAACCCAAGTCAAATAAAATTTCCTATTTTCAGGATTTACGTCACTCTTGTCCATAACATCTTTGTAACTACAGCATAAAATTCTAATTGCTCATTTGTAAAGGCATGTTTAATTTTATTTTCTCATTTTACACTTCACCTCCATTATAGTGACATTTACAATTAAAATAGCAGTGTATTACATTGGGATAAAAAGAAACTTGAACAGTCTGCTGAAGCAGCATCAAAAACAGCCTCTCTTTTACATTTCCTCTCTCTGTACAAGCTTTTAAAAATATACTTTAAGGAATTACTGACTTAAGTTCATTATGCAACCATATGACAGTTTTCCTTTTTCATTCAGGTAAAAAATGGCACTGGTAAAAGATCACATATATGAATAATCATTCGGATTAAAGCTGGATTGAGCCCCAAGAGAGGATAAATGGTATACAGAACTTCCATTCAGTTATTAAACGAGCTATTATCAAATGTGTTCTAGCAATTTTTGGATTTATTCAAGTGCAGAGAAAATAGAACTTAGGTTTTTAATTTGGATCTGGTTTGGGTTGTTTGGCTTTTTTTTGGGAGTGGGAGGTCAGGGGTTGCTTTCTTTGTTTCTTTCTGTGTCAAAATATCAGGATTAGTTATTCCCTCTGATATCCATCTGATATTCTAGAAAAAATTGGTCTAATTTCTTTTTCATAACAAAGTGTTTTATTTAGTGTTTTAGTTAGGGTTTATTTAGGGCTGAACAGCTATAGCCCACAGGGCAAAGCCTCTGCAGTGTAATTCGTCTATTTGTACTAGGGAGGATATTGTGAATCATGTAGTCCTTTACTTTTTCTTCCCTCATTTATTTATTTATTTTCCTTTTATCCTGTGATTAGCATACAGGCAAATTCTGTATAGTTTTAATTTGGGCTTCAGAGGAGGATTGAAAAAGTCAGTAATAAAAAACTTAGTTTAGGAACTGAACTTAACTTTAAGGCTCTATATTCACCTGCTTTTTCTCCCACTTCTGAAAGCATACAGTCAGAAGAAGATTAATGTATTGAGATAGGTAGATAACACTAACCATTTTTAAATAGATGTTTTTCGCGGTCTTTAAAGCTTCAAACACCACTTGCATCTTGAGCAACTTGAGTAATGCTGTCTGAGTATTGTTTGAAAAACAACAAAATTCTTTCATCAGGATGACAGTCTGGAAAGAAAAATGACAAATAATTCCTCTACACAGATATTTTGAAATACTGTGTTTTGATGGGTGAGATTAAGTGTTTTAGATGGAGGACACTTCTTGCTTAGAGGGACAGTGTCAACTTTTGCTTAAATAAAGGCTTTGTTTTGGTGCTAAAAAACACCTTAGACTTGACTTCTCTTCACCATGTTTTCTCTCTCCTATTTTGCATTATATTGCTGGTTTTAATGTTTCTCATATTTTGAAAGTACAAGCAGTGTTGTCTTCTCTCTATTTAACTACCCTAACAGAATAACAGCATATTAATAAACATTACCCAGAGAGCATCCTCTTAATTCCTAGCAGGATCAAATTTGATATTCATATAATGTCTTACAGAATTGTGAACGATAATTGGACAAACTTTCTCTTGATTTTTGGGAAAAAAAAAACAGGTTTTAAGTTCAACTCACATTAGCACATATTTTACATAATGACCTATTCTAGGGTCTTATTATCAGCTGGAAAAAGTGGCATTGTGGACAACAGGTGCATTTTTATTTTTTAAAGGCTGGCTGTTAGCAGCTTTGTCTCCAGTTGTACCAAACACAGTGTTTTCAGATACCCTAAGAAGTCAAAGGATGGTACTGTTAATATGACAGGAACTAAGAGAGCTTGATTCAAGCACTTTGTTTTACCACAGACAATTTCTGTGTTATTAAGCAAGTTGCTTTTCCTCCATTCCACTCAGTTTCATGCCAGCAATATAAGACAACAGGATGTTGCTCCTTTATTAGATTGTTGTGAAGCTATTGAAAGCCTAATCATTGCCCAATGATGAAATCACTCAGACAGGAGCAAAGGACTGGAAGGCCTTTTACCTCATTTAAATTTGTTTTCATTAAACAATTGTTAAAGAATTAACTAAAGAGGAGGATCATGGCCTGTTGCATACCGGGTTGGTTCAGTTAGGGGTCCTAACAAATATTAGTTGGTTCCATGTACCCCCATTTTCCCCTCACAATGGTCTGCTCCAGGTTGTCTCCCATAGGAGCTTTCCCATGTCAGTCTTGTAGTCACCCCCTGTTCATTCCTGAAAGTTCTGTGCCTGTTACCTCATCCCTGTATTCCTATTTGTCCCGGAACCCTGTACCCACCCCTGTTATATTCCCATAGGCTGCCATGGTCCACGTCATTCTCCTGTTGCCTGTCCCCATTGGGTGAGGGGGCTTCCGCCCCTGTCTGCCCACCCCCTATATAACCCCATGCTTCCTTTGTCTCACCGCCATCTTGACCACACGCGTGCCAGGAGACGGATGTTGGCCTCCACCGTGGCAGCCACACGAGAATAAACTTTCTCCAGCCACACAGGACAAGGTGTGCCTTCTCTCATCCCTTTATCTCCTCTCAGCGTCAGCCACAGAACTCAGCAAGCCCATGCAGAGGCTCAGCGCCAGAACCTCCGAACCTGCGGCAGCCACGGTCCGGCTGAAGGGGCAGAGCCTAGCTGCGCTCCCCAGCTGCCTGAGACCAGGGAGAGGAACACAATGCCTCAATGGCCCTCCAGGCAGCTGCAGAAGGGCACAGCTGAATCAGATCCTTCCCTGTTCAATGGGCCAAGTGACTCCTGTTGGCAATTTTCAACATTTCCTGCACAATCCCCTAACCAGCAGATTTCTGTGCAAAAGTACTTTCAATAATACCTCTATGTTGTAATTTAACCCAGCTAGTGCAAGCTGACTGTTGGAACTAAAGTTGTTCATCCTTTTGATTTTCTTCTGTGATTTTGTAAATTAATAAAGTACTGACTGCCTCTTTGGGCTTTCAAGAGCATAAACTACCTACATTGTTTCCCTATTTTTCAGAAAAAATATTTTATCTAAACTTCAGAGTATTTCTTTCAGTTGTGTACTGATTCATGTACACAAAGAAATGTCATCAAGTCATTTCACTTCCTCGCTTTAAATATCTATAAGAGAAACAGTATCAAATACTTGTGCACATAAGAACTTTGTTTTCATAAAGTCTTCAAATATGTTTCTTAAATGAAAATAAAAATGAGAAAACTACACTGTCTACTTTGATTTATTTCTATACACTAAGATATGCATGAGATAGGGAGAAAATTTGGGGTAGAGGGCTATCTAGGGATAGGGATAGAGAGATATTGAAAATTTTACAGGAACTTTGAGTGCTTTACTTGTGTGTTCTAAGGATCATTATCAAGGAGAGAGGCTTATTACCTTTACCCCCTAATTTCAAAATTTTTTTGCTTACTATTTAAGTATCTTTCCAACAACATTTAATTCTTTGAAGACACAATGCATGAAATGTTATCTTTGTTACATTAATGTTTACTTCTCTAAGCTTTATTTTTTCTTTTGTAATCGCCTCACTCCTTGGGATTTTCTAGCATGGCACATGAAAATAAATATAGACTAGGTCTCATTAACACTAAACATAGTTTCTTCTTTTAACTTTACCACATGATGACTGAAATTATGGTCCCATTAAAATAAATGGAAGATATCTCATCAAAATTAGTATAATAAGAATTTCACCCATTTTTCTCACAGTGAAAAAGAGACAGATCTTTTACTTCTTAGATCGTGGAAATATGATCAGGGGCTATAGCTCAGTGTTGAGCTTATCTTGCAAGCACGCAGGAAGCTCTGAGTGTAATCCTTCATATCTCTTTAGGCTCATCTGATGCTTTTTTCACATGGGTGACAGCCATGCATGAGACTGTCACTTTGTCACCTGGCACTGCTGTATACAGGACAATTAAGGTCTCAGTTCAAAATACTTATGTTGCCTGTTTCTCAGGACACTTGTCTAGAACCATGCCTGTCTGCAAATACCTTGCAAAATAATACCTGAAACCTTCACTTTTTGCCTATGTTATTGATTATGCCTAAACTGGAGCAGCCTGGAGCTCTCTCCAACTTAACCTCAGGGTTCGCTACGGCTCAATGACTTTCAACCAGAGTGAGATTTAAACATGCAGTTTTCCTTGAGTCTTAATTTCTATTGGATGAAAAAAGATTCTCCATCTGTGCTGGCAGGAAGCCATGGACTGTTTCTGAATGCCTGAATGATTAGGGAAAGAAGGACTCCAGGATGCAACAGCAACAGGTGTGTTTCAGCAGGAATTACAGGGATTTTCAAATGGGATGATTGCATATAACAGCATGTGGCTGCTTATGCCTTTGGAATACAAGGACATGTATTTGTCATAAATTCAACTTATATATAAATGAATATTTTAAAATAAAATATATTTATGCTATATTTTTATAGTAAGCACTATACTATATTTATGCAAACCATATTAGTCTTTGTTGCTAATATGTAGGGTTTTTTTGTTTGTAGGGTTTTTTTCAGTTGTTTGATTTGGAAACTGTTTTTGGTAGGTTTTTTTTTGTTTGTTTGGTTTTTTTTTTTCTCACATTTTAGTGAGGATTCTGGAAGCTGAAACTTTTAGACTTATGTATCAGCTCAGGAATTCTAAACAGTGCAGTAAATATTTTTCCTTACATTTATTAAACTACCAAATCCTTAGAAAACATGTGGTAGGAAAAAGAACAGAGTCAACTTGTCCTGTAGTGGAGGACAATTGCACTACATGTTGTCAAGACCAAAAATATATAATTTGGAAGTAAGATTTTTACTACTGCTACTATTGTTTCAGGTTGGAAAAGAAATTATTTATAGCACAGAAACTTTGTAATAAAAGAATATTCACAGATTATGTTATTTTTTTTTCATTAATCTTTGGGTCAAGTTTTATAGAACATAGACCAAGGGAGTATCTGCTGTAACTATTTTGACAGAAGGGCACAATAAATTCATAAGTTCATTGACTAAAAGTCTCTGTGTCTGTCTTCCTGTCTGTTGAGCGATCCATATCGTTGTGATTCATATTAAAAGATATAAACTTATTTGGATTAGAAATAAATACTTATCATTATTAACTTACTCCCTTTTAACACTTCCTGTAGAAATTTGACAATTATTTCAGTAAACTAGTGTTATTTAAAAGTAGGTTAAAAAGTTTGAGAAAATCCCAAGGGCTTTCCTTTATTTTATTATAACTCCTCAGTTTATGGACATTATACTGTTAGAACTATTTGAGTTGAGGCACACAACTCTTTAATTCAGACTTGCATCATCTCATCAGACTTCTTATCCTCCCTTAATCATAAGTAAACATCAGTGAGCAGCCCTCCATTTATGACACTTTTTTCCAAATGTTTTTAGACAGAGCTATTATCGTTATTTTTCTCAAAAGACCGCAGCTTTGGAAAAATTAGTTTATAGAATTTTGTTTTCTGACTCTGTCTCTGATCTTTACAGCACAATGAAAGGTACCTATTTTCTAAGGAAGAAAAAGGTGGTTTTTTTCCTAATTAAAACACATCCCAAAACAAAAAAGAAGCAAACCACACAACCACACCAAACTCCCCCCCCCCCCCCCCCCCATGATTTGATTTATTACAAAGACTTTTCATTACAAATTTCTCATATCAAATTTTTAGGGATTTTTTTTTCAGACAAAGTTCTACCATTCATCCAATCATTTACAGCTAATGCAATTGCCATAAAAAGAAAGCTCTTCTGAGTAGTTCTACATGATCAAGTAAAACAGGTCACATTCATAAATTTTGCAAAAGTACTGTCACAGTACTGAACGTCAGGAGAGGTGTAAAATATTATTGGACTGTTAAAGCAAAATCAGGGAAAGTCTCCTTAAATGTAATGTCCCTTGGTAACCAGCATGATATCAAAATTTGTTTAAATAGTTTGAAATGTCAGGAAACTCACACTATATTATTGGAACCTAATTTGAGATTCATGTTCCTGATGGGTGATAAGCCATTTCCTGAGAAGTGTTGATAAAAAGCCTCTCACTTACATAAAATAACATAAAATGATACAAGGTATAAAAATACTTGGAGATGTCTCTACCGTTAAAAGAAGGTTCTGGTCCTGAAATGAAGAAATACAGAGAAAGCAGGAATGGCAGGGAAAGATTAATTTAACTTTTTCCTCTTTACATAAAACAACAAAAGAAGAATTATGCTTTTCACAAATACTTTAATAGATAAGAAATTATGTTTAAATATGTATTTTAAGGGCAAAGACTGGCTTTGAATAGCAAGTGGGGACAGTTTTTTTTGTTTTTTTTTTTCTTCTGTAGTTATTTTGACACAAATTAGGTAAAAATAAATATTAAACTTGTTACATCTTCACAGATTTAAACCTGTTTTTACCATATCTTTATAGTCAGAAAGGAAACCTTTGTAGCTGAAAGTTAAAGCTCTAACATAATCACCTCGTTACAAGACAGGGATTTAAAAGCAATGCATATACCAAGACTCATGGAAAACCAGCAAATGTTAGCAATACTGACATAAATATAATATTTGGACTCTAAGAGAGGATTTCTAGCATCTCAGACTGCCAGGGAACCTCCTTCCATCTATATCACTGTCAAGGCCTGGGAGGGAATTCACAGTTTGGTTCTCATCAGCACCACCAACTATTTGTGTGGAGGTCATTGCTGAATGGCAATCAAACTGCAGCAACACTGAACAGTTGCCTCAACAGCTTTGCCAGTGCAGGGAGTGAGAGAAAGTGAGAATTGAAATGTAGGTCTCCTGGGTGCTGTGCTACTGAATACCCCTTCTTCCTCCTTTTTTTTTTTTTTTTTTTTTTTTTTTCTTCAATCAGAGGTTCATTGAAAATATGAGGTCAGTACTGCTAGGTCACTTAGCTGCGTGTCAAACACTGCTGAGAATAAAGCAAATCTGCAGGGGCCCCAAGGTATACAAATGCATTTTTTAGATGAGGCCAACATGTTTTTATCACATGTAACATCTGATTGAGGAACTGCCTTCTATAAGTATTTGATACAAATGAGAGCATTCTCTCACATGAGGAGTCTTGTTGGTTTGTGTGAGAGATAATGATTTGCAGCATTGAGACTGTTGTGTGACCAGTAAGGCTCAGCTGGAAGCTTGTCACAGTCAGTTCTAAATTTGTGCAACATAGAAATCAGTCTGTTCCTGTTATCTACAACTTCACATTTGGCTTGAGGTTGTTTTTAGCTGGTTGTATGAAATAATTGCAACAACATTCTTCATTTATCAAATTATTTAACAATAAAAGTCACACAGTATTGAAATTTTACTTTTGTTGTCTTTTTATATTATTATTTTTAATTAAATATTTAAAATTAATATCTAAATATTCACATAATATTTAAATATTTAACAAATTTGTGCTTTAAGTATTCTATGCCAAAGCTAATTGGAAAATTAAACTTTAAATGTTTTCATCTTATAAGTTGAGAGTTTGATCAGTTCATATGTACTTTGCAGATAATCTCTGTACTGGAAAGATGCTGATGACAACTTACATATGGCAACACCAGAGCATGTCATATGCATTTTAGCATTTTAACAGCTCTGATTCAGGCACCCACAGCATAACATGTTGAATCCATTTCTTTGTGAAAGCTGCTCTTGGAAAGGAAGGAAATTTAATTGAATGTGTGTGTTGAGGAGGATAAGGGTACCGGACGCTTGAAATTAAGTTTGTCTGTAACCTTCAAGGCAGTATGCAAACTAATAAGATGTAGAATTGCCACTACATCTGTTACCATTTGCTCACATTTAAGATGAACACTTTAAAAAAAGATTCCTATTATGGAACCCTATTTGCTGAAAATAATATAATTTGTGCATACAAATTCATGCTGTGTCTTTAGTGCTTTAGGAAAGCAACTAAATGGGATGTTTTTCTTCTCCTTTATATTAATATTTAATTAAAAGATCAAGATGCTCTCATTTGACAAAAACTCTTTTAGCCATAGGAAAAATATATCTACAGTAATAACAGTTTTCTTGCTTGATCTCTTTCTTTTTTTGGGTCAACTTACTTTCATACACAGACACACACAGATACTGCATTCCATGACAGAGACACAATGCTGTTAGCAATCTTTATGCTTGAGGCCAGGGAAATTGTATCACGCTTGCTTTTGAATCCAGATCAAGAGCTGTGGCTGTAGCATGACATAAATAAAAATAGAGAAAAGGCTTTGAAAGTTTCAAATCCTGAAATTCTTAAGTCTGGCTTGTTAAAGTGGTTACTTGTTCACAGTAGCATTTGCTGCCTTGCTAATGATCTTCTGGTTGGGATGGATCCAGCCAGTGTATCTGATACAGAAGTTTGAAATTTCACAACAAACTGTTTCACCAAGACATTGAGGGAGGAAGGGGGGCGGGGGGGAGGGCAAGAGAGGGGTGGGAGGAGAGGAGAAGCAACAATCAAAATTCCTACTGGAAATAACTTTCTTTGTAATCTAACAATCACAGCGTTTGAAGTTTTTCATGTACCTGTCTTTAAAATAAAGTAAAAGATGGGAAAATTCCATGTATTCCTACCTTACAGCTGTGTAATAGAGGCAAAATAGAGCCTTGTGTGCCCATAAGGCACAGACACCGTAATTAACAGATCCTCAAGTAGACAAAACTGTCTGTTTTCAATTAAATTAAAGACGGTATAGTGATTCTCAAAAGTGCCTCAATCCACTGCTCTGTTTGCTTCTGACAAATTATTGCTCTAGAGGTCAAATCTTCTGTCAGTGATTTACGGGCATTTTGAACAGAATCATTTCAAAAAGAAAAGGGGCTCTGCCACAAGAAAATCTAGAGACATCTGGAAATGAAACAATTCTTATTGATTACTGATATTAAATATAAATACTAGTGTAAGGCTTATGTTTCCTAATGTAAATACTAGCACAGATGTACCTTCCATTAATATAGTTTCACCTTAGCTGAGGCTGTGATTAAAAGTGAAATATATTGTGTTCTTCAAAACTTTTGTCTTAATATTAATGAATGTAATGGATCACTGAGGAATTAAAATGTTATCTTAATAAATCTGTCCAATAGAATTAACATTTAGGCAACATAATGACTTTTAATTAGAGACAGATGTCATAAAGTTTGAAATATCAATTTCAGAGTGGAACAAGGTTAAAAAAGAGAAATAGTGTGGAGAAAAAAGTAAAAAATGTTAATAATAAAAAGAATCATATGTCTTGAAAAATAGTTAGGAGCAGTATATTGTGAATCAGCCAGGGTGAAAATTATTACCTGCATACAATAGCTGCATCCAGACTTCTTTCTTAGCAGCCTAGATAGCATCCTGTTCATTGGCACAAAGACCATGCACCTCCAAGGCTACACCTGCCATCTCACTAGACATTCCTATTCATACACATCATGCATGAGTGCTACACATTTGAGAAAACTTAATTGTATCTACTCCATGAGCACTGCTCGGTGTATATTTCCTTTTACTAGACCTTTACAGACTTTTTGTTGTACTGAAATAAATGTCAGACTTAGCCCTGTGTAAGTTTAATCACATATGTGCATGGGATGCAGCCTGCCACATCTTTTTCTCTGTAACTCATTTATTTCCCAGCTCTGAGATTCTTGAAGTTTTCCATTGTGAAGGGGGCAAGTTACTGGAACAGATTGCCCAGAAAAGTTGGGGATCCTCCATCCCTGGAGGTACTCATGTCCATGGGGCTTTGAGCAGCCTGGTACAGTGAAATGTTCCCTGCCCATGGCACTTAGGTTGTAACTCAATGATAATAAAGGTCCCTTCCAACTCAAACCATTCTATGATTCCTCCATACAGAACACAAAGAAAATGATATGTATTTCAAAGCTTGCATTTACAATTCCCAAAGAAGGCAAGGTTTTTTGTTTTTTTTTTTAGTGGTACAAACAAATTATTGACTTCAGTTCTTGTGATACATACCTCTGTTTTGTTTATTATCACGGTTATTTTTTCTTCATGTAGTTAAATAGCCATCCAAAAGGCTATGTGGGGGGAAAAAAAAGTTACTTTTCAAACCACTTTAGAAAAGATTTTCATAAAAGGATACAGAGTGTTCTGAAAGGCTACAGAGAGATCTAAATTCCACTAAAAATTTATCAGAATTTTATGCATGCATTTCAATATTTAGGTTTTTTTAAAAGAAATATTCAACCAGCAAAATCCAACACATAATTTTAGAGAGAAATCAAGCTTATGACAACCCAGTTTTTAGAAAGCTGCCACACCTTTTATTAAATGCAGTTTTTGCAATCAGATGGAAGGGCGGTATAAATTTTCTTAGAAATCCTAGCTATGAGGAGTTTTCATCTTTGAATTCACAGATGAAAAGCAGTCTGAGGTAATCTTTTATTTTTAGGTAAACATAACAACCTCAATTCTTTACCCTTCTTCTAGAGGAAGATTCTGCATGAGTGTATTCCTATCCCTACTGCTCTTCCATTGCAGACACACAGGACTTCAGTTTCTTGGTGAATATTTAGGCAGGTACACACACTAGACAGCAAAACAAGAGGAGACAGATTACATCATCATTGAATAGCCTATCTCTCCCTGGCATTTAGGCTAATGGATGCAGCAGAGCAGCTATAGCCAGCTTGCAAAGCATTTATATCCAGGTGGAGATTTCTATCACTCTCTGAGACAATCGCTGTGCTCCCCTGAAATCCTGTGTGTTATGATCATAGAGAAATAATGTCCCATTACAGTGATATTTTTATAGAGGAAAAGGGAAATAATTGCTTGTTCTTGATACTATGAGAGGAGATAGGGTCTGTGAGGCATAAATCCCCCTGAAATACATATAGAGAAGAAAGAGCCAGGGATAGTGAAATCTTATCTGCATTGTCTTTCTTGTAGTCGTCCCCACATCCTCAAACTTCAGACTGGGTTTTCTTAGAAGCAGCTGGATGTTGCAGTCAAAAAGACAGCCAGGTAGAGAAAGTGTCTTTGTGCAATAAATGCACAAGTATCAAAGAATCAAAATGTAATCAAGGAGTCAAGGAATCAAAATCAGGAGTGAAAAGAGGATTAAATTTCTGGAAGGGAAAATGTGTACTTTAAGAACCTGTAGCTAAGACAATGCTAATTTCATAGTCATTACCATTTATATATCCCAGGTAGCCTGGTTAAGTAACATTTTAGAAAGACCAATGAGTCGTCTGTGCTACTGTTCAAGATTTTATTACATGCATGAGGTAAATCATGACAGAAAGCCCTAAGGTAGTCTTTGAAATGCAGCCTACATGGGTTATGATGAAGAGAGATGAGAATTGGGCTTTTCACGCATTGTTAACCTTTAAGAGATAACAATTAAGGCCAAAATAGGCTGTGACAGTCATCTGGATGAGTGTCTTATTGTAGGTATAATGGAAAGACGCTAATACAGGAATATTTTTATCAAAGTGATAAGCTTGGAAAAATAGAACAGAGTAGAACAGTTGATTTAGAAGGAACCTACAGTGACCATCTGGTCCAACTGCTTAAATCTAGTCCAACTGCCTTCATTTAGTTTAGCTGTCTAGACAAAGAAGAAGAATGTCAAAATACACATTCAGCATACTTTTGAATGAAGGAACATTGAAGAATATCATATTAGAGTGCTGGAAAATAAAAGATCATAAAAACAAAACACAGTAATATGGACTTTAAAAACATCTTAAATGTGTTTCATAAACACTAGGTACTTAAAATATATATTGATGCACATATTATTGTTTATTATTTAGATGTATTACTTCAGGTGTATCACAGGAAATAAATTATTCTCATTCTCTGATTCAAAAGAATTTGCAAATATTTTTAAAACCTAAAATTTTGGAATTTTGCCAAAACAAAAACTGAATCAAAATGCCTCAACTAGCATGAACAGATAATTCTTGTATCAATTTTATTTATTTCTCTCTTTGGTTTGATCCAAAACTTTAATATCAGCCCATTCATAGCAAAAAAACCTAAAAAAAAACCCCAGAAAAACCCCCGCCAAAGAGAAACCACTCAAGAATACTAATTATTTGGCCTATTTCTATAATTTGTAACACGACCAAAAATATACCTATGGAATTGTGTTTATAAAAATCTATAAGAAACTTTGCTCTCACTATCTTGGAAATATTAACTCTCTTTTAGGATCAGCCTGGCCTAGCTTTAAATACACATCTGCAATCAGGCACAGGTGTCACAAACTGGGGATATCAAAAAGACTAACTTATGTAAGGGACTATAAAATTTTTCCCCCCAGAGATATATTTTTTCAGTGGAAAGTAATGTGGATCGTTAATATCATCTTTCTGTGAGTTAGGAAGATTTTTTTTTTTTGCTAACAGAAGTAGTGTAACATATGAACAAAAAGGCTTTGAGCTGTTATGAAGGCAAAAAATTATAATGTGGTATACAGATCTTCAAATGGCATCTGAACAGCAGGATCATAAATTTATACAGTTTTACTCCTCCCTTCTTCCACCTATGCTTTCTTAATGGTTATTTGAATGGTTCAGAGTCTTTACTCAGCCCCATGCTCTAAGGTAATCAACATCTTAAAAATAATTTTTCTGTATGCATATGTTAGTTAACAGTCATCTAATACATTCCTAATTGCAAGGCACTTCATGTCTTAGTCATTTTTGAATACATTTTCTCCTAGAATGACCTTAGGATGTTCTGTGCACATACATTATTCATGTTCTGAAGCACAGCTCAGTGTAGAGGACCAGGGATGGCATGGACATGAGCCTTCTCTACTTGCAGCATTTCTGTGACAGAAAAAACTAAATTTGTAAGGAAAGCATACAAAGTATGAGGTCTTTAAACTATAGCTTAATGCTTTAAACTATAGCTTAATGCAATCTTTGACAAAGAGGGAAGGATTTTCTGTTTTTTTTTTTTTTTTTTTTTTTTCTTTAAGGTTCAAAATAACTACAGTAGCCTGTTTGTATCTCCACAAATCAGAGTTGACCCATACTCTTTGATTTCTTTTAGCATTATCTCTGTAAAAAATCTCTTCTTGTTTCAGTGACACAGCAGATAAGATTTTAAAGAGGTCTGCCAGTACTAAAGGTTTTATATTTATACTTCAGTAAAAATATTTTAAAATGATTATGTGAGCAGGCAATCAGTGGCCATAATGTATGTTTCCCAGTTCCCAACTTCTGCTTCAATTAAGTTACTATCTGAAGAAAATTATAGTAGTGACTCACTATTCTCTGTTAAGAGAAATGGAGATATTCTCTCCTGATACAGAATAAGTCCCTAAATTGCTAGTACTGAGTTTATATCTCAGAAAGCTAAGCCTAAATACTTCTAAAAGTGATGAAAGATTACTAGTTTTTCTTCCTTCTCCTTTTTTCTGGCTTTTTTTCCCCTCCTAGGTTTTTTCGCACTAAGTCTCGTGATTGAGGATGAGCTTGTAGAGCTGCTATAAAAATACTTTAATTGCTTTAGGATAGAGCAAATTCATTAAAAAAAAAAAAATTACCAGATGCTCATTACATATCTGACTACATATTTGTAAAGATGTAACACATTTCTCTGGTAGGGAGACAGGGGAGATCCAACAGTGTCAGAGGGAGTCTGTAATGTTATTGTAAGTCAGGAAAAAGAGCCATACCTAGATTATATATGTGGGAAACCACAAACTGATAAGAAAGCCTCTTTCTTTTAAAATTGAAAAAAAAAAAAAAAAAAAAAAACCAAAAACCAAACATTGGAGCACAGACTAAAAAGTTAAAACCACATCCTGTGTTTAAAAAGACAGGGAAACCAAAGAAATTGTATGTACATTCCTCTTATTACTTCACATTTCTTTTATTTTGTTGTGAAGAGCTTCACATGACAGTGAAAAGGAGAAAAGGCACAAAAAGCTTTTAAGTTATTATTCAGAAAACAAAGCAAACACCACAGGCATGAATACACATTGTGATGATTATTCAGTTTTGAAAATTCCAGCTGAGTATAAAAAATTAGTACACTGTAACTGCTTTTCAAGTTTTTATTTTTTAAAATTTTAAAGATTAATTAGAAAAGCCTTTATATACGTCAATATATGAAGAAGAGGAAAAGAAAAAGTTAATTTTGTCATCAGATATTTACTATGGCCAGTGTAACTTGTTCCAGGTGCTTGATGGAATTGGTGTTTTCTTTTTTCCTTTTTTCTTTCTCCTTAAAAAAAAAATCCCTTAAACTTTATTATCTGAGAATAAAAATTCAATTTTATTTTTTAAAGTTTCCTATAGCATATATGCTATCAAGAGGCACTATTAGATGCAGTTTTCTGTCCAGATAACTTTAATACATTGCTTCTACCCTGTAGATAATTTATCAGTCGAGACCTGGGAAAAAAAAATTGAGGAATTATGATTAATTTTCATTTATCGATTGAAAAGCAGTTATAATTAAATAGTGTTTGATTATTGGCAGCTTGGCAATATTAGGTTATTCCAAGCATTTTTTTTATGAATTATTATTTTGAAGTGGTTTTAAATTGACAAACTTTTGAAGATTCCGTTTGTTTTCCTTCTCACAGGCACACGTACAGTCAAGCGAAGTTAGATGAAAGCTGAAGTTGAAATTAGCAGTGGCCTGTGGGCATTATTGTAATTACTAGGACATTTAAAATATATCAGTATCATGTCTAATATAATAAAAGTAGAGTCATTGCTGTAGCAGTTAAAAACAAGAGACTCTGCAAAAGGTTGTCAGATTCTGTTAGCTGAAATCAGAGCTAAACTAAATGCATTATCTCTGTGATTATGGCCTCTGTTCTTACCAGAAAATCATCTGCAAAAAGAGGCCCTTTGATAGGTCTGGCTACTTTTTTTTTTTTTTAATTTATTTGTTTATTTGCTTGTTTGTGGACTTTGTTTTGCTTTTTACTAAAGTTAACACAACATGATGAGTAACAGGAAAGCAAACAAAACAAGATGTTATGTTGCACAAAAATAGAAGCTTTATCTGTTAGAGTGTATCACGAAAGTGAGCTTAATATTTCATATTAGATTTATTAAGAATTTCCAAGTCAAAGGGATTTCTTTCTCAGCATTGAGAAGAACTACTGGCAGAAAAAGTTAGGCAAACTTTAAACTGGAATGAGCAAAAAGTATGTTAAGGTTTTGCTACTTAATGTCTTGAGAACTGATTTCTAAGCATTCAGATATTTTCAGGGACTTTGCACATGCAAAGTCTGCTGCTGTGGTTAGGAACAGGATAGTAGAGCCTAAATTAGGTCCATAGAGTTCTTTCCACCAGGTGAGACGTGGCCAAAAACAAGGCAAGGACAGCAAAAATACCAGTCTGGAGAATGCAGGTGTTTTGTAGAAGGGAGTGAGATACACAGAATCTGTTAAATGGAGCAATATCCTGCCAGAAGCCAAAAACAACAAATAGATTTGTTTTGTAATTAGAGAATAGTGCACACTCTCATTCACTCTTGCAGTGCACTCCTCCATCTCCTGGAGAGCTGAGTGTGGACATGTGGCTGTTTCCAGGCTCTGGCTGACTGACAGTGTTTGTGGCAGCATTGACAAGCGTCTTTTCAGTTATTTCTATTTTGGTCTTCTGAGCTTGAAATGCCCCAAGCCATGGAATATTTTAACTAGTTAGCTTGGTATTTTTACAGCTTCAAGGGTTTTGGTTTTGTCTTTTCTGTTTGGTTTGTTTCTGTTTTTCTTTATTATGGAAAAGCATGTTTGTACCTAAATGAAGCTGCCTTTGCAACTGGCATATAAAAAGCCCTGAAAGGTATCAAGATAGAAGTAAAACATTTTCTTCCACTCAATTATTGCACAAGGGACACATTTAGTTCAGGATGTTCAACAGCTCTAAAAACATCTGGGTTCAATTCATAAAAGCCTAGGGTAACTAAACAAACCTTCTAAAATGACATTGAAATAGGAGGAGGAGGAGATTGTTTCTATGACCACAAAGAAAACTCATCTATTATACAGAGACTAAGAGAAAGATCCAGATATTTAAAAGAAAATGAAGTAACTAAGGAATATTTAAGGCAGCGAAAAAATTGAGGGAATGAAGCTGGTAGGTTGCTTTTGTAAGAGTTGTGTGGTTGTCTCCAGTCCTCTTTATTTCATTTATAGAGAGAGACAAATTTGTTAAGGTATAGCCTCAGGAAAAGACCTGGAAACTACAAAGTGTTTTAACTACATGACATTGTTACACCTTGCCAATTATCCAGACCACCACTTGGGTGAATTCTTTTGCTCTACAACTGTCTATTATTCTCTTTCTTTTAGTGACTTTTGTGAAAACACTTTCATATTCATATCCATATCCATATACATATTCACTTTCATGTTTTACATTTCACATTTCATGTTTCTTTTCAAACTTTTCAAAGGCATGTTGTGGAATAATGTTTCTTAGACCACAGTGGTCAGAGTTGATCAAAATTTTTGTGTTATCAGCAGAAAAAAAAAAAACAAACATATAACTGTTTCTTAATTCATGCAACTGCAACCTTCTTTCTTTATATAAACCTTTTTGCTTGATATAAACCACAATATTACAAAAAAAAAAAAAACAAAACAAAAAGACAAGACTATATATAGGCCCATTGGTTAAATGACATATAATAATTAGATTAATTTCACCTCATAGCCATTGTTGACCTTATATGTTTACAAGTTTTTAGTGTAACATAATGACAAAGAATTTAAGAACATGAAACAGACCTATATAGAATTTAATACTATTTATCCATAATTTATTTCTGTAGTCTTCTGGTTTCTAATCATATACTGCTTTGCTTTATTGTTTTGGTTTTTTGGTTATAACTTCTCCTTGCAGATCAACTTAATGCATTTCTTTTTCCTAGAAAATCTGCTTTTTCTCTATCAAATCCATACATAAAACTGTCAAATACACTGAAAAATTTAAATGCATTGAAAATGGCTTCTGATATTTTGTTTTAATGGAAAGCATTTAGTGAAATACATGCCTTAAAAAAAAAAAAAAAAAAAAAAAAGCTGGGCAAAATTCTCTCACTCTTCTCCTGCATAGTATGTCCCCATGTGCTCAGAAATACAGGACAGTAGGGTGACTTTGAAAGAAACATTACATGAGGTGAATATCTTAACAAAAGCATAAAGGAGGAAAGAATAGAAAATTGCTGTGTTAAGTTCTCCAAAGGAATGAGTTAGAGTTTGCATCTAATGTCTTTATTTTGCACTGGGGTGAAATACCTGAAGATTAGGAAGTTGTAATTTGCAGTTATTCTTTTTCTTTGATCTACCATGTTCAATTCAAGTGAAAAATATGAAAATATAACATTCCTAAGCCACACTGCTGAGGCTGTCAGGCACTAAAATGGAATTATCTAGTACAAAACAGATGTTCTATCGCCTTAAGTATTTACTATTTACTTTCAAAAACAGCTAAAAACAAAAGCTGACAAAAAAGTCCTAAACATAAAAAAAGAGGAAGAGAAATACAAAACCATTCAAAAAAATTTTGCAACTGTAAGCAAAACTGAGTAAATGAGAAGCACTAAAAAGCCCAGCTAGCAAAAAATACTCAAAGTATTGAGAAATATTTAACAAAATAGAATACCTGTTTACCTATTTATTGTTGTCTTTATGAAAAACTTAAAAATACAAAGCACACAGGTATGCTTCTCTGGGAAGCATGGGAAATCAATATGCAAAAGCTGTGTGAGATTAAGGTTAAATTCCAAACATCCAAAATGCATGAACACATAGTTCTAAACCCAGGTACCCTAAAGATCGCTAAACTAGGGTTCTCAGTTGATAATATTATTCACAGAGAAATATAGGTTCTGTAATATTTTAGAATGAAAGGAGGTACATTTCAGAATGTTTTTATTTCAGTGACACAGCAGACAATCTTTTAAAGAGGTCTGACAGTACTGAAGGTTTTATATTTATACTTCAGTAAAAATGTTTTAAATGGATACTGAAGATACTAGCTTAAGATACTGAAGTTTTGTAGCTTTTATGACACTTGGCAAAATGTCTGCTTGAAAAGCATAACACAAGAACTTGGTTTTGCTCACTCACTTAGGAAAGTAAAAATCTCACAGCAGAATAACTGTCACTGTTGAGTCAGATAAAACACAACCTACAAAGGCAATCAGAAGGCTAATCCACTTTATTAGGAAACCCATTCCTTTTTATACTCTAGTTCGCTAAAGGTGGACCTGGTTGGTCCTTTAATCAAAACACTGTCACCATTGGCTAATTAAGAAACCACCCTTTTGGTAAACATATTTCCGTAACACATTCTACATGTTCACAAACACCAGGTGCAGCAAGTTAAGATAAGAAGTGTTTATGATTCTTTTCTCTGAGCTTCTCACAGCCTTTCCCAGAACGATGCTTGGGAAAGTTGTGTTTCTCTCTGTGGTCAGAGAGCTGCCACCACAAATAAAGACACTTCTTAATGACAAGAGAATCTGTCAGATTGAAAGACCCAGATGATTCTTCCCTCCTGTCTCTCTAGAAGCAATATTACTGATTTCTCTGGCCTGGTAAGATTCCTTTCCCCAAAAGGCCCCTATGTACCCCTTGAAGATCAGCCATGTCTTGCATGCCTCCACCTGACCTGTTACCTGTCAATGTCTCATAGCACTATTGGTAACTTCTGCCTGTTTCTATCCCTGGTTTTGGACATCTTCAGTCTTTTCTTGAGCCATGCTCAGCAATTTCCTTTCATCTCTTCTGTCAGGAACAGCTTGGGCTTCTGCCTGCAGGCTTAGCAGAATAGTGTTAAAAACACTGGGGAAAAACATCTAATTACTTAGTCTTGTACAATAGCTTAAAATGTTCATACCTCTTTTCTCAGCCCAGCAAACAAGAGATCCAAACTGAATTTCCAATGAAACTATTGGGTAGCAGAAACTGAATTCTCCTGTCTTTCAGGAAAACACCTTAACTGAGAGGCAATTCTGGCTACAAGGCAGAGGAAATGTGATTTGTTGTTCCTCTCTGGGAGTTTTCATGGTCTCTAGTAAATAGTTACGGATTTACCAGTTCAGACAGGGAATAAGAAAGCAAATCACTCTGTAATTTCAAAGACTGAGAAACATCAGACTTTGATTTAGTTGTTTGGTTTGGTTTGGGGTTTTTGTTATTGTTTTGTTTGTTTGTCTGTTTGTTTGTGGGGTTTTTTGAGGGGAGGGTAAAATAGAGAATTAGGAAGTAAAAAACCCACCAATCTCATCCCCAGTCTGGTGTGGATTTACTGGAAAACCAAAGACTGTGTTCCTGCATACTTTACTAGCCACCTGTCTGTGTTTCTCTTACTTTAGTTTTATTACTCCAAACTGTTGACTTTTTTATTGCATAGTAAAGAACTTTTCACTGCACAATGAAGCAACTTCAGAAGACTATGTAGTCCAGTTCTTGATTTCAAGCTTAGCTTTGATTTAGTTACCAAAGTGTTTTTGGAAATTTGAACTCAGAAAATTTGAATCCCTTCAGTAATGAAAAGCAATAATTTGCCTGACAAATATTTCACCCATTAGGCAGTAATAGAAAGGGAGACTAAGCCCAGCTGTGGAGTTGTGTTTTTAGGTTCCACTGTATGTATGCTTAAAATGGTTTATCCCTCTGTACCCCCCCCTTGTGCCCTTTTGGTTCATCCCAGGTTTTCCCATCAACACCTGTCTGTCCATCAATCCCAAAAACCCTGACTCATACCCCTGACCCCTCCCAGGTGACTTGTCCATCCTTCCCCTTTGTCTGGAGGCTTCTGCCGGGGTCGCTGGGTGACTGGACAATGGCCTGGGGTCCCTCCCCTCCTCCCTCCTAAGTGGATACCCCTGGGTGTCCTTCCCTCAGAGGGCCCCTCCCAGGTCTTCTCCCATTGCCTCCCATTGGGTTTCCCTGCCCACCCTATATCAGGGCCTGCTCGAGGCCCAGAGCTCACACTCTTCTGGGACCTCTTCAAGTGTTGTTGGGCTCCGGGGCTCTCCTCGGAGTCACAATAAATCTTGGACTTATCCCCAGAAGAGTGTTGCCTCCTTCCTTGCTGGTGGGATCAGTGGTGTCCTTGGATCCACGAAGACACTCTCTAAAGCCCTGCTGGGTTCAGCAGAGAGTGCCTCTCGCTGCCCTATCGCCCTGTGGAGCTAGCTGGGGCTAGCAAGAGATCTGCTCTTGCGAAGTGGGGATGAGACGCGGCACCCAGCTGTTTAGGAAAGACACAAACCACATTGTATGTTGATGGAGTTCAAATATTTAGGCAAATAGCAGGAATTCTTTGACAATTTTTACAACAGTGACTTCCTGTTGGAACAGGAACAGGATGAATAAATTGCAGAGTCCATTTAGGATTACGCCAGGATGTCATTGACAACACACTCATCTTCATCAAGACTCAGAGTATCACTCCTGAGCAACTCGAGGAACGCTTGAAAAATGTTACATTAATAAAATTTGTGGTAGTGGTCAGGATCAGAATCTCTAAAGTTAGGTCATAATATTAGGCCTAGTGGTTTCCATTCCACCCAAGACTTACTTCAGACCTCTAAGATATTATCTGGAACTTGTCATAAGGATATTGTAAATGTTTTTGAACTTTTCTAATCTGCAAGGTTTTCTCTTTTAAATGACCCACTGAATTTACTGATGTATAAATCTGAGATATAAATACAAGATCTAATCTGTATTACAAAATAAGTTTTTCATATTTGTTTAAAAGTTTGTTTCTTTTGCGGCAAAAATAACATCAGAGTTGAATAAATGCATTGTATAAAATAAACTGTCCTCTGCCTGAAGGAATAAAAACAATATAAAAGGAGTTAAAAAAACCCAAAGCAACAATTAATCTTCTACAAGTTGCTTCTAATTTTAGTTCTAAAATTCCAGAACAGCAATAAACCACATTTTTTATTTACTTGAAGGAGGGAACTGGAAATAATATGCTCAGGATTTCTTACATGAATAAAAAAGGAAATCAAATAAAAATGTGACACTAATAATGAAAGCATGTACCTCAATCTCATAGAAATATATATTCCTGATTGTATGAAATATTCTAAAATACTATATTAAAATTCTTTCTTCTGCCTCTCCAAAATAAAGGGAAAAAAAACTGAAATATAAATCAATGCCAAATGGCATTGAAAGTAGCTAATTTCAGCAAATATTGCCTCATCAGTTTTATGGTTTATTATTCCTTATTTTTTTATTTCTTATGTGAAACTGAGGTTAAATCTTTCTCCTGCTTTGCCACATTCATCACAAATGGTATTCCATTAATATGAACAGTATTGTAAAATATACTTTCATTTAGAACCATAATTCTAGTATCTAAAATATATGTTCTACAATATGTGGCACAGCTTTATCTTGATTATAGAAGGATAATTCATCTTGATCCCCAAACTTTTTCATCTGTTGTAAAATTGAGTTTTATCTTTCTTTTTTTGGTATATTTTAGAATGCTGTCTACTTCGTATCATATTTCATTTTGACTGATAGAAAGGACCTGATAACCTTTTTATTATGATTGTCAGATGTTTAAGTCATTGTTACACTGGACTGGACCCAAAGGAGAGCCACTAGGATGGTCCAGGGCTAGAGTACTGGTCCTCTGAGGAGAGATTGAGAAACTAAGGCTTTTTCAGCCTGAAGAAAAGGTCACTATGGGGGATCTACAAGAGGCACCCATAGCTGTGAGGAGGTCAGCAAGGACAGAGAACCAGGCCCCTCACAGCAGCAAGTGGCTGGTAGAAAACAGAACATACACATGAATTAAACAAGGGAAATTCAGAATTTTTTTCTTTTCCAGTGTGAACAGTCAAATAATGGGAGAGATTGCCTAGGCAGGATGTACAGTTTCAGTCCTCACTTGTTTTCAAGATCTAACTTAGGCATCCTTATTTTACTTCAGACTTGGATGTGCTCTGAGCAGCACATTGGACTAAAGCCTTGCCAAGGTCCTGCCCACCTGAATTATTTTATATCTCTATGAGCATATTACCTTAATAGATTGGAAAAATATTCTTTTACTCTTTCTTCCAATTTGTGCACAAAATGACTTGAAAATAACATAGGAACTTCCACAATCAGGTAAATTGCTCCTCAGGGGTAAAGTATGTCTTTTATTTATCTTGTTATTAATTTTTCTTTATTCAAATATTAGTACATATTTCAAAGTGACAGTCAATATTTATATTTATTATATATTCTTAGCATATTTATATATATTTTAAAAATAAGTATGTAAGTATATACCGGCGTTAGTAAATAACTTGAATTCTAATTAAAATCTCTGCATCATCTCTTTTTTTCCTTTCCTCACATTTTATTTTAATATATGATCAGTTCTGATCAACTTCTGGTCTTATACACTGACTTTCTGTGCTATTCAAAACTGCAATAAAATAAGCAGCATTATATTTTAAAAAATGATGGTTCCTCTGAAGCATGAACCTCTGCAGAAAATGTACTGTTGGGAAGTGGGTGTCCTCAGTGTTGCATGAACATGAAGTCAAAACTGTGAGGTCACTTTTGCTTCAAAAAATTTATTTCTAAATCCATCACAGGAGATATAGAGACAGAAAAAGGTAAAATACAGGGAAACTGCACTGTTTCATGAGTATCCAACCTTTTGGTTAGCTATCTTTGAGCCTAAGCATATGAAGATTTTTCTGCAAGTCTGAGTTTTCCTTCTCTAAAGGTTGTCTTGGATTCTCTCTTATTTCTCCTTTTTTTTTTTTTTTTTTTTTTTTCCTTTCAGAAAACACATGTTTAGATGGAATTTCCTGTAATTCAATTTGTGTCCATGTTCTGTTGTTCTGTTACTGGATACCTCTGAGCACAGCTTGTCTCTGTTTTCTTTACACCAGGTATTTATAGATGCTGCTGAGATCCTGCTGAGCCTTCTGTTCTGCAGGCTGAACAGATCCCTGCAGTGGGGAGGAATTCTCACACAGTGCTGCAACTTTCCATCTAAGTGGTGATACACAGCACATTCAGACTCACCTAGCTGAGCCTTGCAGACATCAAGCAGGAGGTGGTCCAGGTGCTGGAGCAGATTCCTCTGCAGCCCTCAGAGAAGACCACGGTGAATCAGGTTATCCCAGTTCTGCCTAGGAAGAATTCAGTGGAGTAGATACCCACCCTGATGACCAAGAAGGACTTCACACAAATGCAGTGGACCATGAGGAGTCTGCATGTCTATGAGGGACCATGCCGGAACAATCTTTTCCTGAATGACTCCAGTCCATTTAGAGAACTAATGCTGTAGCAATTATTGTAACAAAGTCCTGTGGAAAGGATGCACAGTGGAGTAGTTCTTGGAGGACACTATCCCACAGGAGGAACCTCATGTTGAAGCAGGGAATGAGTGTGAGGAAAGAGTGGAAGAAACAGAGAACTGACCCCAATCCTCATTCCCTATCCTACTATACTGTTTGGAGGCAGGGAAGAAGGTAGAACTGGAAATAAAGCTTAACATGTTAAGAAGAGGGAGATGAAATGAAAGTGTGTTTAGTTTTGTTTTTATTTGTCACTATCTAGCAATAAATTAAATTAATTTCCTCAACTCAAGTCTGTTTTTAACATGATGGTAGCTGGCAAGTGAGCTCCTTAGCCTTAGCTTGTCCTAGGAGCTTTACATTGTATTTACTTTGCCTATGCTCTTGATAAGGTCAACTCGCTACGGAAATCTACAAGAATTTTAACTTAGCAGAAAGGCTGAGATTTCATTTTGGACAGAAATAAATTGATCTGCTGAAGAGGCATGCATGCATAAGTCTGTTTGCACAATATTAACCTGAGGAAGAAGAAAACCAGAACCAGAAGGAAAGAATCCTGAGGAGCCCCAGCTGAAAGTTGAAGCAAGTGACTAAGATTTTCTAAAGAGAAGGAGAAATTTTATGCGACTGACAGTTGGAGTCCATTTTTTCTTCAAAAGCAATTAATCCAAATTAAAAAATACTGCAGATAAAAATATGTATGTTGGACTTCTGAGGCCCATTTGACAATTTTATAATCTGCCAAAATTAACGTTAAAGGCATCGAGGACTGGAACAAATGAAAAATGTTCTCCACCATTTTTTATTTGACATTTATAGGTTAGTAAAGGGGAGTCTGCAACTTGAGTAAAATGCCTATTTGCTCAAGATCTTCTTCATAACAAACAATTCCTTTAACGGAACAAAAAGGTACTTGAAGATGTGGTCCAAAGCTGAATTAAGCCTTAGCTTTCTCTTGGAAGTATATATTAAAAAAAGACCACTTTGTTTTTTTTGTTTTTTTTTTTTGTTTGTTTTTTTGTTTTTTTTGTTTGTTTGGTTTTTTTTGGGTTTTGTTTTTTTTTTTTTTTTTTTTTTTGGTTTTTTTGGGTTTTTTTGGGGTTTTTTTGTTTTTTTTTGTTTACTTCACATTTTCTCCTTCAGAAGCAATAGAACTAGAAATTCCCTGTGGATGAATATAATTTACTTAAAAGATTGACACTAAAAAAGTATACACTGAGTTTAAGATTTCCAACACAGGATTTTATTTAAGCATATTTTATTATCAGTGTCATGCACAAATAGCAATAGTAGTTACTTTTATAATTGTCTACACTGAAGTTTCAATCCTAGCGATTTCTCCATATTTAAATTTGTAGCATCCTGTGTCTTAAGTAATGTTTGCAAAGCTAAATAAAATAGAGAAGATTATTAGAGAGAAAATTTTACAAATATTTGGAATAGTTTCAATTCATTTTTCCTTGTTCTCCTTTCATTAATATTTCCGTTACTTTGTAGGGAGGAATAATCGTTTTCAATGAGCACATTTCTCAGTATTTGTACTAGAAATTTGTGTACTAATTCAAAACTTCTGTAACTCCTTCTGTATGGCTCATTGTAGCAGGAATATCTAAGCTATATCTAAGTATAGCAATCTAAGTATACCTACAATT
Source organism: Vidua macroura (assembly GCF_024509145.1). NCBI lineage: Eukaryota > Metazoa > Chordata > Aves > Passeriformes > Viduidae > Vidua > Vidua macroura. The sequence goes on along the minus strand of NC_071572.1, from coordinate 45,476,548 downwards.
TAAACTCTCTCTTTTAAAAGGCTTTTTAATTTAATATTCATTTTAGAATTTTGCACTAATCTTTAATTGTGAGATTTTTGTTGTTCATTTTTTCTGTGAAGTTTTTTAGTTGAATTTATGATATGTTAGATCTTTTTTTAAAAAAATGCACAACTTTCCCTTGACCTTTTTTACTGCTGCGCGTCGCTTTTGCCGCCCCGACCGACTCCCGAGAGTGTGGCTTGGTGCCTCGGCTCCTCGTAAGGGTCGGCGCGCTGCTACTTCTGGGCGCTTCTGCGGCTGCGCTCCAGGTGGGCTGGCCATGCATTGTCGTTGGCATGAGGGAAGGAAATGAAGAGGCAGGGAATTGTCCAAATCCATCCGCATGGAGGCTGGGCACTTTATTGGTCGCAGGAGCTGCAGTGGAGGAGCCACGGCCACTCCCAACCTCGCATGGATGAATCTGGCCCCGAGGCTGGGGTGCCGCGGAGGGATATAGGGGTGGGACAGGGGAGGACTGGAGCTCTCCACCCAATGAACACAGACGCTGTGGCTGTGACGTTGCCACAATGGCCAATGGGCACACAACGGGGGCAGACACGGGGGTTCAGGGCCAGTGGGACTGCAAGAATGAGGTGACGAGCACGGAACTGCCGGGGACTGGATGGGGGAGTGGTCACAGGAGTGGCACGGGAGAAGACCCAATGGCCAGCAGCCTGGGGCTAACTTCTGTGGGGGGGGGGGAAGACATGGGGGACACATGAGGATACATGGAACTGGTAAGCTAACAAAGACCAGAACCCCAAATCTGAACCCAAAACCCAGGATGCAATACTTTTTTTTTTTTTTTTTTTTTTTTTTAACTAAAGAACAGGGAATTCTACTAGATGATTTTTCATTTAGACCAGGAAGATATGTAGAGGTTAATATTCACAACTCAGCAGGAAGTAGAAATGCTGCCAGTGAAATCAGATGGGGTAATGATCAGCTTAAATATGTAAATGGATGGAAGTTTAAGAGTACCTGTATGGTATTTAACCATTTGGCTCTGAAACAACACTTAAAGCTTGCAGTGAATACCTAGATATTATACACTCTTTGCTTTTTTCTCTTACTTCTGTTCTGGAGACTAATTTTTTTGTTTCTATATCTTAATTTGATAAGTTATCTTAAGCCAAAATTAATATAAAAGAAAATATTTTTATTCCAAAATATGGTATTTATATGATATAATAATTGCTTCCATTTTTATACGGGCATTAAAAAAAAAAAAAGAGGAAATTATCTTTTTGTAAAGATAAATTGTTCAGAAGTTTACATTTAAAAATAGCAACAAAAACATTCACTGCCTTCTTTTAGATGGCAGGATCAGCTCTGTTACCATTGTACCCTGTCGGTCTATTTATTCTTCAGAAAGAAAAGGTAAAGCACTGATGGGAACCGACATTAAATTAGAAAGGGAAAAGATATGGTGAAGATGCTGACAAACACCAGCATACAGAGAATAAATAAATACTTAATGAACCAAATCTGCCATCTCCAATTACTGCCCTTTCTTTCTTGACCCTGTGTCTTCACAAATTCCCATGGGATCAGGTTCTCAAATGAAAAGAAATGACAACAAATAACACCAGTTGCCTGCTATTGAAATATATTTGAGTGGCTGTTTACTTAACAGAGCAGCTAAAAATAGCTTGAAACCTTAAAACTTAAACAGTTTCACTAAAATAAAGCTGGGCTCTGTTCTAAGATGGGCTACCAAGAGCTGCTTAGGTACCACATACATGGATGGATGAAACAGCACTGCAGTATTTCTGCCTACAACTGTTGTAAGAAAGGGACGTGAAGACTTGTAAACTTCTCTCCTTGTGATTAACCAGGTGGAGAAGAACTCTGTGGCTACAGTATAGGAGTAAAGTAAAAAAATTTATGAATGCCCTAAAAGGACACTACTACAAATTTCTTATGACATATCCATGTCCTGTACATGTTACATGGGTGAGTCCAAGCAAGCTGTGAACTGTTATTATAGAGTTTGGCAGCCTTCATTCAGGAGTTTTTCTCTAACCTGCTCAGTGTCCAAGAAGCTTCACCTACTTTAAATTTCAGGCAAAATCTTTTGAAAGGGAATAAACTATCTAACTATTTGTATCAAACATGGCTGCTTTTCTGTTTGGACTACAAAAATGCACAGAAAAAAATGACAAAAAATAAATCCATGCCCCTAAACCTCTTAACAAATGTGTAAATGCAAGATCCCTAATAGAGAAAATTTCTCAAATACCTGGATATATCTCATTACTGAAGCCACAACCCTCTCAAGTTAATAGTGAATAAATAATAGTCACAAAAATGCGGAACAAAGGAAGTTTTTACAGCTTATATTCAGCATTGAGGGGAACATTGAGGATGCTGAAGTAATCTGAAGGGCAAAGAGATAGTTTGTGTCATTTCTCTAAAATGTACAAATATTTCATAAGGAAATAACTTCTCCGGAGTGAAAAGAAAAATACTTACTTAGGTAAACCCTAGGAATGTTTCAGACTTTCAGTCCTGGCTTCAAAAGTATGTGACTGAAGCCCTGAATATGCAGGGTTTCAAATAGATACACTGCCTCCTCTGGCCTTTTAGATGTAAAGATGTTTAAGCCTCTGCTCCTGTTAACAAGATATTTGTCCTCATCCTCATTTCTAGGAACCTCATTCAATTCCCTCTCTGCAAAAGAAAATGCAATGGAAGCTGATTTTCATTAAATGTTTGGACCATTTTTTTAATGCATAACAACTACTTGAATAAAGTGGACAAAGGACACTGGAAAGGTTAAAAGCACCTCAGAAAAATAACAAGGCAAGAGCTAAAATTAAACTGCTGCAAACACTGATGTTGCTATGTAAATATTGCAAGTAAAATTGAAAAATTTGGGGAAAAGTGTCATGTATGAAGAAAATAGGGACTAAGATATTTAAGTACATAATTAAAACAAATGTTATTCACATTGCACAGAGTTTGACTTGCATTATGATAGATCTGATATAAATATATGACAAAGATGTTTGTTTTGCATCAGGCACTTCTTTTAAACATCCTTTCTTAAAAAAACTTCTCAGTTTTCTGCAGAAATGTTGACAATGACAAAGGTTCTGAAGCATTTTTATGTTGTTGTAGACTAACTGATATTGTGCTCTGATTTTGGTCTCGTACTATATTGTACCTTTATTCAGAAGGGACACTGTGTAAAGTCTCATAAGAGCCATTGACAAAATTTATTTGTATTAAAAATTAATTCTGAGGTACTGACTGTGGTCTTGTATACTTGTGCATGCATACATATTTGCGTCAATTATGTCCATTTTTTAGGGTTTCATTATGTCTCTGAATCAGCTGGGTCTTTTGCAGGAACCATCTCTGTCCACATATATGCATATTTTTATTCACTGTTGACATTCAATAATTATAATGAACTGTCAGAAACTGTTTAGACAGGAAGGGTATGACTGATTTTCCTCCTTTGCATCTTTTCATTACAGGCTCTTGGTGAAGAGAAGAAATCTGACTGCTTGCTTGGCTGCCCAACTGATTTGCTCTAGGGTACACTGAGAAACAGCTTAAAGCTTTTTAGTAGTGCAGACAAAATTTCGGTTTGAGGTAATAGCAAAATTAATTTAGGAGAAACTTGGGTCTATTAGTATTTTGAAAGGTTGATGATAGAAGGGAGAGGTTTGCCAAGGTCTAGAGCTGTTTTTTTAGCAGGTCATGAATGAGAAAGGTAGCCTGAAAAGTTAGAAGAGTGTCCTGGGAATGAAAGTGCAATTAGAGGGCTTAGAACAATTAACATGGAGTCCACAGTCCTATAGCTTGCTGGAATAAATCTCTTTTACTCCCCTTCTTTAGACTTTTTAACATAATTTTACTTGCCTACCTTCTTTCTTCTTTCCAGGGAATATTAAGCACAGCTACTCTATTCTCCCATTCTACCTCCTACTTGGACAGGTGATCCTCATCCATAACACAGAGAACCATTTCCATTATAATTATGTCTCATTTCCCATGATCATTTTCCCCCATTTCCCTATGATCTGCCTTCACTCAGGACACCTGCTTTCTCTGCAGCAGCCCCGGAACAGTCACAGTCATCTGTGGCCATGCAGCAAGAAAGGGAAGAACAGCATGAATGCCACAATGGAGGCTGGGCTGAGAGAAAGACCTAGGGAAAGCAGAGCTTTGTCTGTCCCTCCCTAAGACTTGTACGGATGGAGGAGGTGCAGTAAGCCACACCATATGCTGTCAATTCTCTTTTAAAGAAAAAAAAGGAAAGGAAATCTCTCAGAGGACATGTTGATCATATGGGTAGTCTGTATCTCACAAGGAATAGGAAAAATGAGCATTTTGCAGTTCTGTATGACTTTTAGAAGTGATCTTTTTTGCAAATGCTCTTATGACGTGTAATAGCTTTTATGTTAGACATGCATGGAAAACTATGGTGTTGTGATACAAAGAAATAACTAATTCTTGTTTGCGTGTATTCAAATATGTTAAGCATGTTCAATTTAATTTCTACAATGTTTAGAGTACTTGCAAAGAAAGGTTGAGTTTTGAAAGCAGTCATCACCATTTAAGGCAGATTTCATAGAAATTAATGAAGTGAGAATTAGACAATTAGGATACTAGTTTGCTTAATCAGTAGTTCAGCAGTTTTGTCACTGGAGTTATATCAAGGTAAAAAGGATCTGCCTCCATGTCATTACTAATATACAGGTCATTTGTTTCTCCCTCCATACTTTTTTTTTTTTGTGCTGAGAAAACATAATTTAATTGTCATTATACCTACTTTTAAATGGAGTTTTGACTAATAACAATTATCTGTGTATAGAAGCATAAAAGCAATGCTTATAATTAGTATTTCCTAATATTTTTCATCATTAATGATACTTACCACCAAATACAAGAGAAAATAGAAGCTTAAGAGAGGAGTTTATCAGAAGAAAACCAATGAAGGAGCATTCATTACAAAGTTGTCACCTTTGAAACAAGGCAATGAATTGCAAACTCTTGAAAGGCAAGCAAGTATTCCCATAAAGCACCACTGTAATTCTTATTCATTATTATTTCTTTTATCTGTACTGGCCACTGTACAAGGCAGGAAAAGAGTTTAGATAAACCTTCCTCCTAACCCAGCAGGTTTTTATGTTCTGTCTTTATTTTATGGATGATTTTTATGTGTGCAGATACTTGCTTTTCTAGGAGGGAGAAATAGAGCCAGTGTTTACAGCAAGCCTCTAAATCTTTGTATCCCCTAGGGTAAAGAAGTACTTTTCTCTTTGTCATTTGTGGGTGTAATAAGCTGTGTAAGATAGTATGTAAAATTCCAGGGTTTTTTTTTTTGGTCTTTCTTGTGTATATCAATATCTTGGGTTTACATCTATAAAATGAAGTCATCCAATAGTAGTCTGAGATAGAAGTAAGCTAGGGTATCCCAGATTTGCAAAATTATACCCTTAATTACTCTTGTCTTTTATTTATATGAAAATGTTTTATTTATATGGTAACTAGTTTTGCAGTCAGTTGCAGATGTGCCATTTCTAGTACCAAAATAACTGTGTATAGCATAATTTGTATGATTTGCAGTATTGTAGGCAGTAGGCTACCTGCTGGAAGCTTTCCTCAGTGAGTAATGGAGAGATGGAATCCTCCAGGATGCTTTGGTGGCACATTTAGTATAGACAACACAGAAAACTTATTTACTTATTCCATTTAAAAACTTTACCAAGCCACCTAAGTTAATTGCTGTGGCTTCCTTTGTTCTCTTTGCAGTCAGTGATGGTGCAGGACTAAAGCCTTCTTACTAAAGACCCCAAAATTAGGTAAGACATATTTGAACTTGTATTTGCGATTGAGTACAAACTGCTAAATTAGCTAATACAAATCCTTCTTCCCAACTCTAGCCTGGCTATATAATAAAAGTACAGCATATCATCCCTTATTGTTTTTCCCTCCATGGGATATGTACTGAAATTACATGTCAAAATAATGAATGAGTTCATGATGGCAAAAAGAAAAAAGTCTGGTACGATGTCTTAGAAAAAAGTGAAGATTTAGATGTATGAAGAAGAAATTAAGAACAGCCAAAACAATTGCTTCCCACACCTGAACAGGGGTATTATTGACAGCTCAGGAGGCAAAGACAAGGAAACTTAACTAATAGTAAAAGCAGTCTTTCCTCAGAAGTTCTGCAAATTCTTTAAGGCATATATGAGTTATATATATAAACACAGAGTTTATGATTGGAGACAACCAGTGAGAGGTACATAATTCAATGTCTGCAGAACAAAAAATGTAAGTCAATCAGAATTCAGATTCTAATATTTTCTTTAGTTTGGTGGAGATGAAGGAACAGCTAGACCTTTTCATATTCCTCAGCAGAAAGGATGGACTTGGACATGACACGTTCCTATTCCTCTGCACATTTATTAGCATTCACAAACACATTCCTAGCACGAAGCTACAATAAGCATACAGAGCATGAATCATCATTTATGCTCCTTTCCTATCCCTGAGATTTTTTCCTGTCAGCTGCTCTGTTTAGCCACAGTAATCTCCTGCATGACAAGCTGGGTCAGATGGGATGGTGGCATTGTTCCACTAGCTTTAGCTTATCTCAGCTAATGTTCTTTCCAAAAGTTTAGTTTAGTTTAATCAAGTTAACCCAATTAACTCTCAGTAGGAAACTCAGAGTTTCCAAATGAACTTTATGTAGATGTACATGTTTGTATTACTCTTTAGGTATTAGCTTTCACTTAAAAATATATATATAATGGTACAGAATAACGCTACATGACAAAATATAAAACATACACAAGAAAATTCAGATGTTTCAGAATAAGTATTGCAGTAGTGTGAAGCCATATGACACCACTGAATTTAAGTTCACAGACCACAGAGCAATTGAGATTGGAAGAGACCTCTGGAGGCAATCTGGTTCAAATGCTGTGCTCCAGGAGAGCCACTTATACCCAGTCTTCCAGGATCATACTGAAACAGTTTTTAAATATCTCCAAGGATGGAAATGTCACAAGCTTCTTGGACATTCTGTTGCAGTGCTTGGTCACCCTCACAGTAAAAAAGGTTCTGATATTCAAAGGGGGCAGCCCAGAATGAGACTTGGCGTGACCTCACCAGTGCTGGAAGGGGAAAGGATCACTCCCTCCACTCGACTTGATGGTGAAATTTCTCCTACTGCAGCACAGATACCATTAACCTTCTTCATCATAAACAAACATTGCTGACTTATGGACAATGTGTCAGTCAGCCCCCAGCATACACTGATGCAATTGTTGAATTTTAGTTGCTAAAAATGAATATGGTTTATTCTGCAGTTGTTTACAGAAATGTCTTCAGTGCTAGCATACATTAAGTTTTCAAATCCTTTTTAAACACATTATATTGTAAGATAAAATTAATTCAGTAGAGACACTAAAATGATAAACATCTTACACAAATTAAATACCCTCATTAAAATCACAAGTAAGCCCTTATACAAGTTCCAGTGGTTTATATTTTCATATACAATGTACAAAAATGGACAAAAGCAAATTAATGTTCATGTTTATTACTTGAAGAATTTAATATGTGGTATTTTTCCTTTCATACATAATTTTAAAATAATTGTGTTACAGACTTTTGAAGCACTTAGAGAAGTTGTTGAAGTTGTGTCCCTTGCTGGAGGCATATACTTTGTATACTTTAAAAAGGAAAAATTTACACCTTAAATATTGAAATCAGTTTTATTTGGATGTGATCCTTACTCTGAAAATTCTTTTTCTTTTCTTTTATTAATATTAGTTGCAGAAAGCACATGCTGAATTCATTAACTGAATTTACTAACTAACAAACAGTTTTTGCTGATCCTACCTTGTGCCCATTACTGAATTACAGTATTTTTCTTTTGTGATTCTAGAGAATGGAAATCTGATCTAATTATCTGGACTCTTTTTACAGTAGAGAAACAAAGGGATTTCAGTGGTATGATTCAACTATTTAAAGGTAGATGTCAAAAACTTTCCTAAGATAATCAAAAGAGGGACTTGAAGTGACTATTGTACTTCTAGGTGTTTAGATTGCAGATCTTAAAGAGTTAGGTGGTGTGAATTGCACTCTGAATACAAGATCAAAAATTTATCTCATTTCCTTCCACTGAAGAATATGGCTTTAATAGTCTTTAACAGCACAATCATACATTTACATTTAAGTTTTATGCTTGTGGGACTTCAGCAACATAGCCCTGGACCTTCATATTTGCAACATGTCTATATTGATGAAAACTTGTCAAGGACTGAAGCTTGGTTAGTCTACAGTTGGTAGAAATTTTGAGAAAAGATTCTATGTAATGAAGTGCTAAGATATAGCTAAAATCCTTCTAAATAACATAATGGAGAAAAGGAAAGAAAAGCAAAAAGCATTTGTTTAATGAGAAGAGTTCACTGATGCTTAGTAACAGTTTATCTACTCAAGAGAGATTGGTCTTTCTTCATCCTCTCTCACATTTAGATACTGAATTTTAAGAACTTCTAATTAGATTCCCAACATGGCACTTGAAAGCCTCCCTTTGTCCTTCAGTTCTAGGCTCATTGCTGTTCCTACCAGTGTGCAGCAAAGAACATAGATTAAAACATAGAAAGTGCTCATAATAGCAGAGAACAGTCAGTTCTTCCCTCCAGGAGTAGCTTGGCTGTAGAGATGAATGTATTTCTTCAGAAGAGGAAGAATTGTAACCTATGCCAGTCCATGCTCTCACACATGAAGCAATAACTACAGTCTTAAAAGCTTTGTGCAAAGATTGCAACCACATGTATCACAACTTCCATACAATAGCCAGTTAATGCAAATAATTTAGCCTAAGTGGGAGCTGGTGTGTCTGGACTAGGATGAGCTTTGTCATTAATTACATGACTGCCCACATAGCCAATAAAATGCACTGTCTACAAATAAAAGATGCATAAAATGAGGTTGAATTCTGACCTCCATCTCCCAATGCCTTTCCTGCATTGTGAGGAAAAACAAGATATCACAGAGCAGATGGATTTTTTCACAATAGGTAGGGTTTGTAGGATGATATTGAATTACCACCGACATATAAAGCATTGATCAAGAAGAAGTACATTGTGTACATCCCAATATGTATCGGAAACACATTTTCTCCCTGATCCACTCAGCTGAATTTTCTGTCAGCTCAGCTGGGCTGAAAACCTGGAACCTTTTAAAGTCTTTTTCCCTAATGATAGTAGCACTGTTGTCTGCCTCAGGCCAAATATGTATCTATGTTTACACTGCAATCTATTATAAAAAAACCAAGTGTGTGGGGGGGGATGTGTTTACTTTGTTGCTCTTACTGCTTGTTATTTTTCTAAGAAGTTAAACCAGAAGTGAAAATATGGAGGAATTGCCGTGCTGTAGATTTTTTTTTTTAATTAAAATACCTGGGCTCATCTTCCAAAAAAATTATTTTGCCAAATGTAATTTTTTATGCTTGATACTACGCCGTGACATATTCTGACTGTGCAAACCACACTTAGCCCCTGAGGAAAGTTCATGTGCTACCATAATTCTCCACATGTACCCCTGGTATTTTTCAGTTCAGGGCTTCAGAGTTTTAGTCAGGAATTTACTTTTTGTTTGTTTTTTCCTCTTCATTCCCAGAGATCATGACATTAAAAAATTATATTTTCCAAGTGGTATGCATTTAAGTTTCCCTGTGTTTTTTTCCATGAAAATGAATGGTTTATTTCAAGATTCTTAAAAAAAAAAAAAAAAAAAAAAGTGCAAACTCTCCAACATCACAAACGTTTTAATGTTTGATTAGGGGAAGCAATCTCTTGATGGGCAATTATTTTGACAATTAAGTTCTTAATAGATTATATATATATGTAAAAACAAAACAAAATAGTCACAAGTTATTTTATCCCCATGTCTGCCAGACTGTCTCAATATAGTTCTTGATATGGAACCAATTTTGATGGGTTTTGCACTATGCTGCTGCTGTGGGTTCCTTGCAGTCCTATTGCAGTCACTGGGGACTCAGATTTGGACAGAAATCCATGTCTTCAAATGAAATGTGTTGGAGATATACCTACCCTTGAGGCAAGCTTATCAGGCCACAAGATAAACATTAATTTCAACATCATAATGTTGGCTTCCATTTCTTGTTTCAAAAAATGCTCACAGAAGCAATTTTAAAGTTAAAAACCCCAAAAATTAGGGTACAGATATACCCAGTGAAATAGCTGCATATTTTCCAGGGAGCTGTTTGGAAGCAGTGACATATGAAGCAAGGATAAAAAAAAATGTACCTTCATAAATCACATGCAATAGCTGTAACAGTTAATACATTATGTTTAGATGAAGATATAAAGTTGCCTGGTGGATCCTTTGACAGGGTTACTTGGCAGTTTGTTAAGGACATGAATTTACTCTGTACTTAGCCTCAGGTTTACTGTTCAGTGGGCTAACATTAACAGGAGGCATTGCAAGGTGACCTTTTCAGTCTCTTGCAATTTGCATCATTCTTAAGCAATTTAGTACAGGAAGAGCATTAGCATTGGCCTTAGGAGAGAGGAACCAGTTCTACTTCTCCTCTCAGGTGAAGAGGACATAGCTCTTTTTATGCCTCAGTATGGTGGGATGAACTGCAACAGCCTGACCTAGGAGATACTATTTCCTACCTACCACCTTATGAACTTTATGTTCCTGATAAGAGGTCTGAAAACTTGCAAGGAATCTGGCTGGGCTGTGAAGGGCCTGCTGTTTCCTCCTGACTGAGGATGCCTGAAGCTAACTCACCATTGATTATCTTCCTAGGAATAGCTACAGGACTCACAGGAGCAGAAAAGCAAGCCTTCAAACACTCATGCGGGAGGCTAACAGGGAGTTCCAATCTTATTTGAGAGAAACCTGGCAATGGATGTTAATGGAAACAATTATTGGACAGATTTTATAGGAAAGTAAGGAGATAAGTTACATGCCAGCACAGTGTAAATAGAGGAGCATAATGGTGACATGAATTAATGACATGTAATGAAGTGCTAAGCACTGCCATTACTGCCTCTTCCCGGCATGTCTTAAAACAGCGGCAGCTGCTGCTGAAGCAACTTGGCAATAGAGCTTTTTTTTTTTTTTTTTTTTTTTTTTTAAGAGTTTAGTAGAAATTGCATAGGATTTTACAATAAGCTGACAGTTTATAAATTCTATTTCAATTCCCCCATTATACAATATACACACTTCATTTTACTATTTGACAGCACATGTTCACTCAACTAAATGGTGCAGAATAAATCACCCTCTGTGTTCTCATGTCAAAGCTCTGTATCAAGGGATAAATCACTGCACTTTGAGGCTGCCCTGAATGAATAGAGAGTACCTGTCTGAAAACTATCTGCACACCAAAATACACCCTGAGCTCCTAGAGAACCTAATGATATAGCCCCATTTATGTGCAAATGATGGGAGATTAATTCCCCCTGATAATATTAGTGTGATGCATTACTGGGAAAAAAAAAAAAAAGAAAAAAGAAGGAAAAGATAAGGTAACACTGTTATATGGTATGGTAGAAAGCAAGGGCATCCCTATGTTCTATTCAGCTACTGGACTACTTTTTTTTCTTTTCTTTTCTTTTCCTTTTTTCTTTTTTTTTTTTTTTTTCAGTCTGGAAACAGAAACCAATCCTGTGTTCTTACACACTGTGCTGTGTAGGAAAGACCAGTTATTGTTTTCCAGTTAGCTGATGCTTAAGTAGAATTAATACACTGTTCATATGTATAAAAGCAATTAGCAAAACCCAAGAGAAACAAATATTCATTGTTAAGTTCTAAGATAATGTAGGTATTTTTTAATTATTGTATTGCAATTATGCAGTTGAAATGGAGATAGTATCCTACTCTATAAACATTTCCAAACATCTATGCATTTTAATTAGCTTATGGTTAATGTGATTAGTCCAAAATAGTGTAGGAGAATAAAGATTTGGCAATAATAGATCCAGGAATTAATAAATCAGAGAATTATGCATGGACAAAGACAAAAGACATGACTGTTTTATTAGGAAAAATAGTTGAGAGTATATATTTATCCGTTTCTGTAATCTGCTTTCTAATTTACACAATTAAAACATCACAGTGGCTACAGGCCAACAAATCTGAATGAAAATGCTGGTCTACCAAAACAGTGTTTTATTTCTTTAGCTTTGAAGCTTTATGTTTTAATGCAATATCATAAATTATCAATTCTTAATTACTTGTAACTGTATAGTGAAAGACACTGAAGATAACCAGTTAAAAACTTTTCAGAATGTTTCTAAAATGTGCATGTGGGTTTACATTAAACTTGCAGGACATGTGTATATACCATAAAGAGTACTTATTTAGTTTGACTTCAGAGTAAAAATCTAAACCTTATACATATGAGTTTAAAGGAAATGAATGTTTTTTTTCAATTTAACAATATAATATTATGTTTCAGTTCTTGCTCAAAATTATTTAAAAATCAATTTCAATGAAAATAAAATAAGGATAGAGCCAAAATTAATTTTTGCTCACACAAAACCCATGACATTTCCTGTAAATAAGTTACTATTATTTTGACAAATATTTTTATTCTCATGTAAGGAATAAAAGGAGATGCTTGTAGATTTTGGTACTCACATCTCTTCAAACTCGTAGTTATTTGATGCATGGTACATGGAGATTTCCATGATGATGATACTGAATAGCCTTTATATTTATGCAGAAGAATTTAAGCTAGGATGTAAATCTATCAGTACACTACCTCTGCTTTGATTTTATGTAAGCTATTGAATTGTGGAAATGGTGCAATGAAATAGGCCTTTTATGGGCAAGGACAAGTACTGTTTATAAGTTGCTGAATGTGAAAGGCTAAGATACTTATTGCTTTAGGATGTTTTTGAAAGCTTGCTTCTTAATACATACAGGGATTTCAACTTTTCTAAGTTGTGTTAAAAATTTCAGCAAAGATTTACGTGAAAAACTTTTTAGGTTGCATCACTTCCTTGCACAGGAAAAAATCAGTGCAAGGAAGTCTTGACACAATACTTTGTATTTCTGTGAGCAAGATTAGTAGATTAAGTGTCTAATGAGAAGTTCAGGCAACTGCCTTGTTTCATTGTAGCACACTTCTAGATGCTTTAATATGATAAGTTCATAGATAAAAGAACTATATAGATAGAATAAAATATTTTGGAATTCATCTTGACATAATACATATATTTCCTCCCTTGTTCGTACATTTTTTATCTAGACAAACCTTTATTTTTAATAGCTCTGTGAATACAAAAGTAATCTGGTAGTTATGAATTTCTGTGTCCTTTTTTTGTAATGTAAACCAGACTTTCTATATTTTTAAGCATTGCTTTTTCAGTGGTAAATACAGATCTAGTATGGACTACTGTTGCGTCCTGGGTTTGGGTTCAGATTAGGGGTTCTGATCTATGTTAGCTAGCCGAGTTCTGTGTACCCCCGTGCACCCCCTGTGTTTCCCCTCTCCCCATGGTGTTTCACTCCAGGCTGCCTGCCATTGGATCTTCTCCCCGCCACTCCTGTAATCACTCCCCTGTCCAGTCCTGAGAATTCTGTGTCTGTCACCCCATTCCCGCGACCCCACTCACCCCGAGGCCCCGTGTCCGCCCCTGCCGTGTTCTTGTTGGTCACCGTGGTCCATGTCATCGCCATGGCATCTGTCCTCATTAGGCAGGAGGGCCCTTGCCCTCCCTATCCCTCCCCCTATATCATCCCGCAGCTCCCCGGCCCCGTCGCCGTTTCCTCCACACAGGTGCTGGAAGCGCGGGTCGTGGCCCCTCCGCCGCAGCTCTCCGCGACCATTAAAACCTTCCTGCTTCCCTCGTGGGTGATTTGGATAATTCCCTCCCTCTTTGCCTCGTGCTCTTGTGCAGGCGACAGAACCCAGCAAGCCCTGACCGGTGCACCCAGTAGTGGCACCCAGGAGCGAGCGGCAAATCCAGGCTCCAGAGAGAGGCGATGCTGATAGGCACTGGAGCTGCCCGGAGCCAGGGGAAACAACGGAGAGCCACAGACTACCTTACCCTACAGCTATATACAGAGCTGGTATACATTGCCCCAAATGATCATGCTGAGATTGCAGCTTGTGCAGTATAACTACAATACTGTCTCGAGATCAGAAGCAACAGGGGCTTTCTCCCTCCTTCCGTCTCTTCCTCCCCATTCTGCACTTCGTTCCTGTCATTCATGCCTTGCTGTGATCATGGTACTACTGCTTGCATCTTATGTACAGCAATGTGGTCCTCTGAAAGACAGAAAATGCGTGTTTATTCATAATTACATTTCCCTTGCAACAGACTCTGATAGATTAGATGAAGAAGATAGGCAGAAGGCAGCTGATTCTCTTGTTTTCTACGCTGCAATGTTTAGTGATGTCAGCTGGATGCTGCAGTTTAATATGTGTTCTTTCAGTATGTCTGCCACTGGAGTATGTAAGAACTTCCCAGAAATTCTGCTGACATTTCTCATACACTGTATATTTTCATACTTTGTAGTGAGATAGAAACAGGGGAGTAGAGTTCTTTGTCTTGTTATGAGACTGTCAATATTTGTTTGGAATTTCTTTGTTCATGAGTGTTCAATACACACATTGTCATGTACTTTTATCACAGCCTACAAAGCCTTTAGAAATGCACTGCACACTTGAAGGGGAAGGTTCTAGAATTTAGTTTATTTAAGAGTACTTTTCACAAGCTTATCTCACTCTGGGAAGGGAACTGCCCCCTTTATGCAGTGAAGCATTGCTCTGACAAACATTTCCCTTGTGTCAGAGGACCAGCTTAGATTCTGTGCTCCTAGAAGCGTGTGGCAAGAGAGACAGTTCTCCAACCTGTTTTCCTCAAACAGAGTGTCACCTCTGCCCATGTGACAAGTCTGGGCTGGCCATACACAGCAGGTCCTGTTGCCAGTGCTTCTGATCAGGGCACAGCCCCACACTTGTTCCTGCCACACAGCAATGCCTCTCTGCCTTGCTTCCTGTCTGATTACCTGGTCAGGTTTCAACTATAGTTAAAGCAAGAAAAAAACTTCCCTCAATTATTTTCTTTCAGGAAATAGAATTTCATCAAAACAGTGGTGCTGGAGAGACCTTGAGAGGCTTTCACAGCGAGACTACTAGCCCTAGTCAGTGTTGAAATGTCTCTTCTGGTGCACTGGACTTGTCACTACCCTGGAAATATGTAGTAGATCTACAAAAAGTAGGAAAAAGAAAAACAGCTTATCACATTTTCAGTCTCTTATTCTTTTTTTTTGTTGTTGTTGTTTGTTTGATTGGTTGTTATTTTTTTTTAACTTCAAAATAAAGATCTTGAATAATTTCTTTATTCTAAGACATCAGATTCCTGGAGTGCCCCTTTTTAATCTGTTTGACTTCTTCACTCATTCTTTTAGACTTTGGAACCACACCTTGTTTTATCAGTTAGTAAAACAAAATAATAAATAACTTCAAAAATGTAAGATTGTTTTCCTTTACTCTGTATTTGAACAATTTCTTGGGTTTATTTCAAACTTCTGTATTTATCCTCTATCAAGTGATAAAGAACCACCTTTTTCTGCTGCGAACTACTGACACTTTCTGCAGTCAGTAAAACTTATCACTAGTCTAGAAATCTCTCAATGCTGTTAAATTTTAAGAAAAAAATATAAAGTTGAGACTAGGAATATCAGTATCCAGAAAATGTTTTGAGGCAAAAACCAGAAAGACCAGAAGGGATTATTTGCACATTTTAGTTTCAATCTTTCTTTGTGAAATCTTTTCCTTTAACCACAATTTCAGAAAACTCTGCTGTAACTGCAAAGGCTGAGACCTGAGCTTGTCCTCACCACACGCTGTATGTTGAGAATGACCAGCAAGGTCGAGGAACAAGCAAATTGATTTTCAGTGAAAAATCACCTGCATTAAAAAAAAAAAAAAAAAAAAAAAAAAAAAAAAAAAAAAAAAAAAAAAGCTTTGAATAACAATGGTTAAGTTTAAAATTTAACTATGACTCAAGAAAATAAAACTAGCCCAAAGAATTCTTATATGACCTTACATACTTGTATGCTTATTTGAGTTATAAAATTACTGTCCTACTCACTGTAGCATATTTATATTCATTTGCAGAAGATGTGAGGGAAAACGTATTCAACTGCTTATGTGTCAGATAATCACATCATATGACGCTGGTTTACACTTGTTTTTATTGTGAAGTTGCACTATAGTTCTTGCACACCTCTAAAGATTGTCTTGTTGCTGAGGTAGGTGTACTTACTGTATAAAATCAGTCCATTTAAAGATTAGCTAAATTAGTGTTTCAGCAACTCAGTGTCTTGGTTCTGAATCTTTCCTTGTTAAAAAGGTTTTTTGTATATATACGTATGGCAAATATGACTTCTAGGTCCCTTTTCTTAAGTGTTTTTTTTTTTTTTTTTTATTTTATCTAAGATACAGGGCCCCTAATGACCAGTTTGAGAGGTTATGTGATACGAAATACTTTCAATGGTGAAATATCCAAAGAAAGAAATGTATTTTTCTTCTACACAAAGATTAATTATCAAAAAGACTAAATAAAATATAAGCTGGTTTTTAGGAATGAAATTGGAATTTATATACCTTTGTCACAAAGAAAGTCCTGTAAACATTTTTCCTATGAATACAGAAAAAATATATCTGTGATTAATGTGGAAATATTCTAAATAATTTCCAATCCTTTCTAAACACCACAGGAAGAAAATTAAGAATTTTAAGAGCCACTCGCTCTTAACAATGTTGAAGTCTTCTGCTTCTTCTTCCTGTATTTTAATCACACTAAGCCCTTTCTTATTAGAAGAAATTTACTGATTTCTGTTCATGTTATCACCATGCAGAGAAGACTTCCCACCTCATATTTAATTGTTTGTTTATATCAGATGTGAAAAGAACCCTTTCCTTCAGTGGACTTTTATGTTCCAACCATCTAGTACAATTTTGAGATCTGGTCTTTAACTGCTATATTCAGTGTACTTTATAAAATAAAAGTTGTACCATACCTTTTCTTTTCTTTTTTTTTTTTTTTTTTTTTTTTTTTTATGAGTGCATTGAAAATGTGAGCACAGTCCTTTTGAGAATATCTTTCTGGTAGAAGTGTTCTATATAATACCTTGTATCTAATAGCATCCAATACCAGATATTACTGGCTACAGAACCCTCAAAGTTCACCTGAACTGATTTTTTTTTAATAGATTTTATTTTACTTTTTTTTTTTTTTTTTTTTGCATGAACTTGCTTATCACTTTTAGAACCATCCTACAACTGCTGTGACTTATGACATGTAGCATTATGAAGAAAAATTATGACAGGCATTGTAATTAAAAAACTGGATCTTCTCCTTTATTCCAGCACCTGTGTTCATACCTCCTGTGCTATAGATGCATCATTTTGCACTAAGGAAGAGGAGAGAAAAGAGGTATTCCGAGATCCCTAAAACGGCAGTTTGTTTGGAGGCTCCCTCCTGTTCACAGATATTAAATTTTAAAATTCAACAAGAAATAACTTTTGAAAAATTGACTTCAAAGTCTCCAGGTGCAATAACAACTTTTCTTGCTATAGCAGTTTTTAGATTTCCTTCACTGTCTCCACTGTGAGTGACACAGCAGGTATCTCCTTTTGTTCTCTGAAACACACATGAATGCCTACCCACTGGCAGACAAAAGGATCTAAAATCATAACTAACACATTTGTGTTCATTTTAAAGAAAACCAAATGATCAGTCCCAGGCTTTTCTATAGAAACCTGGGGAAATAAAAGTTCAAAGCAGTAATTCAGAGGAAATGCTGGGCAGTAATTCAGAGGAAACGTTTTAGTACAAAAAGAAGTGTTGGGTACTTCAATCAAACCTATCCAGAATAAGATCAGATCATGAGAAAGAGAAAATTTTATATGGCTTTCCATGCATGGAGCAAACAGAATTTTCTGGAGAACCTAAACCTGTGACTTATTCTGCCAGTCGACCAATATTTGGAAGTCACAAAGCAATCTAGTTTTAATTGTGTTTTTCAGCCATTACTGTAAATGATTTTACAGTGCATTATAGAAATGTTCCTTCTAGGCACATACTTTACATTGCTCAGGTGTGAAACTTTCTTTGGATATTCATTTTCATCTCATGATATAAGAATACCAATGTATTGTCATTTAAGGCTTCATGAGAACTGTGACTATCTTAATGGACCCAAAATTGCTTCAGAGTTTCTCAGCCTGGTTGTGGTATTTCAAATTCTCAGCCAACATCCATATGAAGCACAGTTTTGGACAACCCTGGTTTTCCCTACCCATGTTTCTACAGGTTCCTCATCCAGTTCTGAAAATGCACTTCTCCTATTTCCTGTTCTTAGTGCTGGCACTTCTTAATTGCCAGTTCATTCTTTCTGACAAATTACAAGTTTTATCATTCACTTCATATTCCCTTTCAAAGCTCATTCATGTACTTATAATCAAAATGGATCATAAAATATGTTTTGCAAAGCATTTAGATCTGAATTCTGATATTTTAATGCATACAAAAAGTGGTTTGTCAGGTACTAAGCACCTTGTTCAACAGTGAGCAGATTTAATGTTTCTATTTAGAAAATAAAGCTCACTAGAGCCATTACAAACAGACTTTAAAATATCATGTCCAGTTTCTGAAGCTTCTCCATTACTAAGTCATTCCCAAAAATGCTATCTATGACCAAGTATTATTAATTACTGTTCACTGGGCTAACATTAACAGGAGGCATAGTGTATATACATTACTAATGTGTATTGCACAGTGTATAATATTTAAACTGTTTTGCCAACATGCAACACCCTGTCACTCTTAAGATTTTAATGTTATAAGAAGCAACCATTTTCTCCTGGTGTGCATCTTGCATCTGTTTGCACTACAACTGGCTTGTATTTCTAGCTTTGTTGTGAAAAATCTCTTCATATATTTTTGAGGTTGGGTCTTAGGCTGAAATATTAATTTCCTGTAAAAAGCACACATGTTTTTTTCACATATATTTACATGTAACACTTGTTTTTAGGATTTTGTTTTTAGGGCGATGTTGTAGGTTGGTGTGGTTCAGTTAGGGATTTTAATAAATGTTAGTTAGTTGGTTCTCTGTACCCCTGTTTTCCGCTCACAATAGTTTGCTCCAAGTTGCTCACCACAGGAGCTCTTACATGTCAATCTTGTAGCCACTCCCTGATTCTTCTTGAAAGTTCTGTATCAATCACCCCACCTCTGCAATGCTATTTGTCCCAGAACACTGTACCCACCTCTGTTATGTTCCCATAGGTTGTTGTGATCCACGTCACTCCTCTGTTGCCGTAGCGGATAAAAGCTGCAGGGCAGGACTCCATGATAACATAAAGTAGTATGTTATCATGGGAACATGACCATGAAAAGTGTGAACAGAATTTCTACTGGGAGAAAGACTGAGAGTGGTGGATTTAGTTTACTGTCACACTTGGGCATTCAAGATTACAGCAGACAAACAAGATCTAGAATATTGTTCCTATTAGTATTTAAAAATTCATGATCCCAGATTGTTGCATCCCGGGTTGGTTCAGTTAGGGGTTTTAATAAATGTTAGCTAGCCGGTTCTGTGTACCCCTATTTTCCCCTCACAATGGTCTGCTCCAGGAGCTCTCCCATGTCAGTCTTATAGCCACCCCCTGTTCATTCCTGAAGGTTCTATGACTGTCACCCCATCCTTGTATTCCTATTTGTCCCGGAACCCCTGTACCCACTCCTGTTAGGTTCCTGTAGGCTGCCGTGGTTCATGTCACTCGCCTGTTGCCTGTCCCCATTGGGCGAGGGGGGCTTCTGCCCCCATCTGCCCGCCCCCTATATAACCCCATGCTCCCTTTCTCCCAGCGCCATCTCGACCATGCGCGCGCTAGAAGACGGATGCTGCTCCAGCCACTGCGGCAGCCACATGAGAAATAAACATTCTCCAGCCACGTAGGACAAGGTGTGCCTTCTCTCATCCCTTTTTCTCCTCTCAGCGCTCGGCTACAAGGAGCGGCAAACCCATGAGGAGGCTCAGCCTTGGAGCTCCGAACACGCGGCAGCCCCGGTCACCCAGCCAAAACACGGAGCCTAGCCGGGCTTCCGAGCCGCCTGAGATCGGGGTGAGAAAAACCGAAGTCACACCAGATTGCAAAAATGTTTTTTTATCACTAAGTATGAGATTGAAAGTCTGTTGTTGCAGAGATAATTAGCCAGGTTTTCTAAGGAATTAATATGGCACTATATTTTTCTTGGTATATTGAAAAAAACAAAAATTAATGATGTAGTCGCAGAATTTGTATTGATACCCTACCCAAACTGCTGTAGAACTTTAAATTGCCACACTCGCACTGCTGTCTGCCAGTAGCTCAGAAGGTAATGACTTCTTGGAGCTGCACATAAGGAGAATGCTATAGCCACAGAAATGAGTGAGGGGAAAAAAGGATTGAGCATGGTATTAAATAAAAGCATCTTGTAAAGAATGGATATTAAGCAATGTAAGATAAATTCCAGATAATTCTGAGATCTCTTGGAATTTCTGGTCTTCAAGTTCATTTATAGAACCAGCTTTCCCATTTATCTCAAAAATAAGAATAAAAAAAATCCCTCAGCATACTTTTTGATAATATTTCACTGAATTCATTTCATAAATGAAAAATCCCTCTGTATCTACTTATGCTGCACGGACTAGTAACAGAATAATTTAGGGTCATGCGCATAGGATCCCTTAGGATATCTGTGTAGATATTAAGACTTCTTAACAGAAATTAGGTCTAAGTCCAATTGGCTTAATTTATTAAAGCAGCAAAGGTGCAATATCTTTAAGGATTAAATATTCTTTCATAAATCACAAAAAGTTCATTCTTGCTGAAATGAGTTAAGAAACCTTTCTGTACAGCATGAATTCTCTTTTTCTAAGCCATCTTTCAAAAAAAAGGCACATGCAGATAAATTCACAGACTATTCTTCAAACTATTGAGGATATGAAGTTCTTTTGACTTTGGTGTGGGGAATTTGAGTGTAACTTTGTGGACACCATTTGTGTGTCCAGTTCTGGGCTTCTCAGTACAAGAGAGACACAGAGCTCCTAGAGCAGGTCCAAGGGAGGGCAACAAAAATGATTAAGGGACTGGAGCATCTCTTACAATGACAGCCTGAGGGAGCTGGCTCTCTTCAGCCTCAAGAATAGACAAATGAGAGGGGACCTCATCAACGTATATAACTACCAGAAGGGAGGGTGTCAAGAGGATGGAACCAGGATCTTCTCGGTGGTGCCAATCAATAGGACAAGAGGCAGCGGGCAGAAACAAGAGCACAGGACTACTTAAAAAAATGGGGAAGAACTTCACTGTGCAGGTGACAAAGAACTGGAACAGGTAGCCCTGAAAGGTTGTGGAATCTCCCTCAGTGGAGATATTCAAGAACTGCCAGGACACAATTCTGTGCCTAGGATGACCCTGCTTGAGTAGGGAGGATGGACCAGAGAAATCACTATGGTCCCCTCCAACCTTACCCATTCAGTGATTCTGTGATTATTGGTGAAAGTTTGTGAAATTATGTGTGCTATGTGGGATATTCTTCCCACCCCAACTGAAAGGATGAATTTGAGCCACATTATGATTTAATTCTTTCTTGTAGACCACTGCAGTCTACTGAAAGTGATGAGAGCAGTTCATATACTAAATGCTGTCGCATGAAATTGAATGAGATAGGAGGTGGTTCACACAAATGGACTGTAAAGAATGAAACTGACCAAACAAGAAATAGCACCAAAAATACACAGGTAGTTTACATACAGAAATAAAAACGTGAAACACCAGTAAAATAATGGGGGAAACATTCCAGCTTAATCAGACTGTCTCAAATGACTGCATTCTGTTGGCAACTGAAAAGCTCAGACTGATATGTGCATAGTGTTGCAGATTTGTGATGGCTTAATTTTGCTTGTAAAAATTTGGACATGCTTGGAAGTCCTTTTGTCTTTGATTAAGTGGTATCATACCTACTTTGTGGTATATTAAAATTCACTGATTGTACTTTACTCTGCTTATATTCTTGATTCTTTGATTCTTGAAGCTCATTTTAAAAGAAGAAAAAATGGCTGTTCTCTGGGGAAAAAAAGGTAAAGAAATAATCTCCTAAAATTCATGTCTTCCACCACAGAAACTGTGTGTGAGATAATTCACATCAGTAATTATATTATCTGTATTACCTGTGTCTCTCCAGTCACCATGTTCTGCAGTTAGCAGAACTTTATTAGATGAAAGTTTATTCCCACTGAGACATGAAAAAAGCACATGTAGGTTGTATCTGTACTGAAGAAATCCTTTAAAAGAAAGAAGACCAATAACTATGTCAGACAATAATCCCATAACAGACCTACATTTAGCCTCAAACAACATTCAGAAAGTGAGAGGAAAAGGACAGTGAGAGGAAAGAGAAAGCACAGTCTATCATGCAGTAGTCATTGCTTATTTTTTTTGTACTTTCTTTTTTTTTGGGCTGAGGATTTCCCCAGTGATGATGACCCCATATCCCACAGACTGAACAGCATTTATTTTTTCACTATTAATGAAAGTTTGCAAGCAAGTACTTGAAGTGCCAACAGATTCTACTGCTGTTTCTTCCTGCAGATATTTGTCGTTCTTTTTTAAATAAAGGCTTTATGACTTCTTTAGTAGCTAAGGTAGCATGTTTAATATCTTCATCCATCTTGATATTCCTCTTTAGATTCTTATCTTTATTCTGAATTCAGAGGTTTAGGATTTTTTGAGGATTAAAAAAAAATAAAATTGAGAGTTCATAATTTTTTCCTTACAGTCAAGGAAAACTTTTTTTTTACTAAACCAGAGGAATCAGTAAATATTCTAGCCTAAATCAGAATTTCCATATGTCATCCTTCCATGGTAGTAATTGTCGTTATTGGAATTGCTACTGTTGTTGCTCTGTCACTACTGAAATCACTTTTGAAATCACTATTGAAAAGTTTTGCTTCCATAACCAACTTTTTTTGCTGCTGTACAGGTACGAAAAATACCTTCTCTTTTATTCTTATATTGGGTTTTGGATATTCCTACATTGTATTATACTTGCTTAGTGAATTGAAAACTTGAGGGAACCTCTATTTATCATTACCTTGCTGTACCTAATTGATGTTAGAAACAGCATAGACACGTATTGAAAAGGTTTTGTAAATCCCACCAACACCCCAGATAGTGGCTGAATTATCAAAAGGAATTTGGAGGAGTGATCTATGATCTTGAAAAATTCTGTGTAACGTTAATGTGAGCCTTATATATTAGAAGGGGTTTATTGTAAAATGATCTTGCATGTCAGAGGTGAACCTGTATTGATCAATATGCATTTCAGAGGCATATGCATCTCAATATGCCTCTCAAATTTAGCTGTGTGATTTCACTGGGAGATCAGGTTACAAACTGCACAGAAGACAAAGGTAGCAAAATTAACAAAACCAAAAAGATCTCATATGTTGTCTTACCAAGCACTGATGCAAGAAATTGTAGAGAAGCTAATCCTGTGCTCCTGCCCCAAGCTGCAGTTTTACCATGTTTATGCAACTTAGGGAAAGATTCAGTTAGCAACAGGGGAGGACATATATTAGAGAAAGCTTTAGGGTGACCTAATTACAGCCTTCCAGCACCTGAAGGGAACCTATAAGAAAGATAAGGAGAGACTTTTTCAAGGGCATGTAGTGATAGGACAAAGGGGAATGGCTTTAAATTGAAAGAGGGTAGGTTTACATTAGATATCAGGAAGAAATTCTTTACTGTGAGGGTGGTGAGACATTGGAACAGGTTGCCCAGAGAAGTTGTGGATGACCCATCCCTGGGAGTATTCAAGACCAGGCTGGATGGTGCTCTGAGCAAGCTGATCTATCCCTATCCACTATCTGTCCCTATCCGCTGCAGAGGAGTTGAAACTGGGTGATCTTTAAGGTCCCTTCCAACACCAGCCATCCTATGGTTCTATGACATACTGATGTC
Organism: Vidua macroura; assembly: GCF_024509145.1. Lineage (NCBI taxonomy): Eukaryota > Metazoa > Chordata > Aves > Passeriformes > Viduidae > Vidua > Vidua macroura. The sequence goes on along the minus strand of NC_071572.1, from coordinate 45,452,490 downwards.
ATGGATATATTGTCTTCCTTGTTGTATGCCATGTTTCCTAATTTCCAAAGAGAAAAATATCTTATTGAATGCCATACTAACTGATTAATGATGTTTCTGTTCCTGAAATGGTAGTTTAGATTAGATGGAGTGTAATAGATGCGTAAGTCTTCATAGTATACCCTCAAAGTAAAGATGCATCAGTTCATGAATAGCAAATATATTAGTGAAAAACAAATATAAAGATTTCCTTTCATTCCTTGAATCACGGCACTATTCTTATAAGATTATTTGCTATATCTTTTAGTTTCAACATTTTTGAATTTCTTGCGGGATCTCTTTATATTAAATACAGTAAATTCATCTAGAATCTTAGTATCATGTGATATATAATACGATCTAAGTCAACAAACAGAAGAAAATGGCAGGGAACAAGATAAATTTTAACAATTGGTATTACTGTGCCAATTGAGAGGTAGTGTGATTTCACATCTTCAGAAGGAATTTTCATTGAATAAGTCCTCTCTTTTTGGGCCAGATTACTTGTTAAATTAGGGGTAACCTAGGAGAGCTCAGGCCATCTAGTAGAGATATAGGCAGTGCTGTTGTATGGATTCTCTCTGGCTATCTCTGAGATGTCTTTGCAGAGACATCTACTAATTAAAGAGTGAACAAATGATTCATCTTGCTGTTACTGTCTTTATTAATGGTATGTTTTACAGACATAGCAAAACAAGATTAAATGTTAAAGGTCATATTAGGATAAAATGGTGGTTATTCAGTTAAGTTCTCATGTATTTGCAAATGTATTTTCACATTTGTGAAGAGTTGCTGGAAATCCACTTGTTTTTGTTGGAACAGATATATTTATGAAGCTGCTCTTACTACCAAAAAATGCACAAAACCTCAGAGCAAAGTCTAAGTCTTAGAAATCTGTTCCAACTTTCTTGCAGAGTGTACCTATTTCTATAAATGAAAGTAACTTCATAGAGAACAGATATCATTAGTAGAATAAAAGGAACAAAAAAAGGGCAAGATTTCAGTCTCTCAAATCTTTCATTAGGTGAGAAACAGATACAACCGAATTAAGTACAGGTATCGTACATGAATGATTTACTCATTATTTTATCTTCTTTTTAATTAAGGAAAAGCCTTGTCTGTGAATCAGAACAGTCTGTTTCAAAGTTCTTAGTGATAAGTGATTGGCTTTTGTGGATTAAAAAATTTAAGATGTTGTTTGCAGTCTGAAGTGTTTCGTACTTTTCATCTCTGAAAGGGGTATGTAATAGGTACATACAGTGTTCAAGGTATCACCTGAGCAATGAAGTGTGAAACAGAGAGAATGCAAGTAAGAAATAGGAAGAACTGCTAGTGAGATCTGGGAGAAATCTTTGAGTTCTTTAATGCAGAGCAATATATATGCATATATATATACCAACCTTAAATAAAGTTTTGTTAGTGCCTGGAGAGCGTAATGTAAATAATTCTCAAATGTTCATTTTGGTAGATTTAGGATTTCCTTCACTCTTCACAAACAGAACTTGCTCTTTCCATTGATGTCAACTTCTAGCATAACTGTCTAGACTAATGTACGGTGCTCATTTTCCAAGTGGCAAATGATTGCCAGTGGCAAAATAGCAAATGATTGCGTAATGCAACTCTGAAACAAAGATGTCAAAGTGTACTGCTCATCTCTGAAAAATGTGGCAATATTTATCTCACTTGTAACACTGAAGATTTTTTTTCAAATTGAATTTTAGTTTTGAAAATGAGAGACATTACAGACATTTCAATCAACTAGGCCACTGTTAAATTAATTTCCAGTTGTTATCCTTCTGTTTTCAAAGGTCAGAATATGCTTTATCTTTGCTATTCCAGTATTGTTATGCAGCATGGTATTATTTAAGTGGTGTTAAGCTTGTTCTTTATCTTCTGTACTGGACAGGCATTTCTCATGGTGCACATTAATCTTAGATTCTTTTCAAAAAAAGGGGCAAATATGACAATCTGTAGGTATAAATACTGAAAACACATAAATACATAATGTCAATGCTCTTGTGTTGTTTTATACATCGTCAGCTGAATGCATCTAAAAATAAAGCAGTAGGTAGTACCTCTGTGTAATTAAATATTTGGGATTTGGCAAATTCCTCTATTTGTGTAATTAAATATTTGCGATTTGGCAAATTCATCTTTGATAATGTTATCCTTTTATTGGCTGTAAGCAAGTTGCATTACAATGAGCATAGGCTGTACTGGGCATTTAATTTTCATGCTGTTCAGAACTTCACTAGTTCTTTACTGTCATCTTCCCAAGACATTTGAGATGTTAGCTCTAATACAGAGGAATCTGAAAAACTTCTTTTTATGTTCAATCAGCTACATTCCTGAAACTATTACTGTGTGTTCTGTGCATCTTCTGCATGGAAATGTGAATATTGTTTTAAAACAGTGTATTATCTAATTCAATTCCTAGAATGTATAGCATTTTTAAAATAAAAGTATGTATATTTAACATCTAATTTTTGTGTCACTTTTTACTACCAGTAAAGCTGGTGTTTTTCAAGTAAAAAAATACTGGGTTGAACACTGACGTGAAACTTTTGTATTATGTCTTCATTTGATCTTTAAGATAAATTTTACATAGATGGTTGGTGTCAATAGTAGAGAACTCTTTAAAATGCTTAGGAGATGGAGCCACAGGAGGGACTGTTTGGGGGGAGGTATTTCTTAAATAAAAAAGAAACAGTTCTCTAACGAGTTATTTGCATACCAAAGATAAAAGGACTCTGCCACTTTTAGATTATAAGTATGTCATCTGTGTTCAGTCTTGTTGGCATGTCTATTTTCTTTATTTCATATTTTGTTTTTATGTTGTTTTTAAGCCCTTCAGTTATGTCTAGACCCTTCAAGGAAAGTAATATTTTTTTCCTGATGAGTAATCCCATTTCATTCAAATGAAATATAGTGCAATTACAGATAATATATCAGAGACCAGTTTATTGTTTTATTGGTTTTTTTTGCCTTGTTTTTCTCCTTTTTAACTGAAATGCATTAACTAATATAAAAGAAGAGCAAATACTGTGAATGACTAAGTGGAAAATCTTACTGAGACTTTCCCTAAAGGTTCAGCAAACTGAACCCCTTCATAAATTACCTTGTGGTCCTATTAATTTTTGACTTTTGCTATTGCTACACTCTTCTATGGTAGTTTGTGACTTAAGAATTATGATTAATGATTCATGCCTTCATGATTTTATTTGGCAATCACTCATAAGTGAAAAACCCTTTCCTTGACAAATGAGGCCATTTTTAAAAATCCTAAATTTATTTACATTAGTTACCTTCAAAAGCATAGAACATATAAGAGAAGGACAATTTTTGTTGTTTTCAATAGTGAAATTTGCTGCTTTTTGAGAAGTATACAGGAATTTCTGTTCTGATTTTCTTGTCATCATAAAACTTGAATAAAATTCTGATTTATAGTACACACTGAATTCCCTGTTGATTTTGCCTTAATTATGCATGCAGTTACTTGGATCAAATTCTGCCTTCCCTGCTCACCTGTGGCAGTAATTTCTCACCCTCCAAGTTGTAACTAGAAAAGAATCCCACACACAGAATCACACTGAATATTCTGAGATGGAAGGGACTGATTGAAATTATTTTCAGTCAGGGCTTGCACAAATTAAATGTAAGTGTCATAATCTTGCTCACAAAGAACCTTTGAAATGTCACCAAATAAAATTTGTTTAACCTGTCTAAGAACACCTATTTAGAAATAGTATTGATTTTTTTTTTTCTGAATTTTGATGAAGTACGCTGTGCAACATGAAAAAAATATGGTAGTGGGTGAAAGAAGAAGAAAGAGAGGAGAGAGGGTAATTTGATGTTTTTCCAAGACCATGGACCCCCCAAATACATTGCAAAAGACAAAGACAAAAAATTGCTGTAAAAAAATAAAATTACTCTCCAACCATAAGTATAAAACTATCCTAACTTCCTGTTTACAAAAATCTATTGCCTCTACCCCTTTAAACTGCATTTTAGTTTATATCTGTCTGTTCATCTGTTTTCCTTTCTCAAAGTTTTGTGATCAATTATTACACATTTTCTACCAAAAAGGAGAGGAGAGTGATATTATCCATAACGCCTATTTTTACTTCTCATTAAGTCATTACTAAAACCACTGCTATTACTGTTGTTGACTCTGATTTATGCATCTGCAGCTTCAAGCATTGCGACAATGTGTTATTTTTCCCGGTCCCGGACAGCTCCGGAGTGCCCAGCTCGGGCGCTACTTCTCGGCAGGACCGCGGCTTGTCGCGATTCCCAAGTGCTTCTGCTGCCATGCACCGGGGCGAGCTGGCCACGTTCTGCCATCAGCACGAGGGACGAGACAAAGAGGCAAAGGAATTGTCCGCTTCATCCACATGGATGGCTGGAAAGCTTTAATGGCCGCAGGAGCTGTGGTGGAGAAGCTGCGAAATGCCCCCAACTCCGCGTGGACGAAAATGGCCGCGAACAAAGGAAGGCATAGTGTGTTATATGGGGCAGGCCAAGGGAGGCAGAAGCCCCCCTCGCCCAATGGGGGCAGGCTACAGGGGAATGACGTGGATCAGGGTAACCAATGAGAACGCGACAGGGGTGGACGGGGCTCCAGGGCAAATGGGGTTGCGGGAACGGGGAGACAGACACTGAACTCTCCGGAGTGGACAGGGAGGTGGTTGCAGGACTGGCACGGTGAGCTCCAATGGTAAGTAACCCAGAGCGGAATACCGCGGGGGGGTGGGGGGGGGGGGGGAAACACGGGGGGTGCACGGGGGTACACAGAACCAGCTAACTAACTTATATCAGAACCCCAACCAGGGATGCAACAAAGCATCATTCAAGTATAAACCTGAAAAATACTTTTTATCAGTTCTCATGTTCCAGGGATACAGAGTCATGATACTCAATCAATATATTAGTCAAACATCAAAACTCTCCTTATTGTATTGCAGCCTTTTTTTTGTGTGTGTGCATATGTTGTAGCCACTGTAGATTCAAACCAGCCTCCTAGATAAAATGCAATTTGTAAGGTAATGAAGAATTCAAAAATCTGTTAATGTTCATGTCCAAGTTGTAATTCTGAATACAACGTATTCATGTTTGCCCAAGGAGCACAAGTTGTATTCATCACTATAGGTTTTATTAGAAGTGCCTTAATTATTAGTGAAATTAAAGGTAATTACACCTTTTTCTTCTGATATTAAATTCTTTCAAACAGGTAAGATAAATCTCATCTAACTTAGAATCTTACCCTCACTGTTTAAGGCAGGGTATTTACCTATTTTAGTAACCATTCTAGTCATTTAAGAGATGGGCTTTTGGGGTGCCATTTCTTTGGCCTGTTTCAGATATCTACTCTGATACATGAGGCACCTACTTTTCTCAGTAACAGTGATGGTAGAGTAGGTTACACAGTTTAAACATAAATATTATATGTCATTACTGTAGCTTCACCTGGAGTCATTACTGCAATGGTCAGGTGTTTTCAAAACACACTAGAAACACTCCTTGTAGATGGGTAGTCCAGGATCTTGTTTCCTTTTCTAGGACTATGCTTGTTGTAGGATTCCAGCGAAGGAGACTTACCTTGTCCTTGTTTGCTTGCCAGATTCCTCAAGACTGCTGGGTGGGTGTGCTGACCAATAGGACTTGTTATCCAACCTATGCTTTCCCTGTTTCTCAGCTTCCAAAAAAGGTAATTTAATCACCTGATGACACTGGGTCTCTTGTAAGAACTGAGAGGGTTACTGTTCTCAAATCTCTTTGCTTGACTACAGATCTATTTGTAGCTACATTTTCATAGTTCCTTCTCTTCCCCAGAAGTTATATAATTTCATTAAAAACACCTTACCTTCCAGAATAGCAGCAAAATACCACACAATGTTGCTCTGTACCTTAGGGAAGGCAATTTCTCTAAGTCATCTCTGAGTAGGTCACAGAAACCACAAATTAATTCAGAGTACCTTCCTTCAGTTTCTCTTAATACAAACACATGGCATGTCTAATCTCTTGTGCAAAATCTGCATTTAACAGAAAAAAACCCTGAATTAATGGAATAAAGAAAGAATTATTATGGTCCTGGCTTCAGTTAGTGGAGTCAATTAACATTTTGCTGGTAGAAGCAGAAAATGGCTCTGAATTTGTTAAACTATACATGAACTACCCTGCTTGCTTGAAAAACATAACAAAAATCTCTAGTATTTCAGTGAAGCACGGCGCCTGTTTTCAAGTTGTTTATCTTTAATGATGCATCCTCAGTAAACACTGCTGTATTGTGAGACTTTACAGATTGTTTTTAAATGCTTTGTGAAATGAAGAATAATCAGCCTTTAGGAAATTGGATATTGCGCAAATTCTTTTGTGTCTTTTGTACTCAGGTGTGGGGATATTAAAGTTGCTCTTTAGGAAGTTCAGACATGAAATGAGCCTTTTAATTCTCACACTGAATATTAGCAATAACCTCCAAATTCTTGTACAATATCACAATACCTTTCTCAATCAGAGAAATAACCCTTAGTAATGAGAAAAAACAACTGCTATTTGAAACTTCAATTTTATCCGGGTCACCTGTAAAACACAGATCAACTTACTGCCTTCTGGAAGTGGACAGAAATAGAATATATCTTGTAAACTCCAAGTTATTTGCAGCAAGAAGAAATTAATGATGCTAGAGTTGCATAGTTGCTGTAAATCTGTAGAATAGGTATTTTGTTAAAATCTAAAGATACGAATTATAGGGTATGACATGTGAAATCACAAGTAATTTAAAAATTGAATGTTAAAGGACTTGCAGCTTTCCTGGTTTTTTATGTTTGCCAGACTGATTCTTGTTCTGGCAACTGAAGTCACTACCGAAGATATAACATTATTTTCTAAGGAACATGCAACTCATGAAAAAAGCTCATAGTTAGGTTATTTGATCATCAGTGCACTCTTTCAAAATCCACAAGACATGATAAAATAAAATACTTTTTTATTTGTTAAATCTTTTCTTACTTTATATGCACACACATACACAGAGGAGGTTTTAAGGAGTTGTTATTAAAAAAAAAAAAAAAAAAAAAAAAAAAATCAGAGAATTTTGTAATGAGAATGGAGACCAGGGCAGCAAATTTTCACATTTATTTGTACGTCAAAAATTTAGATCCATTCACCAGAGAGATCAAATATGCAATTATTTACTCATACGTATTTCTATACTGCTAATGCACATGTGTTAACACAACTGAAAGTTGCTTAATTCTGCAAGTAGCTGCTGTAATATATAATAGAACAGTATCTTCAGGGCAAAACAGAGAGTACCACACCTATCTGCCATGAGAGCTCTGATATTAATGAGATTTAAGTGCTCCCATAGGTCTTGTGTTGAGGGATAAAAACCAGAAAGCTGATCAGGGAACAAATAGGCCTAATCCTCATTTTCTGCAGAAATACTTAAAGATTTCTATGACAACTTTAATGGATGAGGTACAAATAAAATCCCAGGCTTTTGCTAAATTTTCTTAATGTATGTATATTTACATGTATATTTATGTCAAATACATAAAATTTTAGTGCTAAGTGAACCATTCCACAATAAACATTAAAATATTTTAGGAATGAGATTTGTTAATTCTTAATCTGTGATATGGAAAGGTTGCCAATATTTACCATATTTATTACCAGTAATTATTTAACTGTCTTTATTTCAAATTATTTTAGGCATGTCATGTTGCATCCCAGGTTTGGGTTTGGATTAGGGGTTCTGATCTATTTTAGCTAGCTAAGTTCTGTGTACCCCCGTGCACCCCCTGTGTTTCCCCCTCCCAGCAGTGGTTCACTTCAGGCTGCCTGCTGTTGGAGCTTCCCCCCATCATTCATGTAACCACTCCCTGTCCTGTCCAGAGAATTCGGTGTCTATCACCCCGATCCCATGACCCCATTCGCCCTGGAGCCCAGGGTCCTCCCCTGTCGTGTCCCCATTGGCCACCGTGGTCCACGTCATCGCCACGGCACCTGTCCCCATTGGGCAGGGGGCTCCTGCTCCCCTTGCCCCACCCCTGATAAAACCCCGTGCCTCCCTGGTCCCATCGCCATTTCCCCCACGCGGGTGCAGGGAGCTCAAGTCGCAGTCTCTCCACTGCAGCTCACCGCAGCCATTAAAGCCTTTCAGCCTCCCTCATGGGTGAATTGGACATTCCTTTGCCTTTTTGCCAACGTCCCACGCATGTGGCGGTAGAAACCACGGCCAGCCCTGCCCGAAGTGCAGAACGGAGCCGTGCCCAGGAACAAGTGGCGAACCCGGTCTCCGGAGCGAGTCGGTGCTGCCCATAGACGGGAGAAACAATGGAGAGCCGCAATGTCAGTCTAACCATGCTAGTATAAAATAGATTAAAAAGTAGTATCACCTGAGAACAAATTTTTACTCAGCAAAACCTTTGATCTTCGGTAGAACTCCATGGACTTCAGTGGTACACAAGGACAAACTGTAATTAATGTCTTAATTTTGTTACTGAAATGAGATCCACCAGAAAAATAATATACCTGCTAAAGAAAGGGCAACTTCAGTGTAAGCAAGTAACAGAATGGTTTAGATCAGACAATGATTATGCCTTTGGAGGCAGAAAATATAGAAGCAGTAACCACTGAACAAAACTGGTAGCTTCAGGAATACTGTTTGTTATGAAAAGTATCTTAAATTATGTCTGAATTATGTATCTGGGACATGTCAACCTTGAATATTCTCTGTGATAGCATGAGTCCTACATCCTTCCTCAGCATAGTTCATTAAAAACTTAATTTCAGGTTAGCTTTTTCTTTAATATCAAATAAATGCTTCCTACTGCTTCCTCTAAAGATTATTTTTTTTCTTTGTTCTTGCTTATAAAAGAAAATAATGTATTACCACCTTCATAGTCTCCCTTTATGTTTTTTTTTTTTCTGGCAAGTTCGCCTGCTTCCTTTGCTCTGAATTAAGCAGGGCAATTGCTCATAACCAGTCATAGGGTGCAGCTTTCCTCCAGCCTTTTAATAAGTTTTTTTATTTTGTTTTCTCAACTCCCTACAGGTTTCCTTATTCTTTTCTTTCCTCCTTCTTTATCACATGTATACCACTGTATTTTCAACCGCTGTTTTACTCTTTACTACAATGTCTTACCACCTGTTTAATTTCCTATTCAATATACATCTCTCTTATTTTCCTTTCATTCTTTTGTGAATTAGAAGACATCTTATGTCATACAAAATAAATGGCTCTACTAATTTTAAAGGGAATGAAAATGAATAATTTTAATACTCCTTTAATTCTAAATATGCATCTCTATAATGATCCAGGTTAATTAACCCATTTCAATAGATATATTGAACAAATTTTCCATTTGTGCTTAATCTCTCTTTACAAAGCCACCAGTATAATAGCAGATTAATTTTATTTAACTGGGCCTTAATTTGCTTGTTATTCATGGAGGAAACACTAATAAAGAGACAGATGGTGAGAGAGTATTCAAGTGTTATGCCAACTTTAATAACCTCGGTCACTTAATGGGGTTTCTAAGGCTGTGTCTTGTATTTGCCTTGCAAAATCTTTGTTTATTCATCTCTTTGTTGATGACTTCTAAATGTTTCTGAGTCCCCTTCAGAACTCACACGAACTGCTCTAGCACTTTCTTTGAAACACAGGAGGAAACCTGCTTACAAAAGAGCTAAGTATATTCAATGTACTGCATAAGCTAAGTTAAAGAATCCTATGGCTTAAGCTACTAATGCTGATAAAAAGTGAAGTCTCATATTTTAATGATAGCTAAATTTCTTCTACTTTATTGATTTACTATAGTGTAGACAGCAATGGATATTTTGGTGGGTGTTACTTAGGTTTTCAGGATAATATTCAGCTCAAAGAACTAATTTTTTTTACTCACAAATTTAATCTCATTCAAATTAGCCTGGTCAAAAGAGGAAGACAAACATATTCACCTATATACTTCTAATAAATCATCCTATAGCAACTCTCAGTGTTGTCCCCTAAATATAGAAGAAGTCTTAAACAGAACACCATGAAAGAGTTTTCATGAATCAATGAAAGCTATAATTTTTAAGAAAAAGAATGGGTGTGTTTATTCTAAAGACAAATATCTCTCGAGGACTTTGTCTGACCTTTTAACAGAGTGGCATCTGCATATATTCTAAACCTTAAAATGAAAACAGGGAAGTGTCAAAATCCTTTAGAATCCTGAAATTCCACCTGGAATATCTTCTGGTTTTTACCTTCATTAACGGCAAATTATTTGTGAAAAATGTATGAAAAACAGATGGAAAAAAAACCCCAACTTAAATAACTTAATCTATAGTAGGATTTTGTGCAGTGCCCATGCAGTCATGTGCACACAGAACTATGCCTGGACTTAATTTGTAAAGAAGCTGCAGCAGAGAAAAAGATAGTCTAAGGAATACAGGACATCAGGGATTCATCATGGGGGTTTCTTTGTTTTTTTTTTTTTAGTTTTTGGTTTCGGTTTTGGTTTTTTTTGTTTGGTTTTGTTTGGTTGGTTTGTTTGTTTGTTTTGATTTTTGGGGGTTTGTGTGGTTTTGTTTGTTTTGGTTTTGTTTTTATCTGACCTTTTATTTAGTAAGATAAACATTGCTTTACATAATACAAATATAACATAAATTTAGGTATAGATAGGTGATAAAATATAGATATTATACTAAGAATTACATTATTTTTAAGGAAACAAGGAGCAATCCTTCAGAGCCTTTGAGAGAGATATTTTGCTATTTGGAGAAAATGATGTCATAATGCCTTTACAGAGAATTTTTAAAATCTATGACATTTTCAGCTAATCTTGTAAATTCTTGAACCAACATCTCAAAGGAGTAATTTTCTGTATGGATCAAGGTAAAGAAGAAAAAAAACATAAGGCAGCAGAATTGTTGCAAAGATTGTTAATACCGTGTACCTCAAAAGTTTAAATTACAATTAGGAAAAGGAAAAAAATTCAGGCTCCTACCTCCCCTAAAAAAACCCTAAAAAATGCAACACACAAAAAAGCCCAACCCAAACACACAAAAACAGAGAGAAGAATTGAAGATAAATCTGTTGAGATGAATTATCAAAAAAAAAAATTTATGCACATTATAGTCTAACACAAATCTCTGCTTTTTGATAGAGATTGTAAGATTTACTAACTTATTCCAAAGAAATATACAAGATTTCTGGTATGTGATAGCTGTGACTCTTAAATTTTTTTGATAGATTGGAGACACCTTGTTAAGAACAAGACAAGGTTTCCCAGTATATACAGGTTTTCCAGTTATCATCTCTAGTCTAATATGGAAATTATATTAGTAAGTGTCTGTAATGTGGTTTTACACATTTCAATGCCTGGGCAAATGAAAAGTATTAGCCTACAAAACACCCTAGAGGGGAGGAAGGGTGGACTAAATTTACATGGTTCAATTCAGTTGTTTATTGAGTTTGGCCCAACAATATTGAATAAGTGAAAATTGAAAATATGCATTTAGAATAAGAGAACAAAAGTTAAACTTCTTACATTGTCTAAGTGATTAATGATCAATAACTTTAGAGGATTTAGAATTCCATCTTTTATCATTTATACTTAGTTGTATTTTACATATCAGAAAGCTGTTATGTTTAAAGAATCTTCTTGCAGCAATATCCATTCTTTTTATTTTTTTTTTTTTTTAATCTGAGTACCTTGTTTAATCATGGTAAAACAGATGTTTTGCAGTATTGGAAAAATATCTTTGTCTTTGTCTGGAAACTTGAATGAGGAGACAATGAATGGATATTTATACACTGAGATCTCTGAAATCAACATACATAATTATGGTAGAGCTAGATTAGATCTTGGATCAGCTTCAAGGATTTTGTACTGAAAGTATGTTTCCTTTATTACAGAGTAAGAAAAAAAAAAGAACTATAGCTTTTCTTTTTCTGTCGTCAATATTGTTGTATAGCTATTGAATGCTATTGAATTGGCTGAAAGCCTCCACTGAGAAATATTGTTTCTCTGTATTCTTATCAAACAATGATGAGTGAATGAACTCAATACATCAGAATAAAATGTGATGAAAAATGCTGACACTGTTGTAATTCTTCATTGTGGTGTTAATAAATTCTATGCAGGAGCTTTTACACGACACTAATATGAGATATTTAGCTCATGGACATCTTGTTTGTTACCAAGATTGGTATTAGTTAAAGGGCTTTTTTATTAGACTTAGGGGTTCCCTCAAAAGTGCTTAATGAGAATAGCAAATTCCTAGTTACTTTTGGATATTCTAGACCAAATTAACAATTTTCAATGCATTTGTTATGATTCAAATTTCATAGTTCTTTTTTGACTTTTTTTCAGTTTTTAATACATGAAAAGTTATTTTGTCTAAATAAAAAGTCTAAAGACTGCTTTATTATTACTGTTTCAGGTTCAATGCATTGGTTTCTGAGGAACTAAATCTATATCAGATAGTTTAAGGATATCAAATCTAATTTTGTGCAATGAGCATCAAATTGGGAGTATGAAGTTATTGATTTTGCATTTCTTATATACTAAAAGAGCTCACAAAATTGACCTGTGTAACAAGCAGTAGATCAATTATAGTTTTAGAATCTCTTACCTAATATCAGAGCACAGGTTGCTATAAATATTCACAGGTGTACAGGTTAGCACCATATTATTACATTTATATTTTCATTTTAATATAAGCTGTCAAAAAATGCAGAGTGAACAATTAAGCTATTGAGAAGCTTGAGTTCTGACATTGTGGACAATTTATCCTCAGTCCCACGAAAAGAAAGGCAATCAAAACAAAAGAAAAACATTCTTGAATATGGCAGATGGAAAACTTTCTAAATTATGTTTTCTTTAATCTTTACACACCATGTTAAGAGGTTTGTCTTTGTAAGGCTTTGAAAAATTAAGACTAGGAACCTAATATTTCAGTTGAGAAATCCTGGAAATCCTTTGTCTGGAGAATCAAAAGTCCCTCTGATCAGGAGGCAGTTAAAGAGCTGAAGAACCTGGCACCTGAGATTCCTAGGAACTCAGAGTTTTGGTTTCTCATAAATTGACTTCTGAGTAATTTGTGGATGTTTCTCAGAACCCACGAGACAAATCTCCCAAGTACTGTTCAAGTGATCTGTTTGGTAGTTAAGGGAGTGGCAAGGTTAAATCAAAGTCAGTGGGAATCAGCCCTTGAATTACACACCTCTATTTAAACATCTGAAATGCCAACATCTAAATGTGAGCAACTGACAATGCTTCCAGTGTTGACAGTGGAGTTGAAATAGTCACATATAACCTGAAGCTGCAAACATATGGTAAACACTTTAAACTGACTGACTGAATGTTGTCTCTAACACCAAAATATAGACTATCCAGAGCTGGAAGGGACACAGAAGGATCACCACAGTTCAGCTGGCCTCACTTAGGACAGCCCCAAGAGTAACACCACATACTTGTGACCATTGTCCAAATACTTCACAGATTCTGACAGACCTCGTGGTGTGACCACTTCCATGGAAAGCTGATTCCAGTGCCCAGCCATCTTAGAACCTTTTCCTAATATCCAAACGAAGACTCCCATGACATTGCTCCATGACATGGCCTCAGGTTCTATCACTGGGAGGATCATTATCACCACTGAGGAGAGATCAGCGTCTGTCCCTTCTCTTCCCTTCATGAGGAAGATGCAGACTGTGATGAGGTCTCCCCTCAGTCTCCTCTTCTCCAGGCTGAACAAACCATGTGATCAGAGGCATTCTTCTTAAGAAGGATTCTACATCTCCATTTACTGGAATTTCCATTCCACTCTTTATTTCTATTCACATTTAGCTAAACTCAATTTATTCCTATATAATTCCTTTTTCTTAATGAATTACATTTCTGTTAGGGAACTTCAAACTTTAAGCAGTTTACTGACAGTAAATCCAATTTTTTGTTTGCCATCATTGGCTTTTAAATACTTCAAAAGCCAATGATATGAAAGAGCAACAAAAATCCCTACTTATCTCTTCTATTCCATTGAATAGTATGTGTCATACTATCTTTTATTATATGTTTTCTCTCTTTATCAAAGAAAAATAATTCTATTCTTTTTTACCTTTTGTACAAGAAAATATTCTCTATTTCCATTTGTAGATCCCTTAATTGGTTCTCCATAATCTTTTTTTTTTTACCTTTTGGCAGGTTGCTTCAAATAGCTTTCAAGGTCGAAACATTATTTTGGCTTTAGCAATTGCTTTTTTACTTTGCCCATCTCAGCTTTAAACCATTCTTCACTCTTCTATCCACAGATAAACACTGAACACAATCATTACATGAGCTATCTTAGTGTCTTTTTTTTAAGTGGATACAATAGATAAAAGACATGATAAGATGCATGAATAGTGAAGCTTTCCTTTCACAACTATAGTTTGCATACATTTTAATAGAGGAAATGCCAGACTTACAGAAAGTTCCTCCAGTCACCTGTGAATAATTAATTTGCATTTAAAATACATACATATGTTTATGAGGAATACAATTAATTTTCAAGTATTTACAACTGGCAATAAAAGTTAATGTTATTTCAGGGAAAAAAAAACAGCTTCTTCTGTAGTGTTTTGAGTTTAAACTTAATTCTTAGTCTACCTTTCCTATACTTGAAATATGCTTGAAACATAAGCAGCATATCACTAGTTAATTGTGGAACAACTGATGTGTAATGTGGTGTATATTAGAATTAAATTATTAAAGCAGACTTTGTAATAGCACAACTACTTCACAAGTACTAAAATTATTGTCCTCTCCAGCAAACATAATGGTGCCAAAGCTACAATAACACCAGAAACATCAAAAGACTGGAAAAGGGATATGTAGTTAAAGAACATAAAAATTCCTGCCTAGAATTTTCAAAATGTTTTTTTAATATGACTGAAACATAATTTGCAAGCAAAGGAACAGTTAATGGGAAGCAAAGGTTAAACTTGGCACATGAAACTGGTGTCAATGGCTACAGTTAAAGATACTATATGAAACTGTCAGCTGATTCTCCAGGCATCTGAGCAGCCTGTATAATAGAATAGATGAAGAGGAAAAGTAGGAGCAGAGATTTGTGATTAAAAAAAAAAAAGGTTTAGATGAGGAGACTATTCAGAAAAAGTCTAGGACAAAAGACTTCCAGAAAAAAAAAATCATGAATAGGGATGAGAAAAGAAGAGTTACTACAGTCAAAGGAACAGAAAGCCTATCTGAAAAAAATAACTGGTATTGGCAGAACAAAGGGAGAGAACTAAAGATGAGCAATAAGAAAATATTCATTTAAGTTTGGAAGGTAAGAAAATTTGAATAAAATTTAAAAAAAAAAAAGAAGTATGGAACAGCAATAGAGCAGATTAGAGGTAGATTTTCAGGAATATTTAGAAATATAGGAAATTAATCAGGATTAATCTGGACTAGATCTGAGTCAAGAAATTATGTTTATCTAATGTGATTTTAGCTGTCTGTAATACTGGCAGCATAAGGGATTCTAGATGCCTACATTAGAAATTTAAGTATTACATACAAAACTGACAAAAATATCATAGGAGTCAGTCAGAAATATCAAAAGGAGTTATGATACAGGAAAAGAAATGAACCCACAACCAAAATGCGGCAAACAGAAATAACCTAAATCTAACTGAAAAACTTTTCCCCAATCAGAAAGAACCCAGGTCAAGAGAAAACACTTACTATTAAATTGTAGAAGGAAATCTAGAATTCAAAATGCTATTCAACCACTATTAGCCTATGAAGTATTTTTCCTGTGGAAAAAAATGTCATTTTCTGTGTGTGCTGGTTTCCATCTCCTAACAGAGAGAAATTTCAAGTCACCTCACATCTTTACTGGGTTCATGCTTTGGGTTGATCAGTGAAGCACACAGGAGAACTGAGAAGGAAAAGGAGGAATAATTAATGTGTATATTTTTTCAGTCTAAGCAATTTATATTCATTTACACACAAGCAAAACACCCCAGTGTAATAACAATATTAAAAATGTAAATTTAAAAATTCTAAAGTTCAGAAAAAGCTAAGGATTTTCTTTAAAACCCTAATAAATTAACTCCCTTATACTGATGCATTTCCATTCTTGTTTGTTTTCCTTTTTTATCTCTCTCTCTTTTATTGAAAAAAAAAACAAATAAGGTTAACTGAGGAAGAATTCAGAAGAATTCTAGAGGAAAAACAGTTACATGAAGGAGTGATGAACTAACAATGATTGTGATAGTGGGGTGTTTACACAGTAGTCTAATGGATAAAGTTGGCATTAAAGTGATGGAAAAAAACAAGGTAAAACACATGTGCACACACACACACATATATTTATAAATGTGCTTTGAAGGATGAAAACTGTTTAAATGATTTTTGAATTTATAGGGTTACTTGATTTGGCAAACTCCCTTGAAACCTTTACTCAAATATTGTAAATATTTACCATGGTGACATATATTATTGCATAGTATAAACAATTTTGTAGCTGAGAAAATGGTTCAATGTAAATTAAAGGTCTGACTTTGTGTTAGGGAACCATATTTTATTAGTAACTTATCTTTTATTAGTAAAGTAAGCAACATGAAATTAGGCTGTAGTATTGTTACATGTGACTGAGCTATTAGAAACAGTGGAACAGAGTGTTGCTTGCAAAAGCAAAGGACTGTATGGATTCCAATTTTAAAAGATACAAAATGATCAGGGTTAGAAATTTTCCTTGTGAAGAAAATTATAGGCAGATTTTTCTATTTCTTTGTAATTTAGTTTCCAAGAAGAATTTGAGAGTTAAACTTTGGTCACAAGATGGTCAAATATGTTTTGTCTTACTGTACATTTAACATGAATTACCATATTGCAAAAAAAGTAAAGTAGAGGAAGCTTCAGTTCAGGCTGCAGGTGTTTACTAGGAGTATTGGGGTTTTATTATGAGACTGACCTGTGTTGAAATCTGTAGTGGTATAGATCAGTCATTATTTGGTGTAGTTTTTATAATTAAATAAAGTCAGATTGTGTATTTGTCCTCATGCTGCCAAGGAAAGACAACGTCAAAATACAAAGCAGAACAGTCAAGTTAATTAGACAGTATTCAAATGCTTTACATTCAGTGGACCTCACTAAAGAAATACTATAATGAATTCAATACCTTCCTCTAGTGCTTTTTTTTACTTGTAAACTTATTTCAAAGGACTTCACTAGCCAACCGTACATGAAGAAAAAGAATAGAAAAAGTCACTAGTATTTCAATTTTAATTTGAAATTCTTGAAAAAATACAGCTTACTTTCCTAGTCATTTACTGTTTTGGCCCCTAACAAAGATGCATTTGTTGTGATTAACTGATAGTCCCTTGTTGTTTGCCTTTTTTTTGCACTTTTGGGATCGGTGAAAAGAACCATCATGACACCCCACAATAAGCGGATCGTGACACCATCTAACAGCTGTTTCACACTCTAGTTTTAGCTGCTAAGAGATTATTAACTAATATGCCTTATTTAAACCTTTTCTTTCCTTGTTTTCTTAAATCTTCAGCTAAAACAAAATGTACTTGCTTGAAAAAGTAGGGAGATGCATTTCTTAAATTCATTTTGTTAAAAATTTTATGGCACACTGCCTGCCATATTTGAAATAAAATGTTAAAATCTGTGTTTGCTTAATGCTTATATGATTTTATATCAAAAACCAAGAAATCTTCGTGTTGGAAAATTAGGATTAATCTTTAAGCATTAAATTTAATTAATGCAAATTAGTCCTGTGTAGAAAACTGGTTGAAAATTAATCTTTACCCTTTTGGAATGAATAACCTAGATCAGTAGAAGGTAATGTCTGGGGTTAGTTGACAGCTGTATTCCAGTTTCATGTCATATATGGACAAATATTTTTAGGTGTTTTTGCCACCTGTGTGGTTAATAGTAATCAATTTCCTTTTCTACAGTTACTTTTCCAGGTTCCTTTTCCATTCTAGTTTGGACTGACTTTTGGGAAATGTATTTGGAGAACAGATTCAGAAAAAGGGCTTTCAAATTTCCAGTTTTATAATGCTGACATAAAAGTCCTTCTGTTGTCTTCTTAATAGCTATGTGATTACTTTTGGTCTTAATTTTTTTTAGCAATGCTAAGGATCAAGACAAGGCACAAGATGTTTTATATAAAAAATAGGCCTCCCTGAATATTCTCCTTAAATTGAGCTCCCCAAAGAAAACCTAAAGGATCTTTCTGAACTGGAAAAGCCATGTTTTATCAGAAAGCTAACTAGAATAATATATATATTTTGAAAGAGGGGCCACTTAAAGTGATCAGATAAGACAGAATAGAGGCAAAAGGAACTTATAAATAAAAAATCTCCATGTACATTGTGTCCTTCCATATTGGGAGTTGCATTCACACAGAGTTTTTCTCTACTCAGTAACTCCCCCAATTCCTATAGACTTTGCTACCATAAACACTGGTTGTGCTGTAAGCAGTCTGTTCTTAGAATATACTTGTTTCCAGGTCTTCCTACCCTTTCATAAAATCTGGAAACTGCTGAGCTTGCTCATTCATTGCCAAAGGCAGACACAATCTCATGTTCTCTCTAGCATTCCCACGACCCTCAGTCATGAGGTTTTTAAGTGATGATACCATAGAATAGGAGCAAACAGATATAACACATTATATTAATCACAAAGGCTAAGCCTTGCCTTGCTGCACTAAACAACATTGAACAGAGAAATTTATGTCATCACTCTTGGCAGCTCACAGGACGATGTTGAAGAAATGAAACCTAAGATAAAAAATGCTAGTGTTGGCATTACAGAAAATGCAGAACTTTTAACTGGAAAGGATCTCTGCAGATCCTAATACAGGACTAAGTTCAGAATTACATGAAGATTAACGCCTTGAAGGTCCTCAAAATTTAATATTTTCCAAGAATGAAATTTTTACCATTGCTCTGGACCTAACCACTCTCATTACAAATATTTCTTATCCTTATAGGTAATTAGAATTTCTTCTGTGTCCATTGTTTCTCCTCCCTTTGTGTGTACCTGTGAGAAAAGTCTGTCTCCATCTTTCTTTAACATTTCTGGAAGTCAACAATTATATCCCTTCCTGTGTCATCTCTACTCTAAACAAACTCTTCTCCTTCAACCTCTCCTGGTACATCTGGTGCCCCAGGCTTTTTAAGTGACCTATTACAGTTGCTTTCTAATTTTTTGGCACTGCTCTTACCTGGGAATCCCAAATCTGGTCATACATGGCCACTGAAGCATCCCTGGAATGATAATCACTGTCCTCAGCCTGCTCTTGCTGAGGCCACCTTTCATCTCTGCAGGCATACTTCTACAATATACAGCTTGCAGTTCAAACTTGCCTGCCACAAGGGCTAGAAAACCTGCCCCTGCAGTTAAAACTAAGCTCCTCTAGATATGCAGCTCCCTTGCAATCATATTACCTGGCCTACTCAGATTTAGAATTCATTCCCCCTACTCTAGGTAAGCATGAAATAAATGACAAGAATATGTTCACTAAATCTCACTAGAAAACCTGGGTGAACAGCTTGCGTGAGTGAAAAAGAGTAACATCTGCCTGTATCTCTGATATAGAAACACAAATACTTTGCAGAACAGAGCTACCATTTCTGAGAAATTTCTTAAATACATTACACATTCTAGATGTGTAAGCACATCTAAGTGCCTGATCACTTGGGTCAAAGGATCTCACTGATCCTTTTGTTTTTCTTCATTGACTTACACGAGCTAAGAAGGCAAACTTCATTTTTTGGGTTCTTCATTATAGATGAAATTAATCAAAATTTTTGGGAAAGGAAATCTGGTAACAGGCACTCAGTCCAAGGTGCCCAGTGGTATTCCCCAAGAGAAAAAGTGAGAGATAACCTCAGGGTGGTGGTGGTGGGAAGCCAACTAAATCAAGCAGTACAGTGTTTCCTTGTAGGAATTTTTAAATAAACCCCATTTACATGGCACACTTTTGTTACAGATTAGACTCCAGAAGGTGTGTGTATATTACAACACTTTAATAATAGTTTGCTATTTTGTACGATGTCTTTAGATTCTGTTGTTGCAGGAAATATTATTCAATTAGCCTCAAAGGTAAGCAAAGATAGATATTAGCCTCAAAGATAGACATTTTTTTTTCCTGTCCAAAAAGTATAAACATAAATATTTCCCTCTTTAACATTTCTTTGTGAAGTGTTCAAAAGCCACAAAAGTTCACTTGTTGTCTTAGAAATCATGACATTTTTTGGAAATATGCAGATTTTGCAGTTTAGGCTGCCTTTGTTTATTTTTCAGTGTGTTTTATGCGGAAATAGCATTCCTAAAATTTAGACAATATTCCTATATCCATTATAATATAAAACAGGAAAATAAATTCAGCTGTAAGTGGATTAACACTGAAAAATGTAAGAAGTATACTTTGATTACTGTTTTAAAGTGCTGTAAACCTGGATTTCGTACCATTTGGAAGTTAAGATTAATTAAAATCAGTCTAATAGTAACAGTCTGACAGCTAAACAGTCCTTTCCATTTTGTGTCATGAGCATAGCACAACAAGGGAGAATTCACCACAAGTAAAGAGATTTCATTCAGTGGCTCATGAGCACGTGAGAAGTGGTGAGAACAACTTGCTGGCCTGACAAAAGCACAGTGCTCTGCATACAGTTAGCATCCAGATTTTTCATGTCATGTTGGAAATGAGTAATTTGAGCAAGATAGCTATTAAGGTACTTTGCCATGATTACAGGTGACAGATTCCCTGAAACAGACATTTCTCAAACAATTGGCATTTTTCTCCAAAAAAGAGGAAAGTGAAGGGAAGTCTAGCTTAGGCTTAAGCACTCGAATTGCTATAAAGCTCATTTTCAGTTATATTCTTATTGCTACTAAATTGAATTGGAAACTCAATGAATAAAATAAGGAATGGGAAGGTAAGAAACATGTTTTTTTCTCACATTGCATAACTAAACAGGTTTCTTTTTTAACAAGAGCAGCTCTAAGTTGTAACTTAAATTTGTAATTTAGCTGTAGCTGAAGGATCTTCCAAAATAAAGAATACAGATCAATGGACAAAAGAGTCATATATTTTGCCAGTACATAAATTCATCTAATATATACATACATATATATCTCTATATATCTATATATATATATAGATATATATTTTTAAGAGTTTCAATTGAAATCTACAGAAGTTTTCATTCTTCTGATATTTTTCATGATACATATCTATGAGCAACCTGCCTGTGCAGCAGAACAACTCCTTGGCCAGGTAAACTAGTTCTGTATGGGAGGGGAGTGGGTTGTTTTCATTATATTTCTACTAACATATGAAAATGTATGCCAATGGACATAAAAAGGGAAAAAGTGGAAAGTGTAATTTACACCATTGAGAAGAAAATTATTATCTTTTTTTTTTATTTTATAAACAGAAGTATAATATTCAGAATTTCCAGTTATTCTTTAGAATTTAAAAAAATATGTTTGTGTTCTTGTTTGTGTGAATATGAAGAAAAAGGAAGCAGTTATCTCCCAATTTTAATTTACCACCTTTTGTTGCTGTATATTAGCACTGATTAATAATAGTACTTACTAAATTGTAACATTTCAAATGAGAGAAAAGCTAGTGCAAAAAAAAACCCTTCATAAAAATAATTAGTGTTCTGAAATGAAAAATAAAATTAATTAATTCCTACAATGAGACAACAGTAGTTTTAATGAAATTGTATTTGAATGTGTTTGTATTTATAATGAAATATATTTGATTCAGTGAATTGTTGGTTTTCTTTCCACAGTACTGAGTCAAACTATTTGCAGTCCCTGACAACATTCAAATTAGAAATTTAGCTTTTCCAATTGAAATAAGTATGCCAAAATCTTGTGGCAATAGCCTTTATCCTTGCCCTAAGAAAAACAAGCTTCTGTTCTTCTCAGGGCTAGTAACATGATCTAGAAAGCTAAGATTAACAATTTCTGCTGGTGCTGAAGAACCTAAATGCCACTCCACTTTCACACATATTGAAAATGCAACAATTTCTTCTGGAGGTTATGCTGTTCTCCAGCCATCTTTCCCATGTTTTGTTCTGGTGTGTTTATTTTTTTCCCCTTCCTATTAGCTGCTGTATTATGCTTTAAGCATCTGTTTTGCTTTCTCAGTGGCATAAGGTCACCAGACAGCCCAAGGGACTTACCTTCTAATAACCACACTGAGTAATTAAACTGTCAATGCAGCATGATTTCTGAAACAGTAATAATGCCGTAGGGATGTGTTTCTTCCCATTTGCAGGACAACACCTTATAACATATGTTAGTGGTTGCATATATACATATATATTCATGCAATTTTATATATAGGTACATGTAGGAGAAAGACAAAGAAAGATAGAGGTTATATAGGTTTACAGCTATCTCTGCATATGTATATATATCTCCACATGTATAGTATATCAGCTTAGTAGTATATGCAGCACTTTATTATGCACAAATCTGGTAACAACACTGTTGTACCTCACATGGATAGGTGGGATTTTTTTCAAAGTTGTGATGATCCCAAGATTATTTTTGCACTGGAACCAAAATGTATAAAAAAGCCTTCCAGAAAACAGTCTTCTTCTCTAGATTTTATGAAAACAAACACACACCTAGATACTTAAATGACTTGATTTTTCAGCTGTAGAATGATCACAAGTTTATTGCCTAGTATGTTTTAGTATTAATCTAAAGACAATCCTGAAAAAATCCAAAAACAATGGAGTTCTGTAACAGTATCGTGCAATGAAAAAGATGTGGTATGTAATACGCATTTTTGAGATGGGTGCAAACTTAGTTGATGAGTAAAGGAGAAATAATGAAGGCCTTTGTCAAATTTTCTGACATGGTGGAAATTGTGGTTTCCACCATCTGTTAATCGTCTGTTAATTCTGTCTCTGTATTTAACACAGTTGCTTCAGTGCAGTGATGAAGAATATTAAGAGAAAGATACTTTCTTCTAAGCATTATCAGCTGAAACTTCAATGTTTAAAAAAAATTAAGATTTTGAGATTGTACACTTTAATTTATGGGGGGTTAGCATAAAGTAACTGTTTATGGGGCAGGTCTCTTTATTGCCTTTTGAAAACTGTACATTCTTGTTGCTTGCTTCCTACAACATGTCTGTGAACTTTTCAGTTACTCTGTTACACTAATATTGTGATGACAGTATTCTTGCCATTGTCTAGACAGAAAAATCTGATTTTTCCAGAAGTGACTGAAAGTATGATTTATTTTACATTCTGAGACAGTAAGGTACAAAATAGAAAATATCCTTTAAAAATTTTGTCCCAATTTTTCTTGTAAGGCACAAAGAAGTAGTGAAAGACCCCAATAAAATCACTCTACAGCTTTCTATTTTCTAGGCTGAAAAAATCTCTCTCTTGGCCTTTCCTCATAGTAGAGGTGCTCCACCCCTTAGGTCACTTTTTTGGCCCTCTCTGGAACCACTCCAACAGTTTCACACCTTTCTTTTGCTCAGGGTTTCTGAGCTGGATGCAGTACTCCAGGCGGTGTGTCACGAGACTGGGGTAGAGGGGCAGAATCCCCTCCCTCACCCTGCTGGCCACTCTGGTCTGGTTGCAGCCCAGGACACTTCTGGCTTTCTGGGATGTAAGTGCAAATTGCTGGGTCACGTCCAGACTCTCACCTACCAGCACCCCCAAGTCCTTGTCGTCAGAGCTGTCTTGGATCTGTTCAGCCTGTATTGATATCGGGGATTGCCCTGACTCAAGTGCAGCCCCTTTCACTTGTCCTTGTTGTACCTCATGAGGTTCACATAGGACCATTTCTCAAGCTTGTTGTCCAGGTCCCTCTGGGTGGAATCCTGTCTTTCAGGTATGTCAGCTGCAACACTCAGCTTGCTGTCATCTGCAAATTTGATGAGGGTGCACCAACAGGTGCACTCAATTCCACTGCCTATGTCACTGATAAAGGTACTGGACACAATATGGACCCCTGAGAGACACCACTGGTCAGTGATCTTAATATTAATATTGAGCCATTGAGCACTACCCTCTGGATGTGACCATCCATCTAACAGTCCGTCCATGAAATTCATCTCTCTCCAACTCATAGAGAAGGATGTTCTGAGGACCATGTCAAGGGCTTTACAGTAGCCCAGATAGATGACATCCATAGCCATTCCCTTGTCCACTGATGTAGTTATTCCATCATAGAAGACCACGCATTGGCAAAGCAGAATTTGCCCTTGATGGAACCATTCTGGCTGTTTTGAATCACCTCTCTGTCCTCCATCAACCTTAGCTACTAATGTATTAGAATTAATGTTTACAAATCCAAATATAATGCTCTTAAAGAGACTGTTTTCAACCTACGATATGTTTATATGATCTCTAAAGTCTTTAACTTCAAAGGCTAAATGGCTTCTTTGTAAATGGAATATTAAGGCAGGCAAATCATTTCATTATCTGGCTATTACATCAACACATCAGGATTCCTTCTGAATGCAGCCTGTTGATATTCCCCTGTCTTCTTTCCAGCTGGCAGTTTTTGACACTCCACTGAATTTTACAGATCAGAGTAACCACAACAGTAGAGTCCATTCATTATCTTACACTTTGGAAGTCTTTCATATCGTGTAGGCCTAAATGCCATACGTACAAACAAATTTTCTCAGAGTATGGTTCCAATAATATTTTTGGCTATTCTTTAAGGGAATTTTAAAATGTCACATATTTTGCAATACATATCACATTCTTTTTTTTTTCCCTGTTTACAGTATATAAATCTAAACATACATTCTATTTAATTTTTTTAAAGTGTCATTGGGCATAGATGTAAAGCTGTCATGTCTGATCCCACCTATATCTCTGAGCATGCTTAGCTTCTTACCATTTTTGTTCCTTTCTTTCCTTTGTTAAGTAAAAAAAAACCAAAAAACAAACAAAAAAAAACCCAAAAAGAAAAAAAAATCAAACATGCTCTGGTCTCTTCCAAACTTCGCTGTGTGAAATTTGGCTTGTGGCTGTTCAAGTTCTGTCTGAGACAGGATATATGTTCTGCTTTGTGATGACACATGGCAAAACATATAAAATGAAAGCCTGACCTGGCCATGTTCCTCTTTTGCTAACAGACTCCCAGAGCCAGGGCATCTCTGAAAAGTAACTTCCTTTTAAGACAGGCTTCTCATTTGCTCTAGGTGCCAAGGTTAAGTTCTTGATGAAGATTCATCCAAACAGCTCTCTTAACTGTCTCCCCTGAAGGCTGTCTGCTGCAGTGTCACTTAGTAAGAGGTAGGGTTGACAAACTCTGCTTTTAGAAAAGGAATTATGTCATTGATGGTAACGGAAAGAAAAGGATGAGTTGTCATAAGTGCTGCTTGAAGTTTTGTTTTGTTTGGGTGGTTTTTTTTCAATTATTAAAGCAATATTTTAGCAAATATATCTTGCTTTTAATGGGTATTTTTTACAGCCAATCCAATATCTTCTGGTAAGATCTGGAGTTTTGAAAAGAATCCGTAACCTTACTAAGGGTACATTCTGCCCCTTGATCCAGATTATCACTTCTTTGGGACCAGCCATTTAACTAAATTTCAATCCACCTCACTGGATGGATGTTCATTCATCCCATTCATCAATAACTTGTCTATGAAGATCTTGTGGGAGTGTGAAAACTCCTGAACTCCAGGCACACAATGTCCACTGTTCTTCCCTCTTCTACCTGGCCAGTCATTTTATCATAGAAGTCTATCAAGTTGCTCAAGCATGCTTCTCCTTGATGAAAGCATGCAGATAACTCATTTTATCCGTGTGCGGGAAATGGTTTCCAGAATTAGCTGCTCTTTCACCTTTTCATGATCTGGGTAAGCTGCTTCTCATCCTCACTTCCTGTTCTGTCAAACAAAGCTGAAAACTCTTCCCTGTTATGTTAATACAAAAAGACAGCAAGAAATGTTTTAAAAAGTCACTTCTGAGTTATTCACAGAAGTCTAGAAGGCACAGTAGGAAAAGACAGCATGCAATGCAATATGGTGTAGACATACTTGAGGGTAAATTCTAAGTAAGCCAATTTTGGAACCTTGGGA
This sequence comes from Vidua macroura, assembly GCF_024509145.1. Lineage (NCBI taxonomy): Eukaryota > Metazoa > Chordata > Aves > Passeriformes > Viduidae > Vidua > Vidua macroura. The sequence continues at coordinate 45,426,387 of NC_071572.1, read as the reverse complement.
TGTGTACTTGTAACAATTTGGTAGTTAGAGTTAACTATCCCTAATATAGGTGATAGAGTTGCATTACCTTCAGCTTCTGCAGTTACAGAGGTAAGAACAAAAACTATCAAACTGCAAACTGCTGTGCCATGCTCTCTGCAGGCTGTGTCACACCTGTCCTGACATGGCACACCCTCTCTGACATGCCATGATCCTGTTTGCTCAGCCTTCTCCAAGCTCTGCTTCTGGTTGGCTGCTGATGCTTCTGGGTCCTGATGGAGTTCAGGGCTGCTGCTCAGGTGTCCCTGAGCCTGGGCCTCCCCGTATGGCTCGATCCATTTTTTTCCGCTGGACTTAGCCCAGTCACTGCTGCTGCCTCTGTAGCTTACTAATTTACACAGCATTGTGGCTAAGTTATTTGAAATATGGTAAATGTTATACAAATAAAAGCAGCTTTGTAAGAAAACACAATAAATAAAAAAAAGCCAAACAAAGAATAATGCAATTAACCAGAACATAGTGCTTTTCAGTCAAAAAAATGTTCTTAAAATGTGTCAGGCAGATGGAAATATATCTCTGCTCTCATTTATCAATCTCATATGTTGTAGTTAAGGCTTATACTTTGCCCTGTCACTAATGAGCATTTGAGAAAAAATACAACCCAAATGCAATCATACCCTGCCTTTGTGGTTTGCAAAAAAATGTTGCTTGGGATGGAAAATAAAAGTCACCAACAAGAAGACGAAGGGTTTCAAAACATTTTCTCTTCATATGAAACTATACTTTGAGACATGCTACAAATGTAGAAGGAAGTAGATGCAGCATTTCTCCAAAAGGATCCACGGCTCTGAGTTTACTAAACAAAATTTTAACTGATGTCTATAGAGAGACACTGCTTCAGGTTGCCTCTGCCTAATGTGTGATTTATTTTCCCTCTAAAAGTCTGTGGTATGTCAAATATAGGTAATTAGAAAAGGGAACCAACTCAAGAAAATAAATCTGTAAGAATAAATAAAATATACCATTTTGAATCTTAACAACATTCTGGAGTTAGGGTAAAACTGTATATGCAATATATATTAACCTTCATCTATTGTATAGATTAGGAACATAGGAATATATTTGCTCCCTTAAATCTCCCAGTGCTATGCCCATGCTGTGTTGTAACTAAAATGCAGCTGCATGTAATAACAACAAGAAGCAAACCACATCACAAAAATATTTCTGCATGCAATCATACATTACAAAAAAAATGTAAGTACAAGCACTCCTAGCTGAATTACTGTTGCAATGAAAACAGTCTTGACTCAGGGAATTTCTTAATAAAATTTATGTCCAATTAGCAATGATTTCTTATCATTGGTTTCAGTACTTGGCAGGGGGAAAAACCTCACATTACAACAAAATAAATACCTAATTAAATAGCTTTCATGTCCCTTCTCACGATTCAACTTCAGACAAACACCTATTCTCATTCATTGTCTCAGCTTTTCTTGTTTTAATTCCAGGTAACTCTCATTCTGTCCCATTTTCTCCAGCCTGGTGATGGGCAGCATTGGAATTGGGATGTGCGGTGATGTGCTCTAGTGTTTTGTTACTGCTGCCTTTTGCTCATTAGTGTCCCTGCCTTGGCATATGCTGCCCATGGCCTCAGTCCCTTAAGAGGTCACCCTGATTCAGCATTGGTCACCTGCAGACAATCTTTCAGGATTGTCCTTCCTTTGAAATGCATCCTTGCATGAGTGCTTCTCCAGCTTGCTAGTATTATCAACAGAAAAGCTTCCTGCTTTCTAAGGAGAAAAAGAGTGTAAGTGCAAGTAGCATGGATCAGAACGAGCAGATCTAAAATCCAAAAATTTGGTGTTGGCGATCTGATGTTTACTTGACTGAAATGGGAGATAAAGTCAGATGGACACGTGATGCACTCCAGCTGCAAAAGAGCACTCAGTCAAGAGGGCAAGGCTATAGATTGTCTAAAGTAAGGTCTGGAAATAAAGCAATTTGTGCACATGATGATGTGTAACAAAGAATGGTAACTGTACACAAATATGAGATTTATTTTAAGAAATTCCCTCTGATCTGAATAAAATTCCTATGTGGATTGTATCCAAGAAGTCCCAAAACAAAATCAATTACACACAAGTCACATATGGCAGTAACGTTTTTTACTGCTTGAAACATATGCATTGCAGAAAGTCTGAAAGTAGTCTTCTTTTATATCACAACTATATATATATTTTTGTCCAAATATATTGTCTCAAAGGAGTCTGACTGACTTCACTCTTCCTTGTAAGTATACATCTTTCAGAATACGGTAAAATGTTGTGTTTGAGAAAAACACATGAAAAACTATAGTAAGATGAACACAGTTGGCCCAAAATGTCCTATACAGAACTCCACAAATGAAATTCATCGACTGTAATCCCACTGAATTACAAACAAAGGCCAGCTCCTAATGTACTGTCAGCTGCACAGATTGCTGGATTATCAGGACAGACAAAAAAGAAAGAAAAGGAAAAAAGTGAGAGTGTTCCTCAAAATGAAGTTTTCTGTATTACTTACTTTGTCTGAAGAATTGAGGCTACTTTCACAAAATGTATATTAAAATGCATAATTTAAACCATGTATGCATTGAAATAGCAATCCTGTCAAAAATAGGCTGTCATGATCACACACAGAACTGGTGTAAAGCTACATGCAACAGCTGATTGAAATTATTTTGATGCTCTGCAAATGTGATGCTTTTTCTGAAATCTGTTAGTTGGAATCATAACTAATATGGCCTTGTGTATCAAGCTGGTTTAGGTTGGCATGTTTTACATTTTCTCATTGTCTCATTGTGATTACTCAGCAATAGCCAAATAAAAGTCAGTGTCCTTCAAGAGGGAGTATCCAGGACCTGAAAGGTGGTTCAATGTCAGCTAAAATTTACTTCTTATTTGTCTAGAAGTTTCTTCTGGTATTATTCATTATTGCTGTTTGCTGATGTAGACAAAATACCTCATAGCTATACAACTTTTTCTTTTTTTTTTTTTTTCCTACACATGCAAGCAGAAAAGAAGGTGTCAAGAGGAAATGCTCATGTTGATATATACATTTTTGTGACAGATCAAAATGTTGATGGCCATGTTGACTGATTTGCAAACTGTCACAGTTGATTTGTTACGCATCAATAATGGCAAGAAACATTTATTATGAAAGGTACTGCTTTTGAAATAACCTTTAATGGCCTTATTTTAAATATGCATTGTGTACAACGAACATCTAATGAAAATTATTGCCAAAATTTTAAAATATTTTCTGTTCTATTATGATGAATCATCTATCATTTTGTGAAAAAATGCTTATTTTTTTTTTCTCAGTCTCACCATTAAATAGAAGTTATTACTTTTAAAGAACAAAGAATTCAAGGCGCTTTATGGATTTGAAAAGAAAAATAAATCTATATCGAAGTGGTTTGTGCTTATGAATAAATAGAAAGATCATTACAGACATTTTACATCAATCCCACCTCTTAATGCCTTTCAGTTATTAAATGAAAGTTGTGCTCTATTATTATTATTTATATAATTAGTCTTATTTTCCACATATCAAGAAGAATCATGAAGTTTATGACTTAAGAGAGATAAGTGAGGCCCATGTCTGATTTAAGGCCATATTTTAATGATAAGGTTTTTCACTGACCTTTCCTTTTCTGTGTCCAGTCTCCCAATAGAAAAGAAGAGGACTAGGTAAAATTAATGCATATTTTTTCCAGCAATGTTTTTTTTTCTGTTTTTTTTCTCTATTTGAGAGATACTTTTATCTGGTTAACAAATTCTCATCACTGACCTGAAGAAGAACATATATTCTAGCTTGAATTCTAGACTCCCTCATTTTTCATCCCAAGAGAAAACTATAGGCAGAAGAATGTAAAGTAATTTGAGCAGGAAAAAAAAAAAGTCTGAAAAGCCCCAAATGCTTGTGCACATATAGCAATTAAACCATAACAATAATAATTTTTTCATGTTCTAAAGCAATTTACATGCAAGCAGATATTAGCCTCTATCAGAAGATTGAAGATTAGGAAAGCATTTCATCAATAAATAGAAAAAAAGGTCACACTTATTAGGATGTTATTTCAATTATGCAGTTGTTGTACTTTCTGTAGGAATATTTCTGTGAAAAATAGCTTTTTTTTTTTCTTTCTCTGGCCACTCTATTATTCAACTCAATGTTATTAAGCATAACATTCTCATTGCCAGTCTCAGTTCTGACAATATCTGTCCTCTATTAAACCTCAACTCAAAGTAACCCATGAGTATGAACAACAAAATCAAAACAATGTTTTGGTTTTTTTTTTTATAAGCTATGAATGTTAAAATTCCTAATATATGCTTATTTAAAGGCAAATTCCATTTTATATTGCCTCTCTCTTTCTGGAGATTTACTGGCAGACTTCTTTATTTCTACACCATCAGTACCTGATCATTTTATAGATTTCATTTAGAAAACACTCAGCTTTAGTGAGATAAAATGCTGTTTATATACTCCCTGCTCTTCTCTGTATCTGTGAGGGGATGACAGGACATGATGTATTCTGCATTTACAAAACCCACTTATCCTTGGAAATTCAAATGCCTCATAGAGAAATCTATTTATTTCTTTTCCAGAGTGTAGCTGAACTTTATGTTCTTGATCTGAAGAAACGTAAACAAATATATTTACTAAATTTTAAAACTCTTATAATCCATTTTAAATTTGTCTTTAGATATACAGTTACCATATGACTAATTAAGTACAGATGTACCACATTTTAGGATTCTGGGTTTTGGAGGAAAACCCTGAACTAAGTGTATAAATTCTCTGTGTTTCAATGGACAAGACATCCAGCAATAGATACTAGTGTATTAGTAGACAACTAATTCTTCTCCAAATAGAAAAGCAGTCTTCTTCTGTTAAATATGTACATATCTTATCCTCTTCCTCTACATATAACATTACCCAGCAAATGGGTAAATGTCCTAAACATCACAGTATTTGTAACATTTGCCAAAAATAAACTATTAGCAAAATTCAAGACTGTTTTGATTCAGCTCTGCTGATTTCTTTTCACTTCTCTTTTTAATTACTGACTGAAAAGTAATTCATCTGCCATAAGGGAAAGAGATGAGGTTCAGTTTTCTTCAGCTTTGACATCATCTCTATATTGTATATATCTGAAACTCTTAAGATTTAATGCCATCTATTTAAAAATAATGAATTAAGGTAAAATATGACACTATGTTAGGAAAAGTGAATGAGGATAAGCAAGTGTGTGTCACATGCTGGGCATAGTAGTGCCAAAAATTTTCTGATTCCATGAAAAAAATGCTAGGAACTTATTTGTGGAGATATTTTCATTGGTTTGAATTGCAAACTAATTGTCATTCTGTTTTGAAACTTCCTCACATCTTCTATTTAGAGAAGGCCTACTATAATAGTGTAATTAAATCTTTGAATATAAACTGGTAGTCTGAATTTCATTTGGAGAAATCTCTTTGTCTTTATAGATTAAGGAATACAGGAACTGAAGTTCCACATCAGAATTCATTCCTTAACCCACAAGATGCACAATCAGTAACTTCCATCCTTTCCAAATCACAGAGCACTTCTCTGCCCTTGAGGAGCATGGGTACATGGATGCTTGGATGGAATCAGCGATGGAGAGATGGGGATGACTGAGCTAGACCGGAAGCAAATTTTAATTGAGATTATAAATTTATATATAGGGTATACAGGATTCTCTTTTTGGTAACAATTTCTCATTGGTTACACATTCTTCATCACATCAGTTACGTGGTAACCATTACAAAGTTTTACAATATGTCTCCTGGTCACTTCTACCCCAGGGAGTAATTATCTGTGTCTGTCTCTCCCACAGTTTCTGTTTGATCAGGCCTAAGAGATGGGGGCATCCAAGTCTTATGCTTCAGAGAGGCCCTCAGGCAAATCCCCTGGTTAGGCTACATTTTGCTTTCTACAATGCATAACAGAAATTCCATTCATCCTCCTGGCAATACCAGACATTGCTACATGTATCTTTCGTTCCATTCACTATACATCTGTGTATCGTATGCATACATACATACATACACATATATATATGTATATATATATATACACATATATATGCACATATATATATATATATATATATATATATATATATAAAATGAAATTTTCCTCTCTGTGAATCATATGGGGATTCTGAAGCTGATACAAATACATTTTGTCGTCACTTAAGTCACCTTTACTAAAGCATGAATCCTTTCCTCATTCATCCCTGTCTGCAAGGAATAGCTGATAGTACAGAGGTCATATATGCCTACATTGATGTTTTTAAGGTAGATATATAAATAAGTGTAGATTTTTTTTTCTTTTGATGGAAGAAAGATTGATTTCATACAAAATAAAATGTTCCTAAGATTCTTAGACTGCTTATGTCTTTCATATTTATGCTAAGAAGATAAAAAGAAGGATTTGGTTTATATTTTTCTTTAGGAAAAATAAATACTGGGGTTTTTTTATTTTTCAGTAATTTTGGCAGACACTGTAAGTGGGATTTATATGACTATCAATATGATTATGAATATAAATATAAATATTAACATATAAATATATACAATGTTTAACTAGTAAAAGCAATCCATTTTCTGTAAAGAATTATTGATCATGTTGTTGCTGATTTCAAGATGTGCAAATAGTGTGAATCAGCTCTGATTTTTCCCAAAACTTATTTACATCAATTATTTTAAATTTTGTTTTGAATGATTTTTCAAGTGAAATTCTGAAACATTACAAGGAAAATCCTGGAAGGATTGTGGTTTCAAATACTGCCAGTGGCATATATGCCTTTGACCTGACTACTGACATAAATAACATTGGAAAATGTCCCCAAAAGAACAAAAAACCCAGATCAAAACTGACCAGAACTGGACCATCTTTACAACGCCACTGGAATGAAATGCCTCATTTCAAGGTAAAAAAAAATACAGCAGCTATCCTCTCATGAGAAGCTAAAGCTCATATGCTAGGCTCATATGTATGCTAGAAGGAGAAAATATCAAGGAGGAAGCCATGTTTTATAAATAAGCTATGCTCAGTAAACTAATTCACTTTAAACAGGAAAAAACTGTAGATAATGCGGCTTTGCCTTGTTTTTCCCAGGTCCCAGGCAGCTCCGGAGAGCTCGGCATGGGCGCTGCTTCTCGGCGGGACCGGGGCGCTGCTTCATCCTGGACGCTTCTGTGTTCCGTGCCCCCCGGGTGGGCTGGCCACGTTCTGCTGCCAGCGCGAGGGGCGAGACAAAGAGGCGAAGGAATGTCCAGTTTGTCTGCGTGGCTAGCTGGAGAGCTTTTATTGTTGCGTAGAGCTGCAACGGAGAAGCGCGACTTGCTCCCTGGTGCCGCATGGACAAAATGGCGCTGGGACTGGGGGGGCACAGGGTTTTATAGGGGGTGAGCCAAGGGGGGTGGGAGCCCCCCTCGCCCAATGGGGGCAGGCTACGGGGGAGTGACGTGGACCATGGTAGCCAATGGGGACGCGGCAGGGGCGGACATGGGGCTCCGGGGCGAGCGGGGTTGTGGGAGCGGGGTAACAGACACCGAACTCTCCGGAGTGGACAGAGGGGTGGCTACAGGACTGGCATGGTGAGCTCCAATGGCAAGAGATCTGGAGCAGGCCACCACGGGGTGGGGGGGAACACAGGGGGTGCACAGGGGTACATCAAACCAGCTAACTAACATATATCAGAACCCCTAATCTGAACCCAAACCCAGGATGCAACAAGACAACATTTATTTTGAGGAAGTTGAATTTGTTACTTAGATATATTTTTTTTAATGTTCAATTTTTTTAAAACTAAAATTCCTGAGATATATTTGAAATTAAAGCATTCACCTTTTTCTATTTTAAAAAGGTAAAAAATAGCTTTTATCATATTGTGAAAACTTCTTTTCCTAGTTGAAAGCTTAGCTTGTGCTTTTGGTCAGTAATATATTGTGATGAAATGTAATTTTATTACAAAATCTGTTTAAATAAATATCTTCTGTGTTTCTTCAGGTATATTTAAGGATTATCTAGAAAAAGACTCTTGAGGTAGGTAAAGTTTTCATTCACTTTTAGAAGCAAAAGGGGGTCAGCTCTCTGGTTCCTGCTGGATGACCCAAATAAAGTAAGTTGAAGCCTGTAATTAATAAAGAATCTTAGTGGCTGGTTGAGGGAATTCTTGAAAGGCTATTACTGTAGAATTATTCAAATTAAGGTTCAAATTTAGATTTAATCTGATTAACTAATGAGGAAGTCATCTGGTACTACAAAGCCAGGTAAAATAAATTTAATTAAGTTTCTGTAAAAGAGCATCTGAAATCAAAACCTTTTACCATTTAAGAATTCAAAAAGAGGAAGGGAATAAATACTGACTTGAGAAGAAGCAGTCAGGAAACTGAGGAAAGTTCACATTTAACTGGTGAATCACAAGTTAAAAAATAAGCAATTCTGAAGCATTCAATCCAGAAAATGCATCAGACTCACAATAAAACAACACTGTAAAAGATATTAATATTTTATCATAAAAAGATTAAATATGTTGTTTATTATTTTATTAATACATATAAGTACAGTGTGACCACACACAAAATAGAACTTAATCTTCAAGGATTCTGGTAACCAATTTCCTTCTATCCCAAAAAATTCTCTTCAGTGTAGATAAAGCTCATTTGAGAGATTGAAGATGGATTTTTTTAGAAGAAATAGAAAGAAATTAGTTGGACCACAATAAATAAAATTGATTACTGAAAAATGTCCATTTTCTTCTTCAATACACCAAACATTATGTCTTTATTACTCTTTCATACAGATGTTAGTCAAACAATAACAAAAATCTTAAGAAAGTCTGTTTCAAACTAAAATCAAGAAACATATTATTTCACTGTTCTCAAAATCCCTATTAGATATATATAATCTATGGCTACAAAATCTTGGATGAGCTGATATCATAAAAGATGTCACTCCTATCTTATTTGTACCAAATTCTGTTGCAAAGGATTTTAAAAATACTATGGTTTTGTAAATCATTCCTTCTTGAACTGAAACCTTTTGGATTATATTTTCAGAAACTGAAATTTGGTTATGAAGTTTTCTATAATCTTTTTTTTTTTTTCTGAGTGGAAACTCATAACAATAAAAAAATAATTAAACTTCTCACCACTATGCTAAACAATCTTTGGTTTGAAACCAAAATTTGGCATCTTCCCTCAATTTTGATGTCACTTTCCAGAAGAGTATCAAAATTTTATCAAAAGTATTTTCCTTTCATTAGGAAATATAATGACAAACTCTGTCTCCATTTCACCTCATCTCTTTGAGTTAATAGCTGAAAATAATTTAGTGGGGGAAAACAAAACTCAAAGAAGTGACTATAATTTGTTCAAGACACGATGATGTTTGAGGACTTTATCGTCATATTAGTGAATTCCTTAATCTTGTTTCCATTATTGTCGGATAACTGCCCTCTTCTTAGGAGTCTGATGAGATATAGGTGTCAGGTGGATGAAGACTGTAAAACAGAAGAAAAAAAATAAGTTACCTAATTTATCAGTCTCACAAAAGGCTTTGAAGTACAGACAGAAATACTGAAGAGAGCTGAACATTTATGTGAAAGCACTGAAAAGCAAATAAATAAGGCTCCGGAGACCTGTGTTTCAAGGAAAACAGTCTTAAAAAGTGTGCACAAAAATGGGAAGGGGAAGGAGTTTTTGTTGTTTTGCTTTTCTAGTGCACAGTTGTATTTTTAGAGAAGAGAAAAATAAGCCTGTAAATCACAAATGGGCAAAATAAGTCACACTGAGTCTTAAGAGATGGGCAAATCATCCAATCCTTCATAGACCCTGCAAAACTGTTGATGAGGCCTGATGGCCCCCTCAACAGTAGTTTCACTTGGCCCTCAGTAGCTGCAGGAGAATATTTTATTTGAAGTGCTCCCCTTTCTTCAGTACTGTCACCTTTATTTTTTACTCTAGCAAAAAATATGTTCCTTTCATGGATGATGTAATTCAGTGCCATTCTCTAAACAGAGTATTGAAAAAATGTTGGGGCTGCAATCAGTTTCAGCTTCACCAATATTCCGTCCAGTGAGCTTGGAACACACCCTCAGAAGTGGCACTAGCATGTATGCCCTCCAGAGTATGTAATATTCTGTTTAGCTGCCTTCACTTACTACTCATGAGAGAGAATCCTTCAGATGGTAAAAAAGGGTAACTCAGAGCATTCTGTGCTTACATCCTTTCAGAAGCAGCTATAAAAATAGTCTAGACCTAGTCAGTTTAATGCTGAACAAAGTGAGATGTTGTAGCTAAAATTTGTCTGAAAAAATATGAGTAGCTAAGCAGCAGCACTTTCATGCAGATGATATTTCATTATTGCTATGTCAGAGATAAGTAGCAATATTGCTTGGAATAAAAGTGTTAAATCATAAACCAAGTTGCTTAGTAATACCTTCATTAAATAATTTGATTATCTTTCAAGGATGGAGGTCTTACATTTTAAATCAATTAAATGTGATTACTATCTCCAACCATTTAAAGCAAAGATAAAGCTGCTGTATAAATGATGCCTTATGTATAGATTTATGCAGCTGCAATAGAAATTAAAAAAAAAAAAACAACAAATTAGGAAGAAAAATATGTTCATATCAAAAGCAGATGAAATGTCTCTGGCTGTCAACACATCTAGTTCAGTTAGATAGTTTAAAAAATGTGTCAGTGCAGCATTTATCAGTGATATTACAAGAGGTTCATTTTGTTTTCCAGTCTGAGGAAGCAGGACATGCTGACTCCTAAAACAGTCCAATAGAGCATTGGTTTGTACATTTGTTTGTTTTCCCACAAAAGTGGAAAATACAGTCCCTAACTGTAACTAAACTTAACTGATTCAAAATTTTGCTCTTATTGAAGTCAAAAAAAACTGAAAACTTTGGAAAATCTTTAAGTCTTTAGAGTAATTATGGACATATGTGTCTCACAATTTTGTTTGCTCCAACTTATTTTCACTGTATTAACTCAAACAGGTATTAACAACTGGTTTTATTTTCTAGATGGAAAAAAACATTGGACGTATGGATGGATTTAATTTCGATCCCCATAAACAAGCATAATAGAACAAATTTCACTTTCTCCTAGAGATAGTCTCCTGACTTGCTTGGTGATTCCAATTACTGAACAGGACCAATTCATTTAAATGTTACATGTATAAATATAAATATAAGGCCAGGAAGAAATTAATTTAAATTCATTACATTTACTGTATATGCTTTAGAACATGATAAATATCAAGGGCCAGTGAATTACTACTCTTATTATTATTTGGAAAATGATCACTATGAAAAAAAAGTGTCAAGAATTGTATAAATAGCTTCACTTTTGATTTCTATGATTTTTGACAAAGAAAATTATGAATTATTTTTATAGCATTGCCTTTCCTGTTTACAAACTGTCTTTATTGCTGTTTCCAGATGCACACAGTTTTAAACTCTGGAGCAGTTGTTAATTTGTACTGTCAGATAAATCAGCTTGTTATTGTAGATGACTACATCTGGACTCAAATGCCTAAAAACATTTTCTATACTTTTTAAAAAAATATTATTCTCTGGGTTGCCTTTGATCTATTTTCCCCCTTTCTTATACTAAAGTAAAATGTACTATTATAGCAGCTTTTTAATGGTTTGAGATCTCCATGTAAGCAAAAGGCCCAGAACAAATACCATGTGCTTTCAAACATAGTTCTTTGTTACTATTTCATGCTGCATTTTTCATAAACATAGAGACTCAGAATACCTATTAAAGACATTTGTTTGACATTTTGATATTTTAGCAATAATTTTACCTTGATTTATAATTCTTCTTAATACCAGCTTTCTGGTTAATGCATCAGTTAGAAGACAGCAGAACTACAGTTTCCAGAATGATCTTTTACTTGTTTATCCAACAGTGCATGCAGCTGTTATACGAAAGATGAGCTTATCTCCAGCCGTATTCTGCTTTATAAATACTGCAACCTATGACTTGTCAAGGCAAGCTATGGAAAGTTATACTGCAGTTATAAACAGTTATTTCCTGGACTAACCATTTCCATGTTCAGTGGCAGCCAGAAAAGCCAATGAGTGAACAGGAAAGACATTAGGATGAAGAGAGTGAACATTATTTCCTACCAAATAAAATACCAGCATCTGGAGAACTGTGTTTATTTCTGCTCTCCTAATTCCAAGAACTTTGAGGTGGGTGTAGAAGATGTACAGAATAGGACAGCTACACACTGATGATCAGGATACCGTAATTGACTTAAGATTAGGGCTTAGCAAAGCTAGAGTCCTTGGAGCAGAGAAGGCTAAGGAGAAATATGAGTAAGATTTAGAAAATCATGAAAGGAATAGATAAATTGAACATTAACAGTTAGTCGCTAAAGTCGCTAAGGGACAATTTGTGAAACTTGAAGGACATCAGTTTCAGGTATATAAAAGGTGTCATTTCTTAAAACAGAAGTTAGGAAACACCCGAAATACACTGAACTAAAAAGTGTGGGTCTAGAAAAGGTCTATGAAAAAGACACATCCAAAAATCCAATTAAACATCTTCCAGGAGGACAGCTCCAAAACCATATTTCAAGCAGATTTTATTGGGCTTATGTGGCAAGATTTTTGTAGCAGTAGAGGTAGTGGTTGTGGAAAGAGATCACGAGCTGCCCCTATGTGCAAGAAAGACAGCTCCAGGCAGCTCCAAGGTAGATATGCCACTGGCCAAAGTTGAGCCAATCATCAACTTTGGTGATGTCTCTATAATAGCATATTTGAGAAAGGAAAAAATATACTGGGCTGGAGCTGTATAAGAGAGGAGTGAGAAAAATGCGAGAGTAAAAATCCTGCAGACACCAAAGTCAGTGAAGAATAAGGGGGAGGAGGTGCTCCAGGTGTCTGCAGCCCGTGGAGAAGACTGTAGTGAGGCAGGTTGTCCCACTACAGCCTGTGGAAAGAACCACACCAAAGCAGATACCCACCCTGCAAGCCATGAAGGTCACCATGTTGTGGTGGATATGACCTGAAAGAAGCTTAATTCCATAGAGACCCTATGCAGGAACATAGTCTCTGACAGAATCTGTAACCTGTGGGAGAGGTTCTTTAAGGAAGGACTTCCCATGGGAAGTACTCCATCCTGTAGCAGAGGAATAGCATGAAGAGAAAGGAGCAGCTGAGACAAAGTATTAACCACAACCCCATCCCTTATCCCCATCCCACTGCACCACTCAAGGGTAGTGAGTAGGTGAAAGAGTAAGGAGTGACACAAATCCTTGGAACAAAAGAGGGGTGGGGAAGAAGGGGTTTTATTTTTATTCTTATTTTCCATTATCTTAGTCTCTTTAATTTGGAATACATGAAATTGATCTTCCCAAAGTAAATTCATTTTTTCCTGTGTCTATAATTTGTGAGTGGTCTCTCTGTCTTTATCTTGACCCATGAGTTCTTTCTCATTATTTTTCTCTGCCTTTGTTGCTGAAGAGTGAGAGTAAGAGCAGCAGATGGATATCTGGAAGCCAGCCAAGGTTAACTTAAGACAAGAACTCTGCAAGGATATACTTTGTAATGCCCCTATTACAAGAACTCTGGATAGTGGAGAAATACAAAGGGGATGGAGCAAGCCATTATCTTGGCTCATGCTCTTTTCCTTAACAGCATCCCCTCTTGTCACTGTCTGAGACAGCATATTTACCTAGATAGATTGACCCAGACTGTCTGATCCAGTAGGATATTTCATATGTTCTGATACCATTGTGTGGTAGTGATAGGAGCACTATATTTACTCTTACTTTTTTTGGTATTTTAAGCTCTAGACTTACTTACTTGCTTTTTTGATAATTTTATTTCCTTTAAAAATTTTCTGGTTATGAAATGAAACTGGCTTGTGCATATGTGGCATGATGTCAGAAAGACATATACTGACAAAGATTAGATGTTGACATAGATAAAAAAGCCACACATAGTCAGAACTTATTCTTCTGGGAGTGTTTTCAGTATGATAGATATAAAAGCATGCAAACCTGTGCAATTTATAAACAATTCATGGCATCAGATGTCAGGAGGTACAACCAGTCATTATTTCAGTCATTATCTTACCTGAACAAAGTGGCAAAACACTTTGTTCTGCTTCACTTGGAATTAAATGAGGTAAGACTCACAGGGAGAGGTAATATATTTTGTTTGACTGGGATAACTGAGAAAAATAATTAAATTTTTGTACACCAAAGGATTTCTATGGCTCTACAAGAGAGTTTAAGTGGATTGCATTGCATCTTTTCTTATGATCCCATTATTGAACACATGAGCTGATGTCAAGAGATATGATCTCAGGAACCACAGATCCATTTCTCTATTTATAAAAAGGATACATTTATTTCTAGTGTCAGAGCAGTATTCAAATGTTTTATATGCTATGGAAAATTGATGACCAGAACAGAAAGAAAATTAACCCATTATTTTCAGTTTCTTCCTCCTTAATGGTAGAGAAGAATGTCAGAAAATTATTGCTTCGAATAATTTATATATATTTGGTTTTTATTTCTGGACAATAGTGCAGAATTCTCATAAACCATGATAAAGTTGAAACTTGGATTTTAAAGTGTAATGAAAGAATTTGGAAATTCCCTTCAGGTTCTTGTAATTATAATATCACAGAGCAGTGAAGAAAGTATAATCCATCTATCAAAAATTTTGAAACAGTTTAAAGTCAAAGACTTTCTTTCTAAATCAGAAGAAAATATCACAAAATTTTATTAAAAAAAAAAAATCAGTAACAAACCAGTAGATCTCAAATCTGCTACCAGGGTGCTCTTGCCTCATTGGCTACCACCACCAGCAGTTCACTGGCTCCACAATGCATTTGTAGATATTGATCCATGACGAAGAGAAGTAAGCACTGACTGCTTTTCTATGCTGATTTTCTTTCACCATATAATCATTCTACTCTAAATGAAAATAAAATTGAGCACTTGCTCATCCAGGTTTGGTTTATTAGCAAAACTAGTAAAACACAAACAAACAAAATTCGAGCTGAGGTACTAAAATATAGCGGAAATTTCGAAATGTTTGGCTGCTTGAACTTCTTGTAGAATCAAAACAATATCTCTTGTTATAAACCACATTGTTATTCTTGTAGGTGGTCAGAAATGCCTAGTAATTTTCCTAGAACAAAAAGGAAAAAAAAATT
The DNA here is from genome assembly GCF_024509145.1 of Vidua macroura. Taxonomy (NCBI): domain Eukaryota; kingdom Metazoa; phylum Chordata; class Aves; order Passeriformes; family Viduidae; genus Vidua; species Vidua macroura. The sequence goes on along the minus strand of NC_071572.1, from coordinate 45,411,136 downwards.
GGCAACAACTCCCCCCTATAAAACTACCCTCTTCCCCCTCCCTAAATGCCCAAATAGTCAGCAAATTAATACAAATTCTATGGATGTCCCAAAAAAACCCCACAAAATAATGGGTTCTCCTTTATAGGATAATGCAGTACTTGCAGGTCAGGTTTAGTTGATAAATCACTGTTTATGAAAAGGCACTGTAAGTCAGATTGATGTATGTGAGAAGGAAGAGTGGCAGCAGCCTTGATAAGGGTGGGTGGGAAGCTGAGCATTACAGTCCTGTAATATGAGTTTGAGTTCTGTCCCTGTGTCAGGTATGGCAGTGGAAGCATGGCCTCATCAGATTGTTTCAGGTCTCTCAAGGCTGCACTTGGGAAGAGCCACACAACCTTATGCACTATATTTTTACTTTCTCTATGATACTTTCAGGTGATTGTCACACTCATTATTTTAATCTAGCTCATAGAATTGACAAGCTAGAGCTCTGCAGGACTCACAGTGGGAGGGGAATGAAAAATGGGAGTATACAGAGGGAACAAATTCCTTGTTAGCCTCAATTAAAATAGAATGTATATGTATATAAGAGAATACAGGTCTTGATATATTAAAATCAGATTAAGGTCATCATCTGAACATCACTTAACCTTTAAGGCATACTAACTTTGTATACTATTAAATAAAAAAAAATGTATCAAATACACAGACTTAAACAAAATTATAGAATAATGCTTCCCCCCCTTTTATTTTTCTTTGTTTTAAAAATTTACTGTGTTTTTATGATCCCACATCACAAAGTAAAGAAAAAAAAGTGTCTTCTTCATAGTGTAATTTTCATAGTACATCATGTAAAGGATATTTTTAAACCATAAAATTTCTCATAAGGGCTTTGCTTGAGAGCTTTACAGCATCTCCAGAAAACTGAAAATAATGTAAAACAATTTATATTAAAATCAGTAAGGGATGAAAAATGTTTTTCGGTTTGGTTCAGATATGCATAGAAAAAATAGTATTTTTGAAATGTATCTAAATATAATAACTTCTTAATTTATGATTTGAGCTGTAAACTAAAAAAAAAAAAAAAAAATCTCTCATAAAACTTGCATTTCCAACAGTAGTTTCAGCACACTTAGAAGTCTGATAGTACTTTCTTTCCCTGTCATATTTCACTGTTTCTTTTCTGAATCATGAACGAATCCAGACAGTGCAGATAAATACACATACTGGAGAGGGAGTGGGAGTGGGAAAGCAGAGGAGGAAGTAAAATTTTAAAAACCTCACACATTAGCAATATTTACTCAGCTAATCAAATTTCTCCTTAAGGACTGAAATATCATTTAAAAATATCTGAATTGCCAGAATAATTTAAAGATTAGGTAGACCACAAAGAAGCAAATACATACTAGAAATTCTTAAGAAATTATTCTCTTGGACATCAAAAATAGTCCCAGGTGCTAAAGAAAATCCAAAGCAACACTGAAGTGGTGAAATCAGCTATCTATGGCCATGATACACATAATATGGCTTTTTCCTTTGTCCATTCTCTTCTCTTTCCACTCCAATTTTCACTGGTTGCAATTTTGGTAAAAATTCCTTTTCACCAAAGTGTAATTAATTGACTTTTTGCCAACAAATCACAGCATTTGAACTGTTTGGGAGATTGTTTTCTTAATAATTTTTCACCTTCCAGCTATACTTACTGGGTTCTAATGCAGATCCAAGTGCAAATTTTTATATAGCATGGACATGGCTAATGTGCTCTTGAAGGTAATATAATATCTACCAGTCTGCGTGATTTGACCTGTGACTAGCAAACACTCTGTAGCCCAGGAAGAATATAAAGTGTCATGTCCTGAGGAGGAAGTAGTGACAGTGACAACTGGTGATGGACTGATTGCAGCCCCCTTTCCCTGTTCCACTGGAGGGAAAGGAGGTACAGGAAGTGAGGAGTAAAATTGAGCCCAGGAAGAAGGGAAGAGTGGGGTGCTTTTAAGTGTTGGTTTTATTTCTTATTAACCTACACTTATTTGATTGGTAGTGAATTTATTTCCCCAAGTCAATTCTGTTTCACCCATGATTGTAATTAGGAGTGATCTCTCCCTGTCCTTATCTTTTCCCATGAGTCCTTCTTTATATTGTCTCTCCACAGTCCAGTTGTGAATGACAGAATGACTTTAGTGGACACCAGGTGTTCAGCCAGGGTCAACCCATCACCCTTCCTTCCTTCCTTCCTTCCTTCCTTCCTTCCGCAACTTCCGCAACTTCCGCAACTTCCGCAACTTCCGCAACTTCCGCAACTTCCGCAACTTCCTTCCGCAACTTCCTTCCGCAACTTCCTTCCGCAACTTCCGCAACTTCCTTCCTTCCTTCCTTCCGCAACTTCCTTCCGCAACTTCCTTCCTTCCGCAACTTCCTTCCTTCCGCAACTTCCTTCCGCAACTTCCTTCCTTCCACAACTTCCTTCCTTCCGCAACTTCCTTCCGCAACTTCCTTCCGCAACTTCCTTCCTGAAAGACTGATTAAAATTCATCACCTCAGCCCTTTTCCATCAGCAAATTCCTTATGTAGTAATTCATGCCCATTTCTGAAATAAGTCAAGTGCCCAGCTGATATAATTTAGAGTTACACTTTGAGGTACATTGATCAACACCACTTGAAGATTTAGTTAGTTCTTTTTAATGGATGAATGACCAAAGTATATTGCCAGCTTCTGAGGGCTTTAAAATGTCAAAAAGGGGTGCACAGAGCTTGCACTTTCTGAAGAACTATTTATTGTCAGTGTACTCCAATATCATCAGCATCAGTCTTGCTATACAAGATGCAAGAAGATTCAATGTAAGCAAGCTATAAATAAAATAAATTTCCACACAAAGTGAAAACTCTTTCTCTAGTTTTACCGTGTCAGCACTTTCAGAAAAGAACATAAATGAATTAATATTAAAAGATGCTTCTGAAAGATGATTCTGTATGTATGAATTTTGTATCAATTGCTTCTAAGTAGATTTATTTGACTGGTCTTTAGGTAACTGGGGTTTTTATTTCTTGCTATAATATAATAGATACACACATAAGCATGAGTACAGCTGCTTAGGAATATGTTTTTACAAGAGCTATGCACATAAGGCATAGGGTCTTTTTGTTAAAATCTGAAAATGCCTAGAAACTTTGATGTCATCTGTATCATGTTTATCATGCAGTTATGTTCTGTATGAAGTTCAGTATCCTTGAAATTCTGTACTGTGGGAACTGTGGCTCTGCTTCATTAAAGTCTCTTAAGCATCATATACTTTTTTAAATATTCATGAATAAATGAAATCTAGGGCTGCTAAGTTTAAATTGTGCTAAATAGCACTTTCTTCTCTCCAGTCTTCTTTGCAAAGTACAAAATCCTCACATGGGTTATGTTAGTCTTTTGGGAAAAGGCAAAACTGACAGCACAGCAGGCTGTGCTGATGACCTAATTCAACATCGCTTTCAAGGAATTACTTTTTCAGTACTATTGTTAGAGGATTTCTATAAAAGTGATATTCCTTCCAGAATTATCTTTTGAACAAAATATGAACCAGTGACCTCTCTGGCACTAATATGCATAACATACTGAATTATCTCTGTGAAGATAATTCTCAGCCATGCATTATATTATATTTGAATGTGTTCATTCATACTGAAGGATCTGCTGAGACTTTTTTCGATCTGCAGTAACCCAGGAACTTTCATGTGTTTCTGTAACCAATCCTAGGTGAAAATAATAATCTTGAAGAAATAATAACATATAAATGACAGAAGAAATAAAGACATATTTCTTTTTCATTGTGATAATACAACTGAAGAATAACTGGCTTTTATGCAAAACATATTAAGTTACTTAAGAAGCCTTTTTGCTTTCTTTGGTTAATCCCTACTTTTTCTTTATACTTAAAGCAACAGTTAATGTTGTACTAACTCTTTTGTTATAGTGTAGTTTTGGCTGATCATTAGGGATTAGGTAAGGAATAGGGGGGAAAAAGTTGCAGAAAAAGATTACCTGCACGTTATTCTATTATTTGTAGTCTTTCAGGTAGGTAAATACTGAATACTGTCATAAAGAACTAGAAGTTCTTGGCTAGTGCTAGTTAGAGTAAATATTAAAATACAGAGAGTAAGCTTGGGAGTGAGCCAATGCTCAGCTCTTGAACAATGGACAAATAGACTGGCAATTAAGTGTTTTGTCTGCTTGTTGCATCCTGGGTTTGGGTTCAGATTAGGGGTTTTGATATATGTTAGTTAGCCGGTTCGGTATACCCATGTGTACCCACATGTTCCCCCCGCGGTGGTTTGTTCCGGGTTACTTACCATTGGAGCATCCCCATGCCAGTCCTGTGGTCACCCCCCTGTCCACTCCTGAGAGTGCTGTGTCTGTTACCCTGTCCCTGCATTCCCTATTTGTCCTGGAACCCCATACACACCCCTGTCGTGTCCCCATTGATTGCCGCAGTCTACGCCACTCCCCCACTGTCTATCCCCATTGAGCGAGGGGGGCTTCTGCCCCATCGGCCTGCCCCCTATAAAACCCCACATGCCCTCGGTTCCATCGCCATTTTGTCAATGCGGCGCTAGGGAGCGGCTGCTGTTCTCCATCGCGGCTCCACTTGACAATAAAAGCTCTCCAGCCAACCGCAAGGACAAGGTGCACCTTCCTTCGCCTCTTTGTCTCATCCCAGCGCCAGCCACAGAGCACGGCCAGCCCTACCCCGGTGCACTGAATGCCACAGTTCTTGGGCCGCGTGGCAGGCCCGGTCCTGCCGAGAAACAGCGCCATTAGCCGGGCTCTCCAGAGCTGCCCGGGACCGGGGAAAACAGTGCAATGCTGCATCTGCTGACATTTCACATAATTAAAATAACTCTTAACCCTAAGAACAGATCTATTTCTTTTCCCTTTATTATTAAATTTGCAATAAATAACTTTACAAACCTACTCGCTGGTATAAAAATGGCAGAAATATTAATATTTTTTTCTTACTAAGCATCGAGATTTAAAAGGATTTCTACATTGTTTTCCAATAATGTGCAGCATATTTCAAACTTGATTTTCAAGTGTAAACCAATGGAAAATACCAGGAAAAGCATAAAAAATTTATTGAGGTGAAACATATGACCAAAACCAAAACATATAACCAAATATTCCAAAGTATGAAAAATTATGATATAAGGATTGTAAAACAGAGATTAGATACTAATTGCAGCATGGGTTTTCGCTCTCCCCGGCTGCACGCAGCTCTTGGGAGCCCGGCTGTGGCGTAGCTTCCACGTGCTGCCAGGGTTTTCTGCCATGGGTTCCTGGACACAGCTCCATGTCTCGGGCGCGTGGGCTGGCCAGCCTCTGTTACCATGCCCTAGGGATCTGGTAAAGAGGTAAGGAATTTGTCCATTTACTCCGTGCTTGGCAGGAACGGTTTATTGGTCACACGTGGCGCGGTTCGATGGAAAGACGCAACCGCTCCCGGCACTCGCATGGGAGAAAATGGCGCCTGGCTGCTGGCGGGGTAGGATTTTATGGAGGGGCGGGGCGAGAGGATCCACGGCCTGCCGGCCAATAGGGGCGACTGCCGTGGCGGTGACGCCAGCAACAGCGACCAACCAGAGAACCCCGCAGGGGCGGGCACCGAGCCTCGGGCTGAGTGGGATCGTGTGGCTTGGGGTGGCAGGCACGGGGTTTCCCAGGGCCGGACGGGGAGGTGGTTACAGGAGCGGCAGAGGGGAAAGCCCAACGGCAGGCAGCTTGGGGCCAGAAACCGCGGGGGGGGAAACGACATGGGGGAAGCGCAGGGGTACACAGGACTCGGCTAGCTAACACAAATAAGAACCCCTAAAACCCAATCCCAGGCTGCAACAATTAATTAGGAAATTTTGCAACTATTTACAAGATTTGCCTTTTCTATTGTATTACTCTTACTTAGAAAGACCCAAAATGAAAGTCAACTGCACAGAAGTAACCAGAGATAATGTCCTGGAACACAGGACTACATCCTGCAGTGCAATGGCCTTACATTTCAGAGGAATTTAAGTGAACATATGGATTGTCTGCTAAGGCACATTAGCAACTCTGTCTCCCTACAGCAGATCCTCAAGCATAATAATTTCTTTTAGTCTTTTCTCTGGTGTCCAGATAAGGTAATTGATTCCCTACAGTCATTTGAACTCAAACTAACCCAAAATTGAGTTTTCTTGTAGCATGAAACACTTTAGCCTTCCCTGTGGATCTTGTGGATGTTTTCCTAGAATTCTTGAGCCAGTTCTGCACCAGAATTCATCCAATTCATGCTGCATTCAGAAGTCTCCTGAATATCCATTTCAGTGAAAGTAAAAAAAGTAATATTTTTTGTGTGACACATTAATTGAGACATCAGATGGAAGACAAGGTCAGATTTTTGTTTTTATTTGAATAACCTAATGCTTGATGTACTTCTTTACCTTAAAAGATTCCAGTGATAAATTTTACTGAAATATTTTTTCACATAGCAGGTATTGGTACCTAAACTTATAAAGTTCTATTTAATAAGTTTAAACTATGGGACTTGAACTTAATTTTTAAGATGAAAATTTCATGTAAAACTTTAAAAATCTCACCTTATACTGGAAATCAGCTGTCAGGTTTCAAGTCTTTTACAAAGTTTTATTTAACCTTGGCTTTCTAGCATAAAGCAGCTTGAGATGGTAATCCTATACACTAGCTTTCCTTTTGGATACAGCTACTTTCTAAACTGGAAATTACAGACCACGTTGGCAGCTTGGATCTTAGTTGGATCTGATATTCTTCTACATTATTGGAGAGGATAAAGAAAGTAGGTCACCCGTAATAGTTTACACTAACAAAGCATAAGAAAGAAAGCCTTGATTGTCCGAGTGACTCGGCAGGAATATTTCATCCTGTTATCTTTCAGGCGGGCCAGGTTTGACTGTTCCCTCTATTGGCTGACAAACAGAACTACCTTATCATCAAACTCAGCTGTCAGCAACTCTGCTCACTTTAAAGGAGAAGAGCGAAATGATAAGAAATTAGGAAAGAAAAGTAGGATCTTCTAAATTAAAAAAAAATAATAAATTCTTCTGTATTTCAAAGAACAAATAAGAAACAATAATTCTGAGATTTTGGTCATATTACAATGCCACTTTTTCTGCAATAATTAAAACAAATTTTTAAAATAATTATATTTTATTATTAAAACATATGACAATATATCTTCATACTGTACAAAGATGTCACATTTAAAATGTATTATCTATTTAAACATTGAAGATATTTCTTTTCTGGAATAGGTTGCATCTTGGAAGAAAGTTGAGAGATGGAAGTGTAACACCATGCTCCTTTACCAATCTGGCCTGTAATACATGAGAAATTAGTAGCAATGTAGCTGACAAACACAATTTGCTTTACAAATGGAAGCTAGTGAAGATTTAGCATGCCATTTAGACACAGCCCAAAGGAAGAAGTGTTGTAGGACTTCACTGGTCTGGGTCAGTGTCCTACAGGTTTCTGCCTGGAGAGGAAAATTATTTTCCAGTCCCAAAATGTACAACTGGTTGGTAAACAGAGAGGTCAGATCATAGCTGTCTTTTTGTTTCTTAATTTTTCTTGCATTCAGAAGTAGGAAGCACAATATAATTAGGACATATATGAGTATGTGAGGCTAAATTCAACCCTCTAAATATAAGCATCTGTAAACATTTTATACAGCCTTGGGTATTCTACATGACTCACAGTTGCTTTTCCTTACATGCAGGAGATCCCTTCAAATCATAGTCATAGAACCATTCAGATTGGAAAAACCCTTCAAAATCACTGGCCAACCTTTGACACCACCATGCCACCTTGGTACCGTAGCACTAGTTGTCACCTCTAGTAATTTCTTGAGCACTTCCAGGGACAGTGACTCCATCGCTTCTCTGGGCAGCCCATTTCAATGCTTAACCACATTTTCAGTGAAGAAATTCTTCATAGTGTCCAACCTCTCCTGATGCATCTTGAGGCCATTTCTTCTTGTCCTGGTGATAGTTGCCTGGGACAAGAGACCAATAGAATTTGGACATCTTCCATCATTCATGTCAGGCTACTTTAAGACTCCCATTTCTCCCCACACTTTCTCCTGGACTTCTCTCTTTCTAACAGGTTTAAAAATGCCATTGATTTATAGATGACTGAATACTCACAGAACTTTTTGCATGATTTCTGCCGTAGAACCTAGTCTCATGATTCTTTAAAAGGAAGCAAAATGAATGTATGTGATCATGTACTATTACTCAATGGCTGTCTGAAAAAACAATTATTATAGACTCATAGAAACCGATGGGGTTTTCTGTTGTGTTGTGTTGTGTTGTGTTGTGTTGTGTTGTGTTGTGTTGTGAAGGGGCACAATATCTGTTACTGAAACATATAATGTATTTTTATCATTAAGTGAAAAAGCACAAGACGCTACCAGTACATCTTGTTTAATGGCCAGACCTGTTTTTTGGAGAAAATTATTTGTTCTCTTGTCATCTACATGTGTCATTCTCAACATTTTAAACTCAACTTTCTTAGTTGTGTCATCCCCACTGACTTCAGGTGTAAGAAAAAACCTTAAACAAAATAAATATAGCAAATATTTGTAATTTTTAATAATTCCTGACTAGACTAATGAAAAATTTGATTGTGCAGTTTCAGATTTAGACAAAAATGGTCTTTGACCTGAAATTACTTTTATATATATGTACATACATACATATATATATGTGTGTGTGTGTATACGTATAAATTTCATAGGATGCCTTTAGGCTCAGATTAGGATGTTGCAATATTCGCACTCTGTCACAACAGAATCTCTTGGTGACAGAATATCTTGGTGACCTATCTTAGGAGTGGCTGTCTGAGTTGTTTATGTATCTATTACATATGGACCAAGTGAAGCACAGAAATGGGCTATCTAAAATAATGTTCTCTAACTTTACAGTATCCTTGAAAGTCTCAGCCAAGTTAAAGGCAGCAGTGAAAATATTTTATATTTTAAAGACAAGTACTCTATCTTTCAGCCAAGACTTTTTTGGGGTTGTTTGAAAGTGTGTGGGCAAAAACTATTTGTTATCCATTGATCTTATAGTGAATTAAAAGGTGACAGGTATATAATGGTATATTTTGTTTCCTTTTCCATTTACTCCTTCTTTTCAATGACTTATAGACAAAATCACTGCATATAGAATATCAAATTAATAATATTTTGTGTAGAATTACAGTTTAGTCTTTGAGTTGAAACTATTGTTGGTAGTACCACATTGTTCAAGATATCCAAGGAGAAGAATAACCAGAGAGCAAAGTCTTAACAAAGCAACTCCCCAAAATAAGTTTAAATAGAATCATGCTACTGAGATTCCTAGTTATTGTTGTCTACATTGTGATTACTTAACAAATTAGATGGATTGTAGAAGTGATAAAATTCAGAAGAGATTATTTAGTAGCAAGTGATACATTCAGATGCTCATGAGAAATTATTTATTGTAGAGTGGGCTATATTTTGAAAAAAACAAAACTAGCATCCTCTTTATGGGCTCTGTCTAAACCTTAAAGTGATTTTTTTTTAACTCTTCAAATGCATCTAAATATTATAATAGCATAGAGCTAATTCCTGAATTTTTGTTAAGAGATGTGATATCATGCAGGGTTTTTACACTGAATGTGCAAGAGGGCAAAAATATTTGGTTGATCTTGTGAGATTTATAAGGCTTTTTATGACCTGAGAAGCTGTTTTTCATCTGCACCACACTCTGTTGCCTGCATTGAAGAGACTTAAAAAACTTTCAAATTCTCTTCCTATTCAATGAAATTCCATTTCTAAATTCAAATCCAACATGTATCTGAAAACATTCTTCTGAAAAAAAAAATCCTCTGACTGATTTAAGGTGAAGCCAATTTTAAATACTTACATCTAACATTTACAGAATTGTTTCTGCTACCCATGTAGAAGGCATAACCTAATCACTATCTTTGTATATATTATCATCATGCAAATTCTTACTAGAGAAGAATCTGCATCAACAAGTTTGAATTTCTGTAGTGTTCAGAGACTGTATTTTCTAGTACATAATTGATTTCATAGGACCACACCCCCACACACCCCTTTTCACTTTTACCATAATACTTATTCAAATCATATGGTGAAGCTGTCTCACTGTTAGGATCAATATTTTCTGGTTCAGAGAATTTCTATCCTTTGTACTTTTACTTTTTCATTAGCTTCATATTATACATCACAATTACTTAGGCATATGGTGACCATAACTCTTAGAAATGATGTGATGTTCTCCAGGTGAAGATTATCTCTCTTTGAGACTGGCCTAAATTTCTGTATATTCTGTCACTATGAGGCTTTTGAATATTCTAAATCATGTCTTAACATTTCTTTTTCCTTCTTTTAAAACTGGGAGATGGTATGAGTGAAGTTGTAATAAAACTGGTATTTTTTGTCAACCCTTTTTCTTTGGATACTTGGTGATTTGTAGGTAATATCTACCATATCTTTATAAACACTTTCTGCTTGTACTTATAAGTAAATTTAGCCTGAAAGCCAAGGCATGGTGATACCTGATTTTCTAACTCAATAGACCGGACTAATGTAATAAATGTTATCTGAATATAAACAATAAAACCACTTGGAGGTAAATAGAATCAACAACTCACCTCCATGCTCATCCCCAAAAACCCTTGAACTACCCCCTCACCAAAACCCCACTGCAATAAAAGTGATGATCACATTATTTCAAATTCAAAGACTTAATATATCTATTTTCAACCCCAGAAGAAAGTTCCCTCCTCTAACACATGCAAAATTGCCTATTATGTAGGACACACATATATGCTCCTATGTAGGCAATTTACTGTTAGACACTAAAAGCACTCAGGATATTCCTGCAGTGCTTTTTGAAGATGGGCCCCAAACTCTACTGGATATGTTTCAAATGTGCTGCTTGCTATTGCTATTGCTGCAATAATTTATCTTTTAAACTGGATAAATAGGTAGAGCCATTTCTACATGTTATACCAACAGCAGATGGGATCCTACAAAGATGGTACTGATGTTTTAATGCCTATCCCTCAAAGCAGAATCCAAACGTAAGCAGAATCCAAATGTGTTTACCACTTCTAGCACTGGAGGAGGTTTTATAGTCTGAAATGGCCAAAACATTGTCTAAAGTTAGTCACTTAGATGCCATAGACTCCAGAAAATGACTGAATTCCCTGTCTCTTTACACACCTCTTGCACCTCAATCAGATTAGCAAGGCTATATCTTCACCTAAGCTGAAGAACACAAAACTTTTTTGAATGTTTCAAATTTTTTTCTTCAAAAGGATTACAAGATATTACTCCCTTTCATGTAATAGCCCAGAAACCAGAAACCTTGACAAAAACTTGACATCATGATTGTAGAATGTCTAAATCACATCTTAATTAAGAATTATAGCAGACATCTGTCTGGTGAGTGTATTAATTTTCATACTAAAAAAAGTTTTATTTTGTGCTTATAAATTTGTTTTGTTTGTTTCCCTGTTTGTTTGAGTTTATATTGGGGGTTTTTTTGTGATGCTTTGAGAAGTTTATGTGAGTTTTACTGGCAACTGTATCACTATTAGTATTCATTATATACCAATAAACTTTATAATTAGAGGAAGGATTGTTGAAAGATATTTTTTAAATCTTTGTCATATTCCTGTCTGTGTGAGCAGTATCATTAATTAATTAATTCATGGCTGATAATACTTATGACCTGGCTTCCTCAGTAAGAAATAGGACTAATAGAACAGTAAAATACTTGCCAGATGCAATTTTATTTTCTGCTTCCTGTGGTTTTAGAACCATATTTTGAACCACTTTCATAATTTCAGACACTTGAAGAGACATCCATATCACCTAACACCACCTAACATTAACTATTGTACAGGTATTTTGTCTGATCTGTTTGGTCTGACTTATTTTATAATTTATAGAAAAATAAGAGACTTCTTGGACTTCATTAGTCCAAACTATTTTGCAGATCTGTTTTAAGATGAGATGAATCACTCAACTATACACACTTACATATATGCCACCCTTGTTTACTCATGTTGTGTTTTCTCTTAAGTATTTACTACTTTTTTTTGCATGCCAGAAGCTTGGTGATGTTAACTGTTTGCAGCTTAAGACAGACCAGCTAAAACATAGAACAGATTTCTGTATCCTTTTACAATAACAACCCAGGGCCTTTAAAATCATGACCAGCAGTCCTGGCATCATCTGGTCTAACTCTTTCCACTACTGAAATGATAGGTATCGGATGGGTGTCTATGACAGCACTGGGGATGGTAGAAACAAATAATAGTTAGTATGAGAGTTTTTCTGATAAATTAAATTTCTTGCTTTAATATACATTATTGCCACTAGAACTGTTTTTCTAAACTGCAAACCAGTTCAACAGCTTTCTCTATGAATTCAAGCAACCTTATAGCTGTCACTGTGATCATGAAGTTGACTGCTACCTGGGGCTTTTACTTCCTGCAATTAGTCTTAACGTATCCCCCAGCTTAAGGGGGTAAGGATAAGAATAGGTAGTATATGATCAGGGCAGTAAATAGATACAATATTTCTTGGTGCCAGAGGCTTGGATGTTAGAGTTCTTAAGCAGTCATTTGATGGGAAAATAAATTAAATTTTAGAAAATGCAGAAGTCTTCAACTGCTTTCTACTGTCACCTAGAACTACCAAGACTTAAATACAGACAGATCTCTCAACCACTGGTCATTCCACTGTAGATGTCTTCTCATTTTCATTTTTAATTTAAGATCTTTTGTGGTTAGAGGCATATAAAAACATTGCAAGCTATGATTAGCAAATTAAGTTTTATTTTCATTAATGACATTTGCTTGCTGGAATTAAGAAACACATTTGATGTAACTATGGGTTGCTGTAAATAAGCCCTTGGGGTATTCTTCAGTGTCTCCAAACATGAGCTAACATGCACCTTCTGAGTTTGTGTCTTCTTCCTTTTATATGGACATAGTAATATGACACTTCAGTCAACTGCTATTTCAGACTATGTGAGAACTTCCATGGCAAAAATCGCAACTACAACGTGGAAAAAAGTTTTCTTCTGCAAGAAAATGTATTGATTTCTGGTGACAGTGGAATACCCAAATGGACTTGGAGATCACTCAAAAGATTTGTTTAAAAATAAGAGGTAATATCAAGACATATCTTACTTGGCAAAACACTGAGGCTATCAATATTCAAGATAGTGGCAAAACCTGATTTTATTTCTGAAGGCTCTATTTGTCTAGCAATAACAGTTTGTTCCTTCTTTTCTATAACAGTACTGCTAATACTTCATTTATCATATTTCTAGAAAGGGATTAATATTGGTTGATTGTTGACTATAATATCTGCTGGGTTTTTATATCACCAGAAGCTTACCTAGTCCATTTCCTGGAGTATGATTACAGATTGAAGTATCCCTTTGCTTCTACAGTGCCTTGTAAATACAAAACAAAAGCACTTTTATGTGAAAAATGCATTTTATAGTGTTACTCTGAGTTCACTCTGTTATTCTACTCTTTTCCTAAGTATTTGCTGCTGGTCACTGCCAGAGGTAGACCTTGGAAGAATTTGATCTGTTTTTATTTGTGTACCAGCTTCCAGAAATGTCAGTTCTACAGAAGGAGATTCCATCAGGGCATAAAAAAAGGCAAACACCAGTTCTGTCACCTTTTCATCTCCCACGTTATGATCAACAATAGCCTCCAAGAGGAATCAATATCTAAAACAATGAGCAATCATTCACAGAAGAGTTCTCAATGTTTCTGACCTAATTTTTGAGTATCCTCTTCTTTTTAAAAGAAACACAGAGCCTGACAGATGGCAAAATGAAATAAAAAACACTGACAACAATAAATCCAGCACAAACTAATTATATTTGCATCAATTTCAAAATCAGGTCATCTACCAAAATTGCAAAGGCATGCTCAGCAACTTGTATCAGCATTTACAAATTCTTGGCACTGCTACACAGAAACTAAAGCTGATAAAACTGAACTCAGAAAGCAGCAAAGAAACCAACACAAAAGTTAATGAAAACAATGGTATGGTGAGAAATTACAGTTAAAACTGAGGGAAGATTTCAGCCCCTACTGGAAGTGGAAATAGGTGAGACATAGTGTAGACTTCAAGAGAAGGCAGCATGAAGGACCAGGCATAAGCAAGTCAGCATCATTTGTCTGAAGCATTCTCATTGTTGCAACAGGAGAGTTCTGATTGGAAGGGAGGGTCCCGTGGAGGTAGGCAGTGCTGTTCTGAGCTAAATTCCTTCTTAGTTTCTAGGGTCTCAAGTTTGCCTTGAAACTCATGCTCAGTGCAGCTGCATCAAGGGAAGGATTGAGTCCCGGGTACCTCAGTAAAAGGGGCTTCAGGACCACCACAGACTTCCACTTTCCCCCAACTCATTTCATGGAGGGGTATAAAGGGCAAACTGAGCATGTGTGAACAATATGGCACAAATGGTGCAAAAAATCTTATTTTTCATAATAGACGTACATAAATAAGGTAAACTGTAAACTGATTATAAACTCTCTCTCTCTCTCTGTCTCTCTCTCTCTCTCTCTTTCTTCCATTGCCTCCAGATCCAGACCATCCATGGCAGCAAGAAGGACATGGGATCTAAGGACTAGTATTTTTCCTCCTTTCTTTCCTTTTCTTTTTCTTATTCTCTTTTTTCTTATAATATCAATAATATAATAAAATAAGTGCTGCAGCAAGTGCAGCAATCATACTCCTTACTTCATATCTGAACTTTGTTCTGAGAGTTGGGAACTTGGTAAAGTTTATTATAAAAGCTTAGAGCTTATTAGCCAGCACTTTTGACACTAAATAGAAGGTTAGTTGCTGGAGCTGATTTTACAGTAAAACATAGGAGTTCCCTGTCACATGCATTGATGTTTTTGTTCAGCCTGTAAATTATTTATAATGAACATCACACCTTCTTCTGGGTTGTGACAGAGGGTGATTGCTAATTTGTAGTGTAAAATAATCTGCATATTTCACAGTTAGATACTGACATAGACTCATAAAACTCAGCTTGTGTTTGAATGGGACTTTAAAGATCATGTAATTCTGATGATCCTGCTTCAGGCAGGGACACCTCCCACTAGTCCAGGTTGCTCAGACCTCCTTGGCTCATTCTAACCTGGACTTCAATACTTCCAGGCATGGAAAATCCACAGCTTCTCTGGGCAACCAGTTGCATTGTCTCACCACTCTTACAACAGTGAACTTTCTCTTAACATCTAGTCTAAACCTACCCTTTCTCAGTTTAAACCATTACCTCTTGTCCTCACTACATGCACTTGAAAAAAGTCCCTATCCATCTTTTCTGTAGGACTTCGAAGGCTGCAATAAGGTCTCCTCAGAGTCTTCTCCAGGCTGAATAAGCCCAACTCTCAACCTGTCTTCACAGGAGAGGTGTTCTGGCCCTCTGACCATCCTTGTGCCCCTCCTGTTTACTCCAACATGTTTACTCCAACATGTACATGTTCTTCTTCTGCTGGGAACCCCAGTGCTGTATGCAACACTTTGGCATGGGGCTCACAAAAGGGAAGTACAGGGGCAGAAACATGTGCCTTGTCCTCATGACCACCCTTCTTTTGATGTATTCCAGGGTGCAGTTGAATTTCTGGGCTGAAAATGCACATTGCTGGATCATATTGAGCTTTTTGTTAAGTATCACCTTTTACTCCTCAGGGCTGTTCTCAATCTACACTCTGATCATCTTGAGTTTGTGCTTGGGATTGCCCTGACCTGTGTGTAGCACCTTGCACACTTGTCCTCATGTCCCTCTTGAGGTTTGCATAGGCACACCTCTCACACCTATCAAAGTGCCTCTGGATAGAAAATGTGAACTAGAAAAATCTCACATTAACAAGAAAGTCTTAAAGATATCTAAAAGCTGATTTTCAGTCAAGATGTTTAAAAACGTCAAGATGACTGGAAGCAGGAAAATCATATTGAATATCCTGAAAGCATCTTTGTGGCATGCCGGGTTGGTTCAGTTAGGGGCTTCAATAAATGTTAGTTACTTGGTTCTATGTACCCCCATTTTCCCCTCACAATGGTTTGCTCCAAGTTGTCTACCATAGGAGCTTTCCCATGTCTATCTTATAGCCACCCCCTGTTCATTCCTGAAAGTTCTGTGTCAGTCACCCCATCCTTGCAATCCTATTTGTCCCAGAACCCTGCACCCACCTCTGTTATGTTCCCGTAGGCTGCCGTGGTCCACGTGACTCCCCTGTTGTCTGTCCCCATTGGGGGAGGGGGGCTTCCGCCCCTTTCTGCCCACCCCCTATTTAACCCCATGCGTCCTTTGTTCAATTGCCATTTTGTCCACGCGCATGCTAGGAGACAGCTGCCCCAGCCACCGCAGAGGCCATGTGGGAAATAAATGTTCTCCAGCTACGCAGGCAAGGTGTGCCTCCCTCGTCCCTTTGTCTCCTCTCAGCGTTCAGCTATGAAAGCGGTAAACCCACGCCAGAGGCTCAGCACCAGAACCCCCGGACACGCGGCAGCCCCGGTCTCACCAAAAGGCAGCGCCACTAGCCGGGCACCCCAGCTGCCTGAGGCTGGGGCGAGAAGAACAAAAGCTGCACATCTTCTGCTTTTTGACACTAAGAACTGACACAAGAAAAATGGGTAGAATAACAAGCCTGAATGCAGGGAGCTGTGACCCTCTAACTCAGCAAATATGATACTGTACATGCTACAGGCCACAATTCATGATAACTCTGTGAGACCTCAGGACTAAGCCTGGGCATGTGTTCTGTGTCTACTTTGTGTCTACTGTGTCCTACTTTGGTCTTGGTTGGAGCTTTATTTCAGATCATTTGGGTGTAGCACAAATTGCCTAAACCCCGTGACTCTTACTGAACTTTAGTACAACTTTGTTTTGTGAAGTCCTATTGCAGCAATATTCTTTGTATGGTGAAATATTAGTATAACTAACATATAAAGGCACTTATTATATGTAAAATAAATGCTCTGCAGCCCTAAAATTAAAAAAGCAATTTACAGAAATGCAAATCTATGATAAATCTATGATGACAGCAAATGCCTTGAAACTGTAGGCATGATACCAGAGATTCCAGAATTATAAACAAACCACTAATAGCCATTGATTTGTTATAAAATAAATGTAACCTTGGAAGCTGGACTATGCCATTTTATTCAGCAGTAACAGAGAACAAGTATCCAAAGAACAAGCATCCAAAGTAAATAAACCCCAACAGTACAGTAAATAAAGATACAATGAGGAATTGTGGCACAAAGGAGAAAGATCAAGGTATCGGCAGTGTTACAAAAGGCATGGAAATAACTGCAAGAGAACCAGTGGACAAGAAGCACTTCCCCATAATACCATATTCTCATGGGAAAAGGCTTATAAAGCTGACAACTTGGTGTAACATCCTCACACTCTTGAGGGCATCAGGCTTGGGAATCACACAGGCAGTGGGTGAGCATAACAACAGCAGAAGGAAGGAGTAGATGCACAAAATATAAGCACAGTAATTCTAATCAAATCATTCATCAGAGAGGTTTGTTGTTTGGCTTTAGATTTGCAATTTGGGTTTTTTTTCCATTTTATTTGAATATTTTATTTTGAATGTTTTATTTGAATTTTTTATTTGAATATTTTATTATTTAATTAGATCTGAATTAGAGATAATTAAACAGTTTGGGTTAAAATTGGATTGATCATTAAGTCTTGGCTTTAAGTATAAGGTATATTTCTTTTGTCCTCATAAATTGCATAACTCGCAGTGCAATAAATTGGTGAAAAATGCATGCATGCAAAGATGTAGTTCAGATGCAATAAGTTAACACCAAAACCACAGTAGGATCAGATGGGAAATCTCAAAATTGCTTACGCTTTCTTGATTATATTATACTACAAACCTAAACCTTTGAAAATGTTCCTTCAATAGTGGAGACTGATCACAGTAATTCTGATAAACATATTAAAGCATTTATGCAATGTGGAAAAGGAATCTAGAACATCTCTAATAGAAGAGAGAATTGAAAGAGGTGAGATTCATCATTATTAATGATAGAAGATAGTGAGAAATAGCTAAAAGAAAGGGGGAGAATGTTTGGAGTAATGGACTTTGCCCTCACAAGTAGCCATTACATATGATAGAGCCCTGCTTTCCTGGAGATGGTTGAACACTTGCCTGGGAAGTTGAGAATTAATTCCTTATTTTACTTTCCTTGTACAGATATCTTTTGCTTTACTTATTAAACTCTTTCAATGCATGAGTTTTTCAGTGACAGGTACATCCCCTTCACCACCACAGGGAGATGAAAATAAATATTAAACTGCAGTGAAATCCACATGGATCATGAGACAAGATTCAAACTCTAAGAATATAATTAAACACATCTTAGACATGAACAGTTCACCTTAAAGACCTCCAGTAGACAAACAAAAAAACAAATTCCTAAAATGTTATTTTTCCTTAGGACTGTCTTTTGTTATCCTTCTCAATACCACAATGTACTCTGAGAAAAGCTAGAATTCTGTCAAGCTTCAAGAAAATTCATGCATCAGAAGGGTACAAATCTTTCATAAGAACTAAGCTCTTTTATCTACTACAATATTTTCTCTAAGAGTTAAAAGCATTGTAGTATCATGTTCACAAGGAAGTTTGAAAGAAATGCAGATGTTATTTAAGTAGAAAGAGTCAATAGGCTCCTCCTCTCTTGATAAATACAAACACCTTTTGCACAGTGCACCTGGTCTTGTGAAGTATTTGCCAGTGAGGAATCCAAATAATTGTTGTTACACAAATATTTACAAAGTGAATATGAATAGCAGTAATCTCAACTGACCTCAAAAAAGCAGTACATTGTACTTACTGAGATTGTGTTTGCTAACTTACCCCTTTTCAGTTGTAACCAAGGCTTAGGAGGAACATTTATGTTTAAGTGTTGAAAGCAAAGAATGGAATCTAAAGTACATCTCCAGGTTCTTCTATTGGTCATGGAAACAGCAGGTGTTTAGAAAAGTATGCTCACTGAAGAACCACTGAGATTGTGAGTAGAACACGCAACTTTAAATCAGAAAATACAGGCTAGAGCTAACTGACATAAAATAGCTCAGGTCAATCTAATTCCTTCTCTTAATTTCCTAACACAGGATGGCCTAATCCAAATCAACTGTTTAGAAGAATCCTTGGCTCATGTTATGTTCCTGACACCCAGGATTGTCATAGAAAGTGTACACAGGGCAAGAGTATACAAATGAATATGTTAAATTGAAGGAGAGTGGAAGATCTGTTTTATGCTGATGCTCAAGCCTAGATGACCAGTTCTTGCTTTTCAACTTAGACAGGTTGGAAGCTGGAATCAATTCCAGAAATTGAATCAACTACTTTTGCTTTTATTTAACTGCATTCCAGTCACAGCTGTCTCATTCCATTTGAGATGCCTAAAGATATAGTGGCTGTCATCCCAGTGGCACACTGAGAGTCTCCAACAGGCTCTATGCCAGTTCTCCAACAATCATATCTGTTAGATGTCTCAACTACCTCCATGCTTAGGTAGATGAATTAAGACTCTGATCTCTGCTGACTATGGTGGAAATTTAAATATCTAACTTATGTGCAGACGGCAGCATATAGATATTTACATACAGTCTAAACACAAACTCCACTACGACTGTAGTTTTGATTCTTTTCAGAAAAATCTTTAAAATACATATCTCTTATGAACCTTTTCTTCCTATCATATACTAAGCCTAGTGTTGCTGTAGTCTGTCATTTAGAATGTACAGTGTTGACAGAATTGCTTGTTTATGTGCACTGTGATATAGACTTTAATGACCTGTTTATACATCTCATTTGCTATCTAGTTGGAGTTTATACTGTATTTTACTGATCCGCTATGGCTGTAGATTGTTATTTTACTCATTGTTCAATTTGAAATCTCACAATTTATTCAGCTCACATTGTGTGAACAATGCTGTGAACAGGGAATTATGCCCAATGCACCACAAAAACAGTTTTTACAGGCATCAACTACTTTATATTCACAACAGTATTAAAAGAAAACCAAAGATGTCCCATTTCTACAAAGGAAGAAATTAAGGACCAATATTTAAGGTCAAGCTGTCTGCCTGTTTTGAATAGCCAAATAAAATCACAAGCTCTGGTGGTGTATGGAGCATACAGCAACATGTATTAACTCTGTGTACTTCCTCATTCCTTCAAATCTTTAAATCCATTGATTTTTCAGTTACAGCTAGAAGTATTCAGCAGTTAAATAGCTTATGCCAATGAGGCAATTAATGGATACAGGAAATGAGAAACACCATGATTAACAGGTCCTCAGATCACTTTTGAACAAATTAATATATATCACACAGTAAGTAAAGCTCAATCATGAAGAACCTGATCTGAGAGAGAGGTGGAATGTAGCTACTAAAATTTTCATAACATCACAGGCCACCCAGTGTACAAAGTTTTGCAATTTTCTAAGAATCTAATAATAATAGGGAACTCAAAGGAGAGACTAACTGTCCCAGAATTTCCTAAAGGTAAACATTTTGTTGATTCATGGAAAAGTTAGAGTTGTAGTGTCTTGATTAATTAGGTTTTTTCTTTTGTTTTGCTTTTCAAAATAGATTAAAGAATTTTCTGAGGTGTGTAAACCTCAAATCTAAGTTGTTTTTCTGGGCCCGCAATTGTTATTTTTTTGAACAGTGCCCTAGTTATCCAGTCCATGATTTTGGATAGAATTTGGAGGTACCTCCTGAAATACAGCACTGGAGACACTTCCCCCACAACAGGCAGTTTCTGAGAGTGTATGAGTTTATCTCCATTGGCATTTTACTTGCACATCATCTCATGCAGATTTCACAACTCTATATTAAAAATCCCCTATTTTGTATTTCAGGTGCCAATCTTTCTATGGTGCATACATGCAAAGAGAAGTTGAATATAAAGTTAAATAATTCATATGATTAGGACACATCAAATGTCATTAAAAAAGAGCATTAATTCAATGATTATATAGAAATAAAAACACCAGTAGCATAATTTATGTATTTTAAGGATTGATTTATATGTGCACTCATAAAACTTATCTATTTTGCCCATTGGACATCTTATATAAAGTCAACTGTGAAAGAGGAAGGCAAGGCCCATTCTTTCATATAGCTCCTGAAGAATCAGCAAATCAGAACAGGCATAATTTATTTGTTGTCTTTAGAGGCTGAGATATGAATGGTTCTCTAACTACACAAATATTGATTAATTGCCATATCAGTAAAGGGATGAAACAGAATAGGAAGATTTTTGGAAAAAAAAATACAAATAAATACATTTCTTAGAATCAGCTATTTCTGTCTACATAACTTCACCAAGGCTGCTGTACAACAAGCCTCCATTTCTGCCACTGATATCTGACAGACTTACTAATTGAAAAGAGGTTATTGAGTATGATTAAACACTGAGATTTAGTTCCAGAAGTGACACATACGTTTGTCATTAATAAGACATTTATTTTTCATTTTTGAGAAATAAATTTGTCTTTCTTTCACTTGATTGGTAAAGCATAAGCAGGAGTGATACCAGAGCTGATTTTCAAAATGCTGGGGGCTGATTCACTTCCTTGTGGGATTAATATGAGCTCCTTTGCAACAAGGCGGTAAACAAAAAAGTATTTATTCATGCAGATAACATGGACTTTAAAAGGGCTTTAAAATTAATTCTGTTAATGTTCATTATGGTTCATATCTCTTATAATTTATTTTAAATAGGAAAAGAGGGGTTATTTAACGTACAGATAACATAAACAAATACAGATAGGTTTGACACTAAAGTAAACAATACCCATCAGTTAATTAGGGCTTTTGGAGTCATCAAGAACTATATACATCAAAGAACTATTGTTGCATCCTGGGTTTTGGGTTCAGATTTGGGGTTCTGGTCTTTGTTAGCTTACCGGTTCCACGTATCCTCGTGTGTCCCCTGTGTCTTCCCCCCCTCCACAGAAGTTAGCCCCAGGCTGCTGGCCATTGGGTCTTCTCCCGTGCCACTCCTGTGACCACTCCCCCATCCAGTCCCCGGCAGTTCCATGCTCGTCACCTCATTCCTGCGGTCCCACTGGCCCTGAACCCCCGTGTCTGCCCCTGTCGTGTGCCCATTGGCAGTTGTGGCAACATCAGAGCCACGGCATCTGTGTTCATTGGGCGGAGAGCTCCAGTCCTCCCCTGTCCCACCCCTATATCCCTCCGTGGCACCCCAGCCTCGTGGCCAGATTTGTCCAAGCGAGGCTGGGAGTGGCCGAGGCTTCTCCATTGTGGCTCCTACGACCAATAAAGCGCCCAGCTGCGACATGGACGGGTTTGGACAATTCCCTGCTTCTTTGTTTCCTTCCCTCGCGCTGATGACGAAACGCAGCCGGCCCACCTGGACCGCAGCCACAGAAGCGCCTGGAAGTAGCAGCGGCATCGACCCTGACAAAGAGCCGAGGCGTCAAGCAGCGTTCTCCGGAGACGGTTGGGGCGGGAAAAGTGATGTGCTGCTGGACACTATGACAGCTTATGGAGAATAAAAACAGAAGAACAGAATAATAACAGAAGGTTATAAAATATTATCAAAAAGTGTGATCATTTATATTCCTAACACCTTAAAAGACAGTATTATCACTTACACTTCAGGTAGTCATCAAGTTTTGTCTGCATATTACACATCTATGAATTTTTTAACAGAAAATCAAATTTCTTTGTAATGAGAAAGTAAGCACTGAAAAAACATGACTTTAGGCAAAGGAACACTTTGCATTTTGCCTTAACAGCACAATTTGTGTAATCCTTTGCCACCACAGAGTGTACAGGCCTTCAGAAATTATTTTAATCTTTATAAATAGAAGTAGTGCTTTCTTACTCATCACATGACTGCATTCAGAAATTAATTTCTTAATGTTTATATCTCATCTGAGCATGAAAAACCAGAAAAACCAAATAAATTAATCATATTGCCAGCTGTACCTGCATACATATGCATTTTTTCAAACTTCCTCTTTCCTCAGGTCCTAACTGAGCCTTTTCCTATGGCTTCTAAACTCTGATCTCCTAAACTGGGTGCTAGCATTAACTATTTATATCAATATAAGGACAGTATAGTCTAATAACCAAGGTCCTTTTATTAAAATAGTGAAATTTTAAATACAAATATATTACATTAAAATTAAAACAACTGTGGCATTAGTCTGGTAATTACTATTTATTTAAATTTGTTCAGAATACATATAAATATTTATTTTCAGAATTTTTTGTTGTATGTAAGAAATTTCTTGGTGTACTGAACATATAAGGATTCAAATATTTTCACTGCATAAGTCTATTATCTCACTGCAGACATACAGACCTAAATTTAATATCTTTGACAGATTGTCTAAATGAGTATAACTATTTTTTAGCTCTTCACATATGTGTTATAAGCAATATCAGTAAAACACCTGCTGGACTTGATTTAGACTCTTATTTCAGAGGTACTAGTTAAAGAGTTTGCCTATTCACAGAAAGGAGAGAAGAAAAGAGTTGCAGCATGAAATTTTTTGTCTAGCAAGGTGAATGTTACATACACTTAGGAATAAATGTATTTTTATCAAAGATTATTGATTGTTTATTTCAAATGTTTGAAAATTGCTCCATTGAGTTTGCATATCTTTCTGTAGCTTGGTTAAAGTTTTAGGAACTATAAAATGAAACTCAGGTATATAGAGCGAAACAAAGAACAAAAACACAATGAAAAGGAGAAAAAAAAATGACAGGACAGGTTTTTCTTTCTGCAACTTACGTGAGCATGACATTATTTGCAATAGAATGAACAGATCCTATGGCTCAGGAAAGCAGAAACTTTTTGTTACAGCTGACCTAAATTTCACTACAGATACTCTGATGGAGAGAGAAAGGATATGTTAGAGTCACATTGATATGTCAATTGGACATAAGACACATAAGGTGCTTCAAGTGCTAAGTTGAATTTTGAACAACCTAATAATAAAGCTTTCATAAAATATTAATTTTCTTCACTTTTCAACAGAAAAAAAAAGGATAATAAAATTTGTAGAAAAATTTTTAGGGGGGTTTGACATTTAGATAGCTCAATTACTACAGGAATCCCATTACATTGCGAGTTTAATTGTCTTGTAGTTGTGTATTTTCTAATATTTTTAAATAAAAATAGCTGGGAACAGTGTTTCAAAAATAAAACTGAAGACTGGTATGGTAATGTGCACAAGTTAATTCATTTATCTTGATTTCTATTAACTTTAACTGAGATTTTGATGAAATATATACTTCTACTTCTAAAAAGTGATCAAAATAAAATAAAAGGGCTTATAATTTTTATTCAAAGATGCAGCAGAATATTCTGCAAACATTTCGGTGTCATACCACTGACTTACCATATTTTATTTTCTTTCCTTTTTTTTTTTTTTTTTTCCAGAGATTTTGGTGACTTTTCGTGTGTTTGACTCATACACTGTCTTTGACAAATTTCAAGGCATTTTACATCTCAGATGGACAGTGTGGATAAGCTAGGAGAGTCTTCTCATTGCTTTTAGTATAAGGTTCTCTGAAGAAAAAATGAGATGAAGGAAGGATAAAGATGGTCGATAAATTGTAGGTTTCTATTCTCAGCTCAAAACGTAAAAGACGATTTCATTTGCTTGAAACAAAATTCCTTCTGAAAGGTGCTACAGGCAGGTCCTGCATCTCCCACACCTAAGGATATACTTAAATAGAACTATTTACCCTACAGTATTTTAACAGACTTTTCTTGCCCTTTTGGTTTTGTGTCACTTTCTCAAATTCATGTTCTTGCATATCTTCAAGATGATGCCTATTGTTAAGGTATAATTCTGTGGTTTAGTTTTGGGTTTGATTTGGATTTTTTTCTGGGGGTATTGTTGGGGTTTTAAAAAAAAATGTGCAAGTTTAGGAAAAGTAATAGCTTTGTGAAAGAAATACAAGTATCTAAACTTTCTGTGCCACATACCTTTATATTTGACTTACTAAATTTGAGTTTTCACTAGCAGCTTTCAATTAAAGTCATCTGAGTCCTTGTAATAATTGGCAAAGTGTTGTTTCAACTACAAAATGAATCTAAAATATAAGCTGGCCTAGATTTTTTTTGTTGCTACTTCTATTATGCTGATTCAAACCTGTATTATATCAATCAAATACAACATTGATTCAACAAGTAAAATAATAAAATCCCAAGAGTATCTTTCCCTACAATATTTAATTTGTGGGATTTAGGATATATATTTCAGAAAATAATACAGTGCCTTGTTCTACATACAGTAAGTCTCATAGCACTAGATTTCATTTAAATATTAAAACTCTAGTATTTTTCTTAAATTATGATTAATCACTGTTTACATCTTGCATATAAAAAAGAGATTGAGTCATCAAGTATAATAGAGTGATTTTTTTTCATAGATTCTTAGCCATTAAAAACTCTACTATCATAATCATGATATATTATGCTATTTTTCAAAGCAAGAAAACACTAGCAAATTCAGAATTTAAAATATGCAGCTGAAGAATTAGAAAATACCAAATAACTCAGCATTAGAAGTAGGAAAAAAAATCTAAAATCTTTTAAGTCAGTAGAAACAAACTAAAAATAAAACATTTCAGAAACAACAACAAGGCAAAACTAAGAATTATCTTTTTTTTTTCAGGAAATCTGAGCTGTGTATTCTGTATCTCCAAATAAAATGCAAATCACTGCGTTGACACTGAAAAGATACAGCCAGCCATTATTTCTCTTTTTTTTTTCTCACTTCCTATACTCAGCAACCGTGAAAGCAGCTTCCACTCTGAAGTGATGCTGAAAAAGAAAGGAGCAGGTGCAGAGTACCCATGTCTGATCACATCACCTTTTTTTCTCTCTCCGAGGTAGAGCTATGAGCAAGAGCAGTCAGCTTGCCATATGGCCCTTTGTCCCAGGAGAGCAGGAGAGAATTTAGGTCCTAACTCACTGGCCTCTGAAATTACTGGTAGTCATTTCACTGATCTCAATAGGTGCGGGACTGAATCTTTTAATTATGGTCCATCAGTCAGAGAGGAAATTTAAACAGGCAGAATTTTTGTCCTGGCTAATGGCTAAAACATCTTGTCAGCTATATAAAAACTTAGACACCTGCTCTCCGACTATTTTTCAATGTTCTACGCCCTGCCTCATATTACCTCTTCTGACACACAATTAAAGCCTCAGTTAAAGGGTTGTTTCGGATGGCAGTATAATATTTTGGTCATGAAATTATAGTACCATAAACTCCATAGCTGAAGATGCAGGGCTGAAATAGAGTAATAGGTAAAGCATCATAGACCAGGAATATGCTCATAGTAACACGTAAATCTTTAAAAGTGTAAACAGCTCAGGCTTCACTTTCATGTAGATCTATGTTTCTGTATATAATTTACATAATAGACATTATTCATTTTAGTTAATTTCCATTATTATATTTTAATAACATAATTATTCATATATTATATATTATTATAACAATTATAAATATATAATAATTATACGAATTAATTTTCTTAACTTACATGCCAGAATGAAGATCTCCAGGTAAACTCATGCTTTATAGATGGTTAAATTTAGGTTTAGGGAAACTGATTCTTCCAAATCTATTGAATTTTTATTCTAGATATATCTCCTATGGAGAAATGTGTACATACTCTGGTGAGCACAAAAGGTGGACAAAAACAAGTGCATCAGTAATCTACTTTAAGAACTCCACCTCTTACAATACTTCATATATTATTTTAATAAATTATTTAAAATAAACTATTACTTATCCTCTATAAAAATACATTTCTTCCTGACTGTGTACAACATTCACCTTGCCAGATAAGAAATTTCATGCTGGAATGCCTGATTCAGCCTCACTAGAAAGAAGAGACAAGAGTAACCCACAGCTGTGTGAAATTCAGTTGCACAGGCTTTGCCCAGACTCATAACCTTCCTTTTGTCTATAACATACCAGTACTGGTGAGGCTGGACTGACACTGCCTCCTGCCAACATGAGTCTACACATAGGAAAAATGGTGCATATTGCACGTACTGTGTGCGCCTCCGCTTCTGGACATCAAATCTTTTATTTTGTCAACTGTTTTAATAGATCCTGTCCCCCAGGGAATCTCTATCCTGCTGAAACGGTCAGCCCATTTTCTTTATAAGCTGAAAATGTGTCACATCTGTCTCAAACACTAAGAGGGATGACATTTAATCTTATTACAGTCTCTTGATGAGGATAACCTTCTCAGAAAGATGAAATGGCACATGAAGAGGAAATAACATAGCTCTCTTCTCTTTGCAGTTATTTGTATCTTTTAGTGAATTAGTCAGTCTTTTGACAAATATTTTTGCATGTAGATGGAATTGTGAGAGCGGAATTTATGTCAGTCTATAAATAATAGTAAAAGCACTAGGACATTTTTTCTTGAATTTTTGCCAGTGTTTTCCCTTTGCACTGAATGTGTTACTCACTTTTGGTAGTGACATCTTTTTCACTCTATGCAGATTTCAGTGACTATTGTTTTCATGAAACCTTAGTTTCATAATACATTTTTTCAATGATCTGATAAATTTCATCACTTTAGTTATTTGACATTTTTCTAACATTTTTCTACTATGTTTCCTGAAGGGAAGACCCTACGACATATCAAAAAAAAAGGACTCCTCTCCCTAAGCAAAGTGAAGAAAGATCTTTTAAAATGGCAAACTGACTAAAAATCCAATTTTTTGTCTCCCTGTGCTGTTTGTGAGAAGGAAAGAAAGGCTGGGGTAGGGGAAGAGATGTTCTAAAGGTTTATTTTAGTTCTCACTAGCCTCTTTTAATTCTGTTAATTTGGGTTTTTTTAATTCAGTTTAATGTTTTGGGCCTATTTTGCCCTTCAAATGTTTTCTTCTAATCCTTGTCTCACACCATGAGTCTTCTTTCCCCCTCCTTTGCTTAACTATAGCCAAAAAGAATGAATAAATGATTTTCATGGGTGCACTGGCATTTGACCAGCATCAGTCCATCACAGTTGCTCATGCACAAATATTTAAAATTTTCAAATTAAAATAAAATTATTTACCCAAAGAAAATATTGTATAAGATATAGAATAAAACACTTCAATTTTATGAACTTGTGTTTTCTTAAAAATTAATTTAGGAGCTTATATATTTTCTGAAGTTAACAAAACTTATCTTAAAAGGACCTTTTTCCCACTAAAAGTAACTTTGAAATTTACTCTAGATATTTAAATGTTTTTAAATATTATATGCTTTTCCCCTTTTTAATTAGCAGAGCTTATACAAACTAATAATGAATGTATATTCTATTTTTTCTTAAAGTCAGTATCTAATTTAGACATCAGTTAATATTCAGTTGTAGTGGGTTGACCCTGGCTGGATGTCAGGCACTCACCAAAACTGCTCTATCACTCCCCTCTGTAAGTGAATGGGAGAGAGAAAATACAGTGAAGGACTCATGGGTTGAGATAAGGACAAGGAGAGATCTCTCACTGATTGCCATCATGGTCAAAACAGACTCAGCTTTGAAATATTAATCTAATTTATTACTAACAAAATCAAAGCAAGACAATGAGAAGTAAGATAAGTCTTAAAAAACACCTTCCTCCCAACCCTCCCTCCTTCCCAAGCTCTACCTCCTCCCCCCGAGTGCTGCAGGGAGACAGGGAGTGGGCTTTATGGTCTATTCATTACAAATTTCTGCCTCTGCTCAGGGAGAGGAGTCCTTCCTCTGCTCCACTGTGGGTTCCCTCTCATGAGAGACAGATCTCCATTAACTTCTCCAATGTGAGTCCATCCCACGGGCAACAGTTCTCCATGAACTGCTCCAATGTGGGTCACTCTTCTCTGGAGTGCAGTCCTTCGAAGCACAAGCCTGCTCCATTGTGGGTTCCCCACACAAGTCCTACCAGTAAACCTGTGCCAGGGCTCGCCTCTCCAGTGATCCTTGCCAGGAACCTGCTCCAGCAGAGGTTACCTATGGTGCGCAGCCTCCTCTCAGGCATCTGCCTGCTCCATGAGCCTCCTCCACAGGCTGAAGGAGGATCTCTGCATCCTCATGGAACTTCATGGGCTGCAGGGGCACAGTTGCTTTACCATTATCTTAACCATGGGCTGCAGGGGTATCTCAGATCTTGCACCTGGATCACCTCCTGCCCCTCCTTCTCCACTGACCTTGGTGTCTGTAGTGTGGTTCCTCTCGCATATTGTCACTCTGCTCTTCTCTGGCCACAATTACTTATGTCAAATAGCATTTTCATTCCTTCTTACATATATTATACAGAGATATTCCTATTGTTCCTGATTGGGTCAGCCTTGGCCAGCAGCAGGTCTGTCTTGGAGCTGACAGGCATTGGCTCTGGCCAGACACAGGGGAACAAACTTCTAGCAGCTTCCCACAGAAGCCACCCTGTAGCCCAGCCCTGCCACTACCAAAACCACACAAACCTCATAAGTCAGTATAAATTAGATATTAATAGCATAGCTGATTTTCAAATTTCACATTTGTGTAGGCTGAGTAACAGTTGCTTAGGGTGCAAAAATACATAGCCTGAAATATCCTCATGCAAATGTCTCAAAGCTTTGCAAGTCACAGACAAAATGTTAAGATAAGAAGATGATAAAATACCCTGCTAATTTTAACATTTTTCTTTATTCCCTCATAGATATATTTTAATCACTACAAAGATCTCTGTGCTTTGGAAATAAGAAGATGGAGCACAATTCATGAGATAGCTCTTAAAATTTTAGAAATCATTCTGTGGAAGTTTCTATTTCTCTATTAACAAAGGAAGACCAGAGAACAATGTTTTCTAGACTTTTATCAGAGACAATCCTGGCGGAAAAGGTAAGATTACACTAGATTATGTCTTCTAATTGACTAGCAGTAAATAAAAAGTCCAAACCTAGTATATTGGATGCCCTGCATGTCAAAAAGAAAGGTGTATATATGTCTATGTATATGCATATATATAGTTATTGTTATTGTTGTCATCATTTAAACAGGGAAGTTTGTGATTTTATTTGGTGTGTCTGAGTGAATATAACCAACAAATATGTTAACATGTTCTGATTTGCAATAGAAGTGAATCTATAGAGAGAAATGGCTGTTCCCTAAGGTCAACTGTACAACTTTAGAGGATTCCGTTATGAGTTCTAATCTGATCACATGAACTGGACCATACTTAATCTGAACCAAAACTCTAATGCAGTTACTTGCAGTAACACCAGATGACAGCTTCATGTCTGCTACTGATCTCCTGGGTGACCTTATCTGAATCATTTTATATCCTGATACTTCCTTTTTTCTCTCTAAAAGAGGGTTAAGAGTGCAAGTAAGTAGAGTATTACCAGCATTACAAGATCTCTGATAGAGTGGAATTTAGAGTGGAATGGTAGTAATATCCATGTGTAGGAGAAAAAAAGGCCAGCTGGCAACAGGTTTTTCCTCATTTCCAGTTTACTTTTTCAGTGGTCAGGCAGGTGGAAGTATATTAGCGATAAATCTGGCAAGTCTAGCAGTCGTGGAAAACTGTTTAATGTGGGAGAAGAGTGTCTTAGTCATTGTCTCTATCCTTATTATTCATCCTTATGAGAATAAGTCAAAGGTTTTAATTAATGAAAATTTAAGACAGAAATTTAATAAATTGACAGATGAAGGAATACAGACTTTATCAGGAAAGAATTCTGCTTAGATCTCTCAACCAGGCAATTGAATCATCTTTCCTCTACTTGAGAAAGAAGGATCTTATTGCCTATTATAACCTTATTCAAAATAGAGGGAAAACTCATGGCTCTGCTCCATGGTAATAAGGGTTACAGATTCCTGGGCTTTGTAAAATCAATCTTTTTGTTCTCAAACGTGTTGGCTCCGATGCAGTGCTACCATAGAGCTCAGGCATCATAACAGAGGGAACAAGGAAGAGCTCAATGCCAGTGAGTAACTCTTTCTGCTGATACCACTTTTTGGTGGCATACAGCCAGGCATGAGTGATCCATTGCAACGGCAAGAAGCATGTAAAGGCCACGTACCTTCTATGACTCACAGTTTAAATTAGGTAATAGCCAAGTTAACCACAGCGGCCTCCTGTTTAGAGAAGACATCAGCTCTGATTCTGAGACAGTTTTTGCCTTTTTTGGAGCTGTGCCTGTGCATTTGTATGTGATTCCTGCTGCTCTGTTCCTCCTGAACATTGCTGCAGAGTAGTATGGATAATCTGCATTCAGTTCTGTTTGACTTCAAAATCATGGTAACATCCATGGTTTGGTATCACAGAATGAAAAACGCTGATTTTCAGTTGTTTTGACATTCCATATGTTTATGGGAAATATGTAAGCCTGACAATTTCCTTTTCCTTATGCTTGCAAAAGAAAGCCAGACAAAAGCCACTTGAGATAAATTTCAGGATTTTTTTTTACTGAGGAAATGGGCTGTGCTCTTTGGAAGCATAATCTTTCACCAGAAACTCCTTCCTGAATCTGCAAACAATTATTTTTTCAGATTTCACATGCATCTAGAGAAACTGAAGAAATTTTATTGAATTGATAGCTTTTTATGTTGAGTGACAAGAGAATCCTTGCAGAATAATTTGCTGTGCAGTCAAAGAATGTCAAGTGGTTGACCTTTTTTGAGTCTACACCCGTTTACAAAATGTACACAAAACCCCTGAGAGTTTTTGCCAGGGGTTGCAGAGAATTTGCCTGGTAAGCCTGCTTTGCACATATTAATTTTGGATATTTAGGAAATCCTATTAAAAGCCTTAAAAACACTGAATTCAAAGCTTTTTAACTGTTCACTTGCCTCTAGGGGAAAGTATTTGCACCAATTCACAGGACAAAAAAACAAAAGACACTATAATTAAAGAACAAGAACACAGAAACATTTCATATTTTTTGCATAGGGTAATTAGCTATTTTCCTAGATCTGAAGCTTATCAGTGAATGTTTCTGACAATGTAAACATCCTGCAGGATATATAATGATTAACTTGAAATACAGGCTAATTATAGTTAAAAAGAAAATTATTCTGTAATTATCTTTGTAATCATATTACAAAATGCCTGCATATAGTCTAATCAACAAAAATAATAACAGATATTTTTAAATGCTGTTTCTGAACATCTGTGTCTATATTTCTAAGCAGGTAATGTAGTATATATATATAAATATATATATGTTTGCTAATAAATAAACAAACAGTGTGGAAAAACCATAAAACATGAATTGAAACTCTGTCAGCTGCTTATATAATAACACTCTTAGGAGAGTAAAAGTTTTAAACAAAAAGGAAATTCAGATCATTGTGCTTCTTTTTCTGTATCTGGTAGATGATTAAATATATACCCTTTAGTGAAATTATCTTCTGTACATATTCAACCCAACAAATGCAAATCTTTGCTTCAACAGGATCAGAAATTCTTACACAGGATTTTTAAATGTTTTTTTGTAAGTTAATTTCAAATTTGATAGGGAAAATTTGTCCTGCTTTTGATCCCATGACTGAGTTATAAGATATCAAAGTGTTTAATTTTTTATATTATAATTAAACATAAAAATTCCTTTAGAAATTATTAATGTATAATTCCATATTACCTGGTCAGCCCAAGAGGTATTACTATACCTAATTTCTTTCTTTAGTTGCAAATAACAGAGAAAACAAGGTTAAAATTATCAAACAATTGTGGGCAGCCAACTTGAAATGATTTTGATGTGCTAATAAAACTATATATAATTATTTCTAAACATTTCAATTTTCCACTATTTTTCAGTCCCAGCCTCCAAACTGACCATGCAGCACATGATAAGAGCCTGATATCCATCTGAGCATTTGAATTCTCTTAAGCCACCAAAGCAAATCTTCCCCTTTGCTATTCTTTCTGTTCATTTGGCCATTTTGCAGCAGTCTCAGGAATCATCAACTGGATCCCTCTTGACTACCCTGACTCAGAAGATATTCCATAAGAGGGACACTGCTGTGCTTCAGCTGCAGAAGTTTCCAGTTCCTGGGATAAGATCCCATCAAGTGTGGAGTAATACTCCTGAACCAGGCAAAGAATATATGTTGTGTCAATAGCCCCAAATATCTGCCAAGCCCAATTATGTTTCACATTATATGCACTGCCTGTACTGGCAGCAGCAATGAGCCCTCCAGTAAGACAAGCAGTGCAATCTAGAGAGATGATCAGTGTTTATATTGAGGTGGTAGGAACAAGTTTTCTGTGTTGAACACATTTTGATTCTTGGAATTTGCTTATTTCCAAGCAAACTGCTAATTCACTTGTCAAACCTGAAATTGTAAGTACTTTTTATTATCTCCTGGTAGTCCCCTACAATATTTGCTACTGCAAATACAACTTCCTCAGTAAGTGAGACAGAAATCATACTTTGAAATAATTCCTTCCCTATGACACTATAATTCCTTTTTGAACACTATTTTGATCTGTGAAGAAATTAACTTTTGGGGAGTGGGAATGGGGAGGGAGTTAATATTTTTTTTAAAAAAGGTAAAATTGTATCTTACTTAGATTTAGTCATGTGAAAATTGAACATCTGTCTAAAGATGTATATGTTTCATAAAGACAAATTATTCCCTCAGATTTCTTATTGAAATAACTATAGGGACAACCTACACATCTGGTGTAGACTAGAAACATTATATGGATCAATTTTTAAGAAAAAATTCCAGTCCATGTAATCCTATTAGCTATTAAAAATGGTTAGAAATGCGCCAAGTAAAGAATTAATTATTAATCATAAGCCTTGATTCAAGTGTCTCCAATTATAGAATATTTGGTTTTTTTACACTCATATATTCTTAATTATGAAAAAACAGTACTACAAAATACTACTATATAGTATACTAATGTGAACTTTTAGATGCTCAAATACATATGTCAGTTGCTTTTTAACTCCAATTTTTAAAAAAATGTGCCAAAGACATTTGCTTGCTTTGGGGAGGACCTTGCTTTTTTCCCCCTCTAGCCCATTAATGTGTAATATTTAGTTCAACAAAGAGTTAACATTTCATCAAAGATGACAGGATTTTTGCATCCTCACAAACAATTGTCTGACTTATAAAGTTATTAGATAATTTTCATTTGTAGAACCAAAAATGCTACTGTCGATACATAATAGCTGCTTTATAAGACATATCAAAAAATAGGCAATCAGCTTAATCAAAGTTTTTTTCACCTCCACAGACTCCTTCCCGGCTCCTGAAACATGCTTTAAAAATGAAGTGTTCTGATCTATTTTTTCAGATAGGTTGTCCCACATTTCAAAAAACAGAGAAATCATGTTAACATGGACTACATCTCCAGCTGTGCTAAAAAGCACTTTGAAGACACATCACTAAGAAGTCAAGCCAGTATGAAAGAGGCAGTCCACCAAAGGTGCTTTAGTCACTTGAAAAAAAAAAAAAAAAAAAAGTGATCCATCTTCAATATTCTCACATAGGAGGCAGGACTAATGCACAATAAGAACAGCCATCAGCATGCACAAGGTCAGAAGCTGACATTAATGCATATATTGCCAAGTTAACCATAGATTCAGACTCCAGATCTATTCCTTCAGACTTCAAATGGAGACTACATTTTATTAATACATACTAACATGAATTTTCCTACACTGTAATAGTTGTATAAAATGCTCAGCCCTTTATCTTAGACTGAATGCATACATAGGAACTGGCTGTGGGAAAATTCTTATGGAAAAATACACATTAAATACATAAACTTAAGCCTAATATAGCCAGATGCATTCTCTCTCTTCACCTTCATATGGGATGCCTGAGATTATTCTTGTGAAAGGCATTTCCAATAAATCACAGTTGATTGTTTACATCTTGTCTAAATATTGCATGTTTTTGACATGAGATTTGTTTTCTGTTTTCACAAGCAGAAACAATAGTACAATACACAGCCATGCTGAATTGGCAATGGGATACTTGCCAAGTAATTTAGTCACATCAATCCATAGGGACTGAAAGTTAAAAATAAAAAAAGAACAATTATTCATTGCTTGTTTATGTGGAAACAAACAAAACCCCCACAATTCTATAAGATATAAATCATAGCAGATATAGGAAGAAATTAGTATGCTCAGTTAGGAATTCCCTTCTGGCATTTAGCTAGCATGGCTGACTATAAACAAACTCAAGCTTTTCCAGCTTACCAGGACCCTTCAGCCAAATTCAATGTATTAATTGGTTATCTGAAAATGTTTTTTATATGTGCTTCTTAGATATTCTGCCTACTGACCACCTTCCATAGAGGAATGTTTCTTAAAATCCACTGTGCTTTTTTTTCCATTTAAAGAAATGTGCTTTACCTAAAAGAAATTTCTTTTTTTTTTGGTACCATAGAATACAACAGATCACCTAATTCAATAAAATAGTAATCTTCTCTAAGAAAAATATTTCTGCCTTTCCAATCAGAAACTTGTGTTGGCATCTAAAATAAATTGTGTTCATATTTTTAGAAAAAAAACTGTTTCTGTTGACTAAACCTTGGAAGTTATGTTAGGACCTGTTCACTCTTTGAAGAAAGATACAACTAAATGGAAGACAGTAATGATAAAATGTTTTAAATACTCACTTGAATTTTGTTTCTACAGCCACATCTACATGAGTGCACTAAATGCCTGGCACTGAAACCAGCTGGCATGGTGCAGCTTGTGCCTAGGCTGGCAATTTACCCTGCCACGCTTACATTCTCTCTGCATGCCACGTGGCACAGGCCCCAACACGGTACAGACCCTACTCATTTTACTCTTGCACCAGTATGACTCATCAGCATGTTGTGTAATACACCCCTCCTTCTCTGTCTCACATGGCATGTAAAGCACACCTAGGGGATTTAAAGGGGCGCAGTAACCACATTGTCAGGTGAGGAATTACTCTTGGAATTGTCCCTCTACCCTGCTTCTGTTATGCAGGGACAGCAGATACCAGATTATGGGTGTTCTCTTTCTTCTTCATCTCCTTCCCATAGTTTCACAATCTATATTTCCTGAGAGCAAAGACTGAAAACAAGATTTATGCCCACCAGAGCTCTCCCAGGGGCTAACTTTTTTATCCAACCTGATGGCAGTGGAATCATAGAATAGTAGTCTTGTGGCAAAAAGCCTTCTGGCCTGCATTAGAAGAAGCGTTTTCAGCAGATGAGGCAGCGATTCATCACATCCTGTGAGGGAGGAGGTGGTCCTTCCCCATGTTGAATTCACATTTAGTGTGCTGAGTCCAGGTCCAGGTTCTCCAACACAAGAGGGACATGAACATCCTAGAGCTGGTTGACTGAGGACTTAGAGATAGTCAAGACAAGAGAGCTGGAAGCATTCAGCCTGGAGAGAAGGTGACTCAGTCTGCAAAAACACTTGATGAAGAGCAGCAAAGAAGTTAAAGCCAAACTCTTCTGACAGGTGACAGGACAAGAGTCAAGGGAGACAAACTGAAATAGATGAAATTGCATTTCAACATAAGAACACTTTTACCACAAGGATGGTCAAAGACTGAATGATGTACCTTGAGATATTGTGGAGTCTCTGTCCCTTGAAACCCAACAGGGCAGGGTCTTGAGCCACCTGCAGTATTTTACCCTGCTCTGGGAAGAGGGGATTAGACTGCATGATTTGCAGATGTCCTTTCCCACCTACAGTAATTCTATGATTCTGTGATTCTGCAGTTTCGAGCAGTCCATGATGTCTCCCTCTGCAGCCAGATATTCAAAAAGAATTTCTGAGGGTTGGCAAGTCTGAGGTGGTTCCAAAGGGGAAATCTGAAATCTCCAAACCAGATGTTAAGCAATGAGGGATTAAATAGCAGAGCTAAACATAAAAGCAATTATGCTGATCTGTGCCAGCATGTTAAAAGTGAACCCTAACATGTAATTTTTACTTAAAAAAATAAAAATATCTTTCTCTGCAGTAGTTTTGGAGGGCTTTTTTCTCTGCCTGTTGTTTTGCTATTGATAAACTGATAAACCTAGCCAAAGCAAATCTGCATCCCTAGCACACTTGGCCAATACCCTTGCAGGCTAAAGTGAGGGTGACCAAGAAATAGGAGCACAGCAAATAGGCATGCACAAATGCAGTAGTTTGTACAACAGTTTGTGTAGAGGGGCATATGGAAGGGATCCAGCAGCAAATGAGGACAGCACAGGACTGCTCAACATGCTGTGATGTGCCACAGGGCACAAAACACAAGCTTCAACAACAGCTACCATCCCAGCACATTGGAGACTTCCACTCAAAGCCTGAGCTCCAGGGCACCCAGAGGTCTTCCACTGAATCAAGTGAAAATGGTCCACATGCCTGCATCTGTGTTCTGGCTGAAAAGCTGGGCTGCCTAGCAAAAAACAAACAAACAAACCGAAACAACAACAACAACAAAGAAAACAACAACAAAAATCCAAACAAACAAAGAACCCACAAACAAAAAAACACTTCTGGAGGAGATGGACAGACTGCAGCACCAGGAGAAATGAAAATGAAGTTGGCGAGATTCTTACAGAGCCCCTGAAGAGACATGAACTCAAGTTCCAAGCTGCACAGGAGGAGGAACAGCCATTAGATGTTCTAGAACACCAAATCATCTGCATAGAACTGCAGACTGAACGGAAGACTTGGAGACATACATTCATCTGGAGTGGAGAAGCTGGAGACCAGGAAGGGTATTTCACCAAGTTTGAAATTATTCTAGAGACTGATATTTGAACAACTGAAGCCTATCTCTGTGTTTGCTGGGAGTCTATTGGTTCAGGAGCCCTAGACACACTGGTTTGTTCTCTGCCAGACACAAAAAGTGTTTAGCTTATTCATTTTTTTCGTACTTCATCCTAGATATTGAAAATATAGGTGCAAATTAATTTTTAAAAAGAAACAGAATGCAGACTACGATGGCTCCTAAACCGGATCATGTAATCTGTAGATTACAAATGTGTTTTGTCAAAGACAGAAGTTAATCTGATTCCATGTTCATGAGTGGAAGCAGGACTTAGTCAAAAAAGAAAGGAGAAAAGGAATGAAAACTAATGGTTTAGTCTTTGAAGTATCTCCTACTCTTTGTTTCAAAGTCTATATTACTAATTTTTCTACTTCTGGATCTTATGATTTCTATCCTAACATTTCATCTGTTCATTGTAATAAAGATATTGTATCACTGTTTTCAGATTCCTTAGAAATAGTAAGATTTTTTAATCATTTTTTTAAATTCTGCTTCTGGTTGAGGTATCTATAACAGTAAGATATAGCACATTAACTGGATTTGTTGGTGGTAGATATTATGGATAATATCTTTATTTACAACTGTCAAAAAAAAATCCTCAAAGTATCCTAAATTCAGTTGTAGATGTTGCTAGTGACTGATATTTACTGCCTGCTGCTGCTGAACAGTTACACAAAATTGCTATAAGATTGGGATTAATATCTAAATTCTTTAGACAACTACTGTTGAAGGTCTTAAAAGTTAAAAAGACATTATTTTATCTTGTAGACAGTTCAGTGTAAGGCTTTGTAGCAAGCACACAGTCATTTTGCAAACTGCAGAATATGAAACAGTTTTTTGGGTGCAAAAAGCATGCATACCTCCAGAAAAGGAACTACATTTATAGCTTTTGAAAAAGTTTATGACTAATATTAATATGCCTTTGGAATTATTATGCAAGAAAAAGAAAAAAAAACAAAAGCAAAGGTTAATTACAACAAAATTGTTTTCTAAGGAACAAAAATATACATCCATGAGAATCTTAGCATAACTGAAGCATCTCAAGTTCATAGCAATGAATGTTACAGTCTAGTCTGTGACTTTTAATAAAGTATGACATAAATTATTATTATTCCATATTTCTATTATCACTAAAGGACTAATTTTTTATGTGTTTTTCATACACTAAAATAGATATGTTAAATACCTCTCTTCAAATAAGAATAATACAATTCTGGAAATGATTGTCTCTATTAATACTAGATAGCAGCTAGCATAAAGGCTTTAAGTCACAAGAGAATCTTATTGTAAAAGTAAATATTGAAAAAATACTATATTTTTATAAATAGTACTTTGAAAAAGCAAAATATTTTCTATTTTTTATGTCATAATTGAATCTTATTTCAAAGTTTCCCTTTGAACCATTGTTCAAATGCAATTTGATATGTTATTTTTACTTCTGTTTACTTCTTTTTTAGAAAATAAGGAATTGTTCATGCATTTTCCATTTGTTTTGCAAGCCTCAAGAATTTGGCAGTGTGTGAAACAGGAAGATAAGTGACAGAACTTGAGATACAAGAACCTAATGTACCACAGAACTGAAAGAAGGCAATAATGGTAAAGACAGGGGAAAACAAATGGATACAGGGAAGAAAAAGTGCAAGAAGAAAATGTAATTTCTGATGTAATTAGTATTATACTTCTACTTAATTAAAAATAACTGATTATTTTACTTTTAGAAGTAAATTAAAATTTAAGGATGAAACTTAAAAGGTTTGTCTATTTTAAAGGATAGGGACATGTAAAAGTTGAGTTAAAAATAAAAGGTTTTCCAGAGTCTAAAACTTCTAAATGAGCCTGCTCAGAAATTTGGGTGAGCTTGCATTTATGATTAATCACAATCAGAAAGGTTGTGGTACCCCTCAAAGCACTATACATATTTTTAGTTTGTTTTAAATGCTGAGGTTTTAAACTGTGATAATCTGAATAGCAAAAAGCATACTTTTGAAAATTCATGAAGTGAAAAGATAAAAAGAGGGAAACAGCTCCAGTAACATATTAAGTGATACTGTTTTGATATTCCCTGACACCTTATAACTGTGACGTGCTAAAAGTGGTCCTTTGCAAGCTGACCCATGCTGCTCTTCCATATCTACTGCATTAGATGTGTCATACAGACACAAAACTGGTGTAGGGATCTCTTTCTAAATTATTGTGCTCCTAGTGCTGGATGTATCTACAAACACTTTCAGCCTTATTGTTGTCTAAGGCACCAAGAACAGTTAGAATTTCTTTCACTCAGGCTATTTTGTATCTCAGTGCCAGACCATTAATATTATCAGGTATATCACTAGAAGCCCTATAGAATTTTCCAGTCTTTCAAATGCTGCAGGATTTCCATCTGTCCAATGGACTTCTCTATTTACATTCTTTGATAAATAAAGGACTCCAGTCTATTTGCTTTAACAAAGGCCAGGAATCATTTGCTGTGCAATTGTTAGACTCAACTGAAGTGTAACTAAAGCTTCTCCTCAATGATCTCTCACCACATGTTCTCTGTGTATCATTCTCTGTATTATTTACTATTTTATAGCTTTAACTTAGGCATTTCTTACATCCAGATGGTTTCTTATCCTGGTATTAAGTACCTTTGTAAGAGACTAAACTTGGGCTTCAACTTCTAAGGTGTATTAAATAGTTTTCTTTTTGCTGGATG
Organism: Vidua macroura; assembly: GCF_024509145.1. NCBI lineage: Eukaryota > Metazoa > Chordata > Aves > Passeriformes > Viduidae > Vidua > Vidua macroura. The sequence continues at coordinate 45,370,614 of NC_071572.1, read as the reverse complement.
CTTTGGCATACACATACTTCAGGCTGATATTTCAAAACATCTGTCATCGTATCTTGAATTTTCTCAAGCAGGTGGGATTTCATATATATGAGTGACAACATAAAACTAGCATTTTCTGAAACAAAATATATGGAAATATTAAAAATAAATATAAAAAAAAGTATCTGCATTTGAAAAAAAAACCCCTATTTTTTAAGTGAGAATAGGAAATGTGTAACTGGATGTAGTTTGCTTTATATTAATTTGGTTTATTTCCTCATCTTTCTAGCAAAACACAGCAGAATGTTACTAGAGTTTGCTATTTATCTGCAAGTGTTTGCTGACAAAATAATTACTGTTTGAAACCTGTTGCACACTCAGAATAAATAAAAGGATTCACAGAAGAGCAGGTCCATTAACTAAATATCTATGTGAAAGCATCTTATTTTCATATACATATAGCGATCCCAAAATAATTATTGATCACAGTTTCTCAATAGTCTGGTTTGAAGATAATTTCCCCCTAATAATTTCACTTCAGCCATGAACTTAATGAACAGTAAGAGAATGTTAGATAAAGTAATTTTTAAAATGTGCTATAAAACACCCTTTACAAAAAGTTTATAAAAAAGGTGACCATAAAACATATACTTAATTTGTAGACTCTTTGATGGAATTAGAAAAGGGACAGAATATTTAGGATAGTGATTAAATATAGTTTTTCGATGATCGCATCTTCAAAAAATGGGAAAAAATTCAAGTCCACTATTGCTCAGGATTTGGCTCTGGATTTGGCTCACAGGATTTTTCTTCATGGCAGACAATCTCGCTGGTTTATATTTATGACCAAATCAGTGTTGATAGCTTACCAAAGTTTTAGCTACTATTGAACAGTGCCTGCACAGGTTAAGGTCTCCCTGTGCCCCCAAAAAGTGAATTGTGGGTTGGCAATAAGATGGGTAGGAACAGAGCTGAGCCAGCTGACCCCAACCAACCAAAAAGATATCTCATAGCACATCATGCCCAGCAATAAACTGGGGGGAGTAATCAGGCAACTGTGTGGGGACTTACCTGTCAGCTCGAGTCAGCCATCACAATGAAGATTTAGGCAAAATATAAATTTCACCAATACTCATATATAGACACCTTTGATAGAAAGGTGTGAGACTCAGTTATGCTGAAACAAGGCTCTGCCTACATCCATGGTGTGCAGTACTCATATTTGACCTGAACTGAGTTGCTCTATTCTCTGAAGACTTCACAATTTTATTGGTAATGATGTCTCCTCTATTATTTTTGTACGTTTTCTTAGAAGTGTCATATTGAAATATGCTCCCTTTCCTGCATTGCCTTTTATACAGCTGTGTTGCCTAGGGGCCCTTGTCACAGTCTAAGTCTCCCTTGAGCTGTATAAACACTGAACAAAAAGGTGAACTTATCCCACAGACATTTCACAAGGTAAATATAAAAGAAGAAACTGCAGTCTGATATAAGAAGTCTTATTCAGAATACAAAGAAGAAGTGAGAAGGCATTAGTCATGATGTTAGGTATTTGCTATGGTGAATAAGTTCAGTTTTTAGCACTTAGCAGTATAAATGTTAAGAACACATCCACAAGATCAGGATAGTTCTTTTCAGTCATTTGTGGAAATGGGAAAAAGAACAAGAAGGATAAAAGAGGTAAGAGATTCAGTTATCTAGTACAAGTCATAAGGGCCCTATTGTAGCATACTTATTTATAAGTGCAGAAAATTTGAATCAATGACTGTGACTGTCTCACTCATTTGGACCTTTTTGAAACAAGAAGTCATCTTAGAGAGAGGGACTAGGATGAAGAGGCCAATGGCTACAAACTGCCTGTGCCCCACTCTCATCAAGAGCTTTAAAATTCCTTTCAGAATACTGAAGTTCAAAAGAAATGTAATTAATTTTCTATCTCAAATAATGGCTAAAATACTTATAGAAAATATTAAATTTATTAAAGTATGCCTAAAAAATATCAGGCACGTCAGGTACTGTACAAACAATACAATCCCAGTTGTGTGCATGTGCGACACATAAGAAGGATGTAATTGTTTGATTTTTCTTTAACTCCATTATAGTTTTATTCTTTTATGTGCATGAGCTTTAAAAATAGTCTGCTTTTCTGATATAATATTTTTTTCATGCTTATGAGCTAAACATGAGAAATCTACAATTGCAAATGTCAAGAGGCAAATGCAAATGAAATACCTAAACTGGGAAATATGGAATATGTTATTAATTAAACAAGTATCACTGTCATATTCTTCACAATTGCCAGACAATTTCACAATGGAATAAATACATAATGTCAGGTTTATAAATGAAAGGGGACCTTTATTATCTAACACTTCTGCCAGGATATGTCACATCAAAATCATCTACATCACACTCGCTAAATGTGTTGTGAAGGGATGAAAAGTAAGAGGCAACAAATTTGAGCTTCAGTCTTATCTGTGGATTTGAACCTTATGTTAATATTTTTCACAGAGTATGACTTTGTAAAAGATCAATTAAAAAGTCAAATATCACTTGAAATTACATCTTTTTACTTTTGAAGCTGGTAAGGCTTTAAGTTCTACAAATAAATTGCAAAGCATTATGAAGTTACATATAAAAACTTATATAGGTGCTCTTTAAATCAGAATCACAGCAGCAGACTAAAAAAAAATTTATATTTGAAAAAATAAAAATAATGAAAGGAGGTGGAGTCCGTATTATGAACAGAAAATTCAAAGGAAGATAATAAAATCCAATTTAATGCCTATCTGCTATTTATATTAAAAAACCAAAAAAACTTCAATGTGTGAATTGACTATTTCCTCTTACATCAAAATTGTACTCTTATTACATGATATAACCTTTTTGCCCCAGCAGGTGAAAGTTAAGCACACAAACAGATGTATATCAACTGCTCAGTGTGCTTGTGTGTTGTGTAGTGTTTGCTAAAGTATTTTTCATGAGTTTCCACTTAATTAGAATTGTGTACAGTCAATTTATAAATCTATTAATTAAATGAATTATGATTTAGCAATTTATATTTTTTTACTTGAATAGAACAATAACATTAAGTTCAAATTATAAAAATAAGTCCCTTTTTTTTACTACTAGGTAAAATACCATCTGAGAAAAAATACTTTTCAGATACTATTGCTATTGACATGCTTTCATGTGCAAACAAACACACACAAATTCACACATAGATATCTGTGCTGTGTGTATTGTAATTGCACTTGAATGCAATATAAGGAGATTCATTACAATACATTTGTTTGTTTGTTTGCAAGCTCTTATCCTAAAAGATACCTTGAAAAGTTTTAGAAAACCTCACTGGCATAAAACTTTTCTCAGTACACATAATTTAGAAGACCTTTTCCACAGAGCATAAGTTTAACCATAGAAGTCTATCTTCACATTACATTGTGCAAATAATGGATATTAAGTTAGGTAATTCAAAGAAGCATGAATTTTCAACTTTGTTATTTCAAATATGGGAGTACACAAAGCAATTAGAAATAATGAAAAATTAGAAGAGCAATTAAACTTTTACACTTTTTTTTCCAAGTGGATTTTAACTCTGAAAGTGAAATCATACAAAACAGATGATGCTGCATTTTTAAGGTGGTGAATGTATCTAGAAGAGGCAATGCACTCCAGTTTTTTTTTTTCCCCATTACCACAGTGACTGAGAAATTGTTGGAAGCTAATATAATGTGTCACATCCCTCTCATCTAGCATTGACAGCATGAGCTTGTGGCAGATGGATTACAGCACATGCCTGTTGTGAATGCTCCTAATGTTCTCAGTTCTCCCAGGCAGCTGAGACCTGAAATAGAAGTGATCTGTTTCCTATTATTATTAATAAATGAGGCAGATTAGTAGAGGTTATACAAGTCTGGGAGTATTATAAAAAGTGAATATACCCAATGAATTTGCGTATTTTGGAGTATAAAACATAATATAATATTTGAAAACTATTAATTAATGCTAGTAATGGGGAAATAATATCATGGGACAAAGATATTATGGCTATGACAGACAAACTGATTTGTCACATTGAAACTTTAAAGACTTTAAATGGGTTTTTTGAAAAAAAATTCTTTTGCTATAGTAGAGAAAAAATTCTTTTGCTATAGTAGAGAACAAATGGTTGGGATAGTAAAACCCATTACAGTGTAAAGTCACAATATCTTTCTTTGTTTTTTTTTTTCAGCTTTCTGTTTACTTAGAAGGAAATTAATTTCTTACACTGGTGTGTTTTTTGATGAATTGTTTCTGCAGTATGAATAATTGGATAATTCAATCCATAATAGATTCACAAGTAGGGCCACAGGCTAAAATTCTCAGCATCTAAGTATTTTTAATGTGACAAGATATGGAAGATTTAAAAATAATAAAAATAGAAAAACCTTGCAAACCTCAGTCCTTTTCCTGTTGAATTGCTAATGAAGTGTGGTTGTTGTACTTGTTAAATTCTTCAAAAATCAGACTATGAGAAAGAGGACAATGAAAGTGCTTTTGAAGTACCAGTGAAATATGACTTAGGTAATGTAGTAGCTAGTGTACAGAGATAGGATGGACATGTGTCTTGAATCAAGTGAAGTTGAGTATAAAAATTAAGATTTTCATCCTATGGATAGAAAAGAAAGACCTGCATTTCAAGTTACTTTTTAACATTTGCATTGTTTGTGCTTTCTTCCCTCTAAGTTTTCATTACCTTCAAATACAGCATTAATTTACCACAAAATGCTGTCATTTTGTTGAAATGAAATTTACTTATCAGTAGTTTTAATACACTATAATTTAATTTCCTTGGTGTTTTAATCCCTTGGTATAGTTTTACACATATCCAAATGTAGGTAACTATAAATTGGGACTCAGGTTTCTATTCTATTTGGACAAAGAAAATGGAATTTCTGCTGCTTAGAAGCATGTTGAAAATCCATTTTTCAAATGTGAAGGTGTTAAGGAATCTTGGATTTGTAGCTAGAACATTTAATCTGTTTCAAACACAAGCTCCTGAAGGACATGGGATATCTCTGTGCTGTCCATGTCCAGTTTTTACACAACTTCCAAACACTGATCATTGCTTAAGGTTTCTTCACTATAAGCGTTTCTCAGATCATGAAAATCAATTTTATTGAAGTTCTATCAAAAATATCAAAATGAGTTCAAGAATGAAAGCAAATCTCTACCACTGAATTCAATCTCTTTATTTTTATTATGCTTTACAATCATGTGTTTATACATCATGAGTTTTCCTATTTACCCCATGAATACTGATACTGACACAGAGCAGGAAGAACTCATTTTAGCTATCTGAAACCATCTAAAAAACCATTTTTTAAAATTTGAAGTACCTATCTTCAAAATCAAGATAGATGCTTTAAAAGTGTAGTCTGTTAAAAAGAAAGATGCTTGAGGCAACTATATTTTAAATTTAGACAACTCAGTTAAACCACAACACACTTCTCTTCATAGAAACATTATATTAGTGTATTTTTAAATTCATCTTTCAAAATAAATAGGTAAAATAAATTTTTCTAAAAAGATGACTAATAATATTTGAAAAGTTTGTCTCTAGTTGCTTTATTGAAACCTCCCTTCTACAAATGTTCACATCTTTGTGCCTTCTAATTAAAAGTTACATAATGTGGACATTGCTATGATGTTACATAAAGACAATAAGCATATATTTCATTGAATATTTTGATTTATGGATTAGCCCTTATGTAAAAATATCAGCATACATGAATGATTGTCATTAAAAAAGGTTTATTTCAGGTTTCTGGCAATCAAGCATGCATATTCAAGGTTTAATTCTGTCCTCTGAGATTTCTGTGTTGGAGTTGCAGCTCGGTATTTCACTACTGGCTTTCTTTCAAAAATTAATATAATACTTGTGAAAACTCTTAGAATCATAACACTGGAAAATTAATCTTTCCAACAACAGAGCAGGGGTATTGATGGACACAGTCTTCAACATGTGGTCTGTCACTTTATGATCTATTTACAAGTTCAAGGGCAGCTGTTATAAACTGCTGATAAACAAATGACACTATGTAGAGGAATGAAACTGCAAAAGTAATACCATTTTGTTTCATTAATAACGTCTGATTTTTTTAACTTCTCAAACATTCCTCCTAAAAGTATTAAACATAAACACAGAGATCAATAGTCTTATGTCTGTTTATGCAATGTAAAAATAAGTAAACAAGCAAGCAAACACGCAAAAATACTATAATCTTTGGTTACAAAATCGTGCTATTTTCTTATATCAAGGAAACGCTTTTGTGCCAAATATGCTAAATATTAATAAAATTGTGTTAAGGTTAAAAAAAGAAAAAGAATAATGTAACAAAAGTTTAGAAACCTGTTGTTTCTTTTTATTTTTGTTTACATTCTTCTCCATCTGGTGAACTAAAAAAAGAATAAGAAATATGAGACAGTAAATCACAGCCCCTTTAAGATCCTGTAATTGTAAAAAGTACAATACAGACATCTGGAATGTCCAGCATTTTCCTGGTCTTTTCTGTCATATTAAAATGAGAGAGGATATTTTGTTTGAGGATCAGTCCATATTCAGAACAAAAGATTATAAATAGAAAAGCTCTAAGTGTATTAAAATTCATTTTAAATTTAAAAATTTGAAAAGTCATTTTAATGATCAGGAGTTCACATTCCTTAAAAGCTGAGCCGTCTTTTAATTGCCATTATAATTTCACCATCATTAATAGAAAGGGATGTGGGAGTGGAACTGAAACCTTAGGTAAAAAAAGCTGAAGCAAACATGCTGCCAATGAAAAGAGGGAAAAAAAACCCAACCAAACAAAAAAACCCCAACCAACCAAACAAAACCAACAAAAAATGAAAAAAAAAAAAAAAAAAAAAAAAAAGCCAACCAACCAGAATTTGAAAGACAAAATAAAGGAATAAAATTTCCCAAACTGAGTCTGAGGACAGTTTAATTCAAATCAATGAGACATTTAAAAATCAGGAAAAAAAATCAAGGAATAAATTAATAAATTAGAGGCTGCACTTTCAATTGAACGCAAGAGCACCTGAAAGTCTTTGATGTCATTTCTGAAATAAATGATTGGATTTACTAACAGTGGCAGTCAAGTCACATGGGAATCACTCCATAAACACAAACACCCATCAAAGAATCTGCAGCATTATCCCTGAAATGGGTTTGATTATTTGGTGGCTTGTTCTGTAAATATTTTTGCAAATATTTGACCATTTAAGATACTGAACTTAGTGTCAGTAACATACTTTTGAATTTAAGGATGCCTGTGTTTCTTTCCTCATTTAAATGTCTGCTAATTGGCCACATTTCTTTCTTAAATTAAATTAAAAAGCTAAATTACACTTTCAGGGGCATGAACTCTACTGGCTAATTCTTCACACCTGCAAGCCAAGGGCCAGTATCTTCTGGAGGAAACAGGCCACATCCATGTTACAGTGGTGTGCTACAGGTCTAAGATGTAATTATAATATCTTATGGGTTTCTTTCACTGCAGAATGTCTGAAATAATAGTACTGAGCAAACACAAGTGTTGTTTTCATAGCAGAAAATTAAGCACATATACGACAAAGTTTGTTTAAGGGTGCCAGATGACTAGAAGAGCACTGGAGGATTGTGTAGATTTAAAGAATATGTAGAGTTCCAGTTATAAGAATAATACAGAATTGCTTTGGGTTTGTTTTGGTTTCGTTTGTTTGGTTGGTTTTTGGCTTTGGTTTTTTTTCCAAATAGAAACCTGTTCTTTAGCTTAAATATGTAGTCTGGGATTAATTTAGCACTCACAGAGTATGAAAAATAAGGTGGTCTGGGGAGGGGGACCTAACATCTTTGGTGGCACAAATAGATATTTGGATTTGAGTTCTTTGCCATAAGCATATCTTTCTTGCATTAGTTAGGAACTAAACCTTTCAATAAATAGATCCTAAATGTTAAAAAACATCAGGCAATATATGATCTAACTCAACCAGTCTCAGCCACTATTATATACAAAGACGTCTACTTTGAATATTGGCCAAAGAAGAACTCCTCTTATTTGATTTTCAATTTGTAATGAATTAAGTCTTCCTATAAACCGCTAAAATGTCCTTTTAAGTTTTCAGTGCAAAAAAATCTAGTACTGTGACCTTGGCTCTGCTCTAGTTATTTAATTAAATTTTCATATCACTAGAAAAAGTCTAGGTAAAGCACCAATTCTGTAGCTTCTTGTTAAAGCTCTCAGTCATGTGCTGAGAAACAGGTTCAGGTCTTCATCCAGCTAGTGCTCAGCTGGTCATAAACTGTAGAACAAGTTCAACAAGAATACATAGAGAGAGAGAAACCTGCCTAAGAAAACAGATGAGCCTGTTCCTGGACTATATTCTTGAACAGCATGTGCAAAGCTTGTTCAGTTTCATATTATAAATCAAGACAGATATAGGGCTAATACACGGATAAACCTGACAGTGCAGCTGCTTACCACTCACTTATAACAAACAGGTTTCTTGAATGTTTTGGGGTCTTTTTCCATTAAAAACTACCTTAGAACTACAGTTGTTGAAAATAGATGAGATTCTCATTAGCAAAGAGAAAGATTTAACTGTGAAAAGACACCTCTTTTCCAGGGTCCGTTGTTTGGTGTCTTCTTGAGGAAGACAAGTTGGGGAAGTTTGTGTAGAGATTATGTCTTCCTAAAAGAATACCAGGCTGTTTTCTTCATTATGGTCTGTGCCAAAAAGTCTAGCAGAGAGCTTCTTGTAAAGAAGTATGATATTGACATGCACAAGGGAAAACAGTCTATGTGCTCTGTCAAAATTAATTCTCTAAACAACAAAATTATTTATAATCCTTTGCATTGCTGTCTTTCAACTTCCCCTAGAGTTCCTTTTCTTTCAAAATAATTAGATTTCTCTCCAATTTTTTTTCATCTAAATTTGACTTTACTATTAATAAATAAAGACATGAGATGCAAATTCTGCTGAAAGAAAGCTGAATATATCAGCAAAAATGGGCATCTGCACATTAAAATTGGATAGGTGATTGCCCAGACACATGAGGAAATAAACAAGCTTGCAAAGACTGGTATAAAAATAGGTCCACATAGATCTTGTTATATACAAGTAATTAAGTCCACCATTAACAATCAAAAAGACATGAGTTTTGCATTTGACCTAACAGTGCAGGCACTCAGGGCTTTCCTGAACTTGCCTCGCCCAAATATGGCAATTGATATTAGTGTTTATACTAATATAAAAGTATTATTTTTGTACCTTTTCTATATTGATTAGGACTATGAAGGATAGAGTTATTGTAACAGGATTTATTATAATTGCTGCATTTTTATCATCCTGTTAAAATATATATTGGCCTGTCAATAAATTCTTAGGTCCATAGAAATGGTGTTCTTTTCCCCGAAAAATAGATTTTGAATTTACTGCAATAAACACTTAGAGACTCTTTTTAAAATTATTTATTTTAGCGGACTTTCATTGAAGTGGACATTCAAAGAGCACTTAGGTTCAGCCATTATATGATGCCTGGAGGTTTCTTTGCACTGTATTGCACCTTCTTATCTAGAATTGACATTATACCTCATTCAATATCATTCATCAGTGTCAGAAGTTTTATTGCACCCTCTCTTAAAAAAAAAAGAAAATTATAAATGCCACCAGACCTTCAAAAATCATAAATCATTACAGCTTCTTAGATTTCAGATATATTATATATTCCATCTAACTTCCTAATATTGCTGTACTCTATATCAGAAAAATATATTATCAATCATTTTAATATTAATGTACTTGATGACCTAGAAGCTGAAGATATTTTATTATTTCTTTTTTGCAGATGGGTAATTAATGTGCAGAAACAGTAGAGTGGGCTGACAGGGCCAAGTGTGTGAAATGAGATACACTTCTTATCAAGACTGCATTCATTGGCTTTTCAGTGTGTCATCAAACATATATGCAGAAGTCAAAAATACATACTTATTAAAACTACATCTTATTGCTATCACTTATGGTAATGCTTGTTCAATTAAATATTTGATTAAAAACTGTTCATAAAATATTTGCTTTAATTTTAATGTTTTCCAGATCCCTTGCATTCAGGGAGCTTCCTTGAGTGCATGTATTTCACTTTAAATGAGAGCAAACATCATTGAAACAAAAACTTTGCCAGAATACACACTTTAGTATTTGGCTCTTAGGATAATAGGAAGAAATTTAGCAGAAATTAAATGCCATAAACCTGAATTTTGTGCATGATGCTGAAAGGTCACAAACCAAGATCAATCTTCTAAAATATTTTGGGTGTTTAAAGAAATTAACTTTCTTTTGAACAAAGATCTGTTGGGTTTTTTGGGGTTTTTTTTTTCAGTTGTAGATTCTCTAGACATGGAAAGAGTCCAATAGAAAAAGACGTCTGATTCAGAGATGTACTGTACATTTGTGATTTAAATTAAAGTAACTAAATAATGTTGTTAAATTCTGCTAAATTGTTTGACTTTACATTATTTTGTATGCCAGTGTGTTACTAACCTTTGCGCTATTGTATGAAGAAATACATTAAAACCTGTATAAACATACCAAAGAATTCTTACAAGCCTGTTCTTGTGTTGACATGAAGAGCCACAGAACACTGCCAAGCTATCATACACTGCTAGATAAAGTTTAATTTTAGTTTTAGACATTAGTACTACTGAAATGCTAATTTCTATATTCTGTGCGTATAAATTTGTTTCAAGCAAATAATTCACCACTAGAATTTATTTCTATGAAAATATTACAGAATCACAGAATGGTTTGAAAGAGACCTTAAAGATCATCTATTTAAAATCCTCCTGCCATGGACAGGGATGCCAGTCACTAGAACAGTTTCCTCAGGGCCCTGTCCAGCCTGGCTTTGAACTTCCAAGGATGGGGCATCTGCAACTTCTCTACGCAATTTGTTCCAGTGCTTTACCCCACTCTGAGTGAAGAATATCTTCTTAATATCTAATCTAAACCTGCTGTCTTTCAGTTTCAAACCATTGCCCCTAGTACTGTCACTAAGCAGACCACACTAACTATAAAGCAGTAAAACATTCTAATTGGGAATATGGCAAACCACAGATTGGTCACATTTCAATGGTTATCGTCAGCAGATCATGCACACTGTCAGGGGCCTTGAATACCTGACATATTTTGCAGGCACTGAAGGCTCAAAATAACCTAATAGTTTCCTACCACAGTTTGAAAGACCTGCCAAGATTGTGCCAGCAAACTCTTCTTGCTGGCAACATATGATATAATGATGGATCACACCTACAGATTCCAGCTTGGGACATTTGGACAGAAGAAAGAGACTTTTGCACTAAGAGTTTGGATGAAATCTGAGCATGTTGCCCAAAGAAGTTGCAGAACATTGATCCTTAGAACTTTTCAGGAGTCAATTAGACAAAGCTAAAGCTGAACTGGTCCTGTAATGGCAGTAGTTCCTATATGAGTGGGAAGTTGTTCTACATTGCCTTTATTTCTATCCTTCTTTATGAACAAAATAAAGCAAACAAAAAGTCAAAACCAATCCACCCAAAAAACCCAAACAAACCCCACCCCAAAACCCCAAACCAACCAACAACAACAACAACAACAACAACAACAAAGAAAAAGACTCAGATATCTACTGGTTTCCTGTTTTTTTTATTGACAGAATCACAAACAGTAAGAAGATGCCTGAAAATGGCCTGAAGTTAACAAAGTCTTAACATTTCTTAGAACAGAAGTTGGTTTGTCTGGATTTCATTATGTGGACAGATTTATTATTTCATTGTTCATAGAAGAACAAGAATAGCAATTGAATCATTAAGCAGAGAGACATAAGCAGAACTGGGCATCAGTACTGTTTCACTTTTTTAGTAAAACTTTTTCCACTTTCAGACACACAGGCATTTCATGGGACTTACAAATGAAGTACAGTTCTACTTTTGTGACTGATCAGGCTCACTGATTTTGCTAACCAAAAATTTATATTAGGGCAACCATTCATCCCCAAAACAAGCATTAAGAGCTACAAATCTTCAGAACCAGTGGAGTTAAACAGTGGAGTTAACACTTTGAATATAAGCCTGCAAGTCCTGATCTTTATAAAACCATCAATGCAAGCAATGAGACTGTATTAAAAGTCTTGAGTAAGATACTGTATTTGAGGATTTAGTGACCTTGAGCAACCCATATCTGGTATACTGGGGCTTGTACTTAGGGCTTGAAAAGCCTTCATAACCATGTGTAACCAGAGTGCAACTGCCTCTACATAAAACAGTAAGGGAATGTGCTGGGACACCCTGAACTGTTGTTCCTGTGTGAAGTTCTTAGATATGTGTAGCTAGACATGTTCTAATAGACATAGAAAAGACCAGATTTTTTCCTGTCACGATAAGATGCATAAATTTTACTTACACCAGATGTAAGGAGCCATGGCAGGGGTGAAGGTAAACCTCTTCATGGATAGGCTATGCACAGTGTCCTGCAAAAGGATTGATATGGTGTCCATTTGATGCTGCACAAAGTCAAGTTCTCAGAATATGAAGGGAGGTAAAATTTGGTAAAATTTACTTGCTCTCCATATTTTTCTTCCTCTTCCTGTCTTATTATTAAAGCCTTTGTTTGTTTAGGTTTTTTGTTTTTTTGTTTGTTTGTTTGGTTTTTTTTTTTTTTTTTTTTTTTTTTTTGTTTTGGTTTGGTTTTTTTGTTGGTTTTGGTTTTTTTGTTTGTTTGGTGGTTTTTTTGGTTTTTTTTTTGTTGTTTTTTTTTTGGTTTTTTGTTTGTTTGTTTGTTTGTTTGTTTTGTTTTTTTACTGTTTGTATTGTTTGGCCCTGTACCTTCCTTCCTGAGATCCAGCAAGGACACTGCTCCTTCTCCATAAGACATAAAAGTGAATGACATGCATGGACTAATATATAACTCTTAAATAACATTAGAGGCCCATATCTCTGAAAAAAAAACAGGACTATATCCATTATACCTCAGCAAATGTGGTCTGCCCATAACTTAGTCAAACCATCCTAGTTTTTATATAAATACAAAGTTAGAAAATCAATTGCTCTCTTTGCTTTCCACAGACTTTTTTACTGTGTCATACAGATTTCAGAATAAAAACAGACATACAAAAGCTAGAGGTCTGGATATTTTACTCACATGGAGAAATTATTCCTGGTCACTTATTACTAGAGGCAGCAGCAGCAGTAGGAAGAGTATAGCTGGATATTAATATCATTCAAATACAGTTTAAACCTTAAAAATAACAAATCATTTAACTTATTTTAGTAGTATGTTTTACTTAAAATTATTACAGGTAAAGTTTGTGATTTTTTGTTTAATGTCTTGGACTTTTCTTTAAAGTTTGTCAATTGCAATGTATTAAGTTTCCTATTATGAAACATTTAATTTTATAGTAATTTTCTCTGAACTGAAAAAGCAAAATTGCAATGCATTATTCCAAATTCCACTGTTTATTACAACCCTCTGCAAAGGTGTTGATCAAGGTGAAAATATTCAAACATATTTACCTGGAGCCTGAGATACATGTATTTTATTTTTAATTACCACAGGTAAGAAAATTTCTACTTTGTTCCAATGCTGTATGCTCCTCTAAAAACTATTGGAAATAGATAAATCAATTTAAAAAGTGCTTGTGATGTGAAGAGGAGAATGTGGCATCATTTTACCAATGTTAGCAGAGGTCATGACCAGCACCGTGAAAAGGAGTTCTTGAACTAATAAAAACAAGGCCCAGAGTTTTATATTAATCATTGGCTGGCAAATGATCTTGAGATAGACACAGTACATTTTTTCCTCAAGGACTGCCCCTTCTTGCCATTGCAAGACATAATCCTGTATATATGAGGCAAAGTTGTACACTTCATATCATCTTACTTACATAAATAATATTTTTTGGAATAATCATATCAGCACTAGTATATATTAATGGTGGTTGTTGTAATGAACTTTGGATTCAGCTTCACTTACTGCAGGAAAAAGGCAAATTAATTTTTTATCCATTCAAAGATTCTGTTTTCTATATTTTATCATCAAGACGGGAAGTAATTTTCTGTTTCTTTTCCAAAATTAAAACCTTTCTGAAGCTGCATGTTGCTACTTTCAAACTTGAAAACAGCTTTTTCAGTTTTCAGACATCAACTTTCAGAAACTTTTCTTTTTGATAGATCTTATGGCATAAGAATGACTTGTACAGTTTTAGTTTTTCTCAAGTTGCCATTCTTTCTTTGTTAATAAAATTATTTTTTCTTGTGACAAACACTTTGAAGTACATCAGTAGGATAGTCTAACCTCATAACTTTATTCCCAAAAGTACAAAACAAAGCTATTTAACAATAAACTAATGCAATTTTATTCTTTTGCCCCAGTTGCATCATATCAAATGATATATAAAATATGTTTTATAATGAAAGATTTATTTGGTACATCTGGCAATTGATAATATTTACTGGACAATCAAATTCTGTACCCAAAATTACATAGACAGGAAAAATAGTTCTTTCTAACTACCATCACATCTACCATTACATCTCCACAACATCCTAGCTAAACTCATAAATTAATGTAGGAAACCATAGACACACTATTGGAGTGTGTCTAGACACAAAAAAAGGATTATATTCCATTCCTTAGTATCTTTCGAACATGCATTCTGCTTAGGCTGCTTTCACCTTCATCAATTTGGAGAACAATTTTATATGGCATGAAAACTATCCTGGAAATTGTCACATGTCAGGACACTATCTAGTTTGTGTGGTTGCATCTTCTCCAGCAGTTACCATTCCCTCCAGTTAACAGCAGCATTTATAATATATTTTATGACAGCCACATCACGGAACATTTACAATATCTTCAGGCTTGCAATCTGTCACCCAAAACTCTGGTCATTAAAACAAAAAAAGAAAGAAAAGGAAAATCAAAAGCAATGCAGCTTTCTGCTGTTTAATGTACTTCAGAATTTCAGAATATTCAAGTGAGGTAGCATCCATCTATTCCTTACCATTAAATCACTGCTCTGGTTAAATCTTCTGTAATGATCATTCAGATGTATCAGAATCACCTTGGCTGTCTTTTTCCTTATTTCCCTTTTTTTTTTTTTTTTTCTATATTAAACTTGCCTCATCACTGGAACTCAGTCATTATTTAAAAATGAAAATTAGTAGAGTAATTGGAAATCATGCAAACATATTTTTAGGACTTATTAAATCAATATTTTCTTCTTTCTTGACTGATTTCTAGAAAATTCGAATCAAAACTATATGGCCCAAATTTAAATCCCTGCAAACACTTTTCCATAATATCAGAATCTAGACATTTATAAACCTTACTTTGCATTAATGCCTAGATCCTTAAGGAACCTTCCAGGAGGCTTTAACAATCCATCAATTTACTGAATCCTTCTACATTTTTAGTCCCCATTTCCAAGTTTAACCATGTGATCTTGAAGGAATGCACAAATGGTGGAATTTGGAGAATGAAAACATTAATCACTCTTCATAAAAGAACATCTCTATCTAGAAAGATTATATAATTGTCATTATCTAAGGCCGCGGCTCACAGGAGTCCTTTCTAAAGCTGATTCCATGTAATCAGCATCCTATTCATCACAATATCTTCCTTAACACATAATACTTGAAATAATTACCATTCATTTTTCCTGCAAAGATAAAGTGCTCTTGAATTAACAGAAGACAGCAATAGAGTTGTGTTTATTAATTTTTTTGAAGAAAATGCTATCCTTTGTACCTTTTTAGAGAATGATGACCCTATACCATCTTTTTGGTACTTGGAATAATATCTGATGAAATCTGACCCCAGGACTTTCTTTATCTAAGCAAAATTTGTCAGTAGTCTTTATAGAAGCTATCATTTTGTTTAGGATTTTAACATCTTTGGAAAGTTGCATCTCTTTAGGATGAGTCTAGGGGTTTTTGTCCTTTGTGAGCGATGTAAGGGCTAGTTGTTTTATTCCATCTCAAGCTGAGGGAAAACAAAGTCACAAAGGTCTAGCTGTGTCCAAATACATTAATCAATGGATCTCAGCATGAGCTGTCACAATCTACTATTTTTTATCTTGAATGACTTGAAGGAATGTCAGTTACTTCTATGGAAAATAGCCAGGTTGGAATTATAGAAGCACTATAACTCATCCTGGTTTCAGACTTGAAGGCGGTCACTGTCACATTCAAATAAAAGGAAAGTTTCTTGCCTCATTTATTCAAAAAAATGTTTATTTAAAAAAAAGTGTACTTGCAAATATTTTGAAATATTCCTGAATTGAGAGAGATATCTAAAAATATTATCTTGGAAAAGTCTCAAAACAGCAGAGAGGATTTGGTGGGTGGGGGTTGCTTTTTTCCCTTGCATAGGTTACTCATTTAGTGTTTCTCTAATTTAGTCTAAATTTTCATTTGACTCTTTTTTTGACAGGATTGATGAATGAAAAAAAATTCACTCTGTTATTCACTCTGATTTAGCACTGCCACAAGAACATGCAGAAACACAGAGATTTGCTCAGTTGGCCAGTGTATGGTGCTAATAATGCCATGGTTGTGATTTTGATGCCTGTATGGACCATTCACTTTAGAGCAGGACTTCATGATCCTTGTGGGTCCCTGCCAATTCAAACTAGTCTGTGACTGTGAAATGCAAAACTCTTAGCTACATATATATCTCTACAAGATCCTCCAGTTAAACATCTTCAAAAAGTCAGTTCCAGGAAGACATGCAATTTAATATTCAAGTTGTAGTTCGACCTCTGTTCTTTCTTTCCTTATAGTATTTATAGGCTTTATTAGAGGTTACCCACTTAGAGAACAAAAATCCTCTTAATATGTACTAATTAGTGAATTGGATCTTCTAAGTTTAAAGAGTCACTTGATTGTGAAGCTTTAAAATAGACTCTTAAATACTTCAGTTCTGGTGTGAAAATAAAGAATATCTAAGTTGGCAGTTCATTAACTTCCTTGAGGCCTTTGTTCCCCTAAAAATACTTTTATTATAAACTTCAATGGTCATGTTTTCCTGACAGTGAATAGATGGTGAATTTTCAACAGAATGTGCATACTCCAAGTGAGACATTCAGAACTGGAAACAGGAATGCTACCTGTCTTGCTCAGCATATTCTCATTCATTCTCAGAAACAAACTAAAAAAAAAAAAATTAAAACAAAAAAAATTAGATTCATATAATGCATTTATTTAGGAGTCATCTGATTTAAATGCCTGAGTGTCTACCTTGCTTACACATAAATCCTGTTTAGATGTCTGGCTTACATGCAAGCACTGCTGTGATGCACCCATGTGTCTAAGTGTTTTTTTATCACTGCCTGCAAAATCATCAATTCTAGCTGAGACCACACCACTCAAGTCCAGAGAAAGGTTCCATGGAGTCCCTGACACAACATAATTGTGAAAGTCTGGTGTAAACCTGGAAGTGCAGCAACATGATACAAAATCTCTGCTACTGAACAAACAAGATGATAAAGAACATTTGTGCGGTGTGGGTTTTTGCTCTCCCCGGCTGCACGCGGCTCTTGGGAGCCCGGCTGTGGCGTAGCTTCCACGTGCTGCCGGGGTTTGCTGCCGCGGGTTCCCGGACACGGCTCCGTGTCTCGGGCGCGTGGGCTGGCCAGCCTCTGTTCCCATGCGCTAGGGATCCGGCAAAGAGGTAAGGAATTTGTCCATTTACTCCCTGCTTGGCAGGAACAGTTTATTGGTCACACATGGCGCGGTTCGATAGAAAGACGCGACCGCTCCCGGCACTCGCATGGGAGAAAATGGCGCCTGGGTGCCGGCGGGATAGGGTTTTATGGAGGGGCGGGGCGAGAGGATCCACGGCCTGCCGCCCAATAGAGGCGGCTGCCGTGGCGGTGACGCCAGCAACAGCGACCAACCAGAGAACCCTGCAGGGGCGGGCACCGAGCAGCAGGCTGAGCGGGATCGTGTGGCTTGGGGTGGCCAGCACGGGGTTTCCCGCGACCGGACGGCAGGGTGGTTACAGGAGCGGCACAGGGGTAAGAATCCGGCAACAGGCAGCATGGGGCCAGAAACCGCGGGGGGGAACAACACGGGGGAAACATGGGATTACAGAACTTGACTTAACATAAATTACAAACACTAATCTAAACCCAAACTCCGGGATGCAACACATTTGTATTTCCTTATCATTTTAGTATTGGCCAAAAGACAGGGCATTCATTTCCCTGAATTAAAATGTTATTTTCTGCTGTAATGGTAACTTGCTAAGGGGTATACAGCTTGAAAAAATTGAGACTGGAGATCCATGTCTGAACAAGGAATTTTACATGTGGTCAGGAAGAGTTCTGAAGAGTAGTTCTATTAGAATTTCTGTCTTTTTCTTATACAAGTAAAAATAATAATCTTTACACTTAGAAAATAATTTTAAGATACCTTTATTGCAGTCTAAAGGCTGTCATTTAGCATGGTAACCATGCCTGCTAGTCTAAATTGTCTTCTTTAGAAATAAAGTTGTGATCAGCAGATTTCATTCTTATTTTGTATTTTTGCGTGCTTTAAATTTCTTATCTGAAAGTTTTAGCAGTTTAATTCCTTAAAAGGAAACTCCCTGAAAGCCCCCTTTTCATCATAATTGCTCAGCTTCAATCATTAGACTGCATTTAAACATTGTAGCAAAGCCCTACTGCAAGCTTCGATCTTGCTCATTCAAGTGATTGTACTTTCCACAAAAGAAAGAACCAAGAGACAAGAAGTGTGTTTGGGTAAGAAATACATCACTGCTGTGTTTTCTATTTATTTTTATTGATGTAGTATTTATTTTCTCATCTGTTTTCTGCCTTCCATCTGTAGAACAAAAAGCACAACTCACTTACTGCTGCTTGCTACATACACAAGCAACACTTATCCGCAGCTGAAATGCTGAAACATAAATAGATAGAAAGTTCTAATATATATATATTTAATATATATATATATTATAATATATTAGATGTATATAATATATATTATATATATTATATATATCTCTTATAGATATATATTTTTATATATATAGATATATATATGCATATATCTTCACTACCAAAAATAAAAAATATTGACATACTATGAAAACTATTTGCTTCATTTCTTCAGCTTCTTGAATGACTAAATATTTAATTACAAGCAAAAGTTAGGTAGCACCCGTAGTCATCATAAGAGATAATGTTGAAAGTACAGTACAACAGAGAAATTGTACATTAAGGATGTGAGTCAGCCAAAAAGGCTTCTAATGGAATTCACCTAGCTGCAATCCTAACCAAGTTCTGTATGTGTCCTTTTTGTTCTTTCAGTAGTTCCCTGGAACTATACAAAGTGGATTGCACAATGTGGGTGTGGTAATGAAAGGACTTACTTTACCTTTGAGACTTTCAGTACATAGAAAAACAAGTTTGCCTAGCTATGTATTTACTGTATTGGATATAGCAGTAAGGAGGAGTATCACAACTCAGTCATACATCAAAGGGGCAGACAGATTGATGAAAACAGGAATCAATTCTGTAGGCATACATACTTCTCATATCTAGAGTAGGAAATAAGGAGTTCTGAAATACAAGACAACAGGTGTAAGCAACTCCTGAAATGTACTGGGGCAAAACAGAGCAGAGAGTTTAGATCATATGTTATTTACTCTGTTCCTAATTTTTTACAATTTTTGGCACTGTTTTTCATAGTGATTAAAAATTTTACACTCTGCTGTTTACTGCTGACACAAACCTAGCCAGCCACAAGAGTATATCAGATATAAATATTTTAATTCCAGCTCCAAATACTATCAATGTCAATCATAAACTCTTCTTTCTTTCTTTTTCCTTCCTTCATGATTACAGTTTCTGTCATCTTTATTATATACAGGTAACACAAAACTGTAAAGATATGTCCTTCAGTTACAAACTAAAACAGTTTTATAAAGCAAACAAGTTTAATCACCTGTAAATTATATTGCTAAATTAAGTCATTTGAATTTTAATGCGAAGAGTACAGCTCAAGAAAGCTGTTGTCTGAACTGCTGAGATTTTAAGTTGTTTGAATTCAATCAGATTTTATATTCATGGGTTTTTTAAATTTAATTGTCAGCAATTATTTAATCCCAATGATAGCTCTTGGGTACATCTCTCTAGTACACTTTTTACATTTCTGCTTATGTGTAAAGAAATAGAAATAATTGACTACTAAAAATTCTAGGTACAGGGTTATATTTCATTCAAGTTATCTTTTGATTTGAATTTCATATCCTTTGAGGTTGTTATGCTGCAAAGAATATGTGTATATATAATTGTTGTTACAGTTGTTGTACAGATTAAGATTTCACCCAAAAGGTAGGATAAACTTCTGGAATTTTGGAAGTGAGTTTAGACATTTATATCCTCTCTAGAATTTATTGTTATAATATGCTGAACCAGATGTTCAACTTTAGAGCCTCAGCCTTGACCTACTTCTTATTTCAGGAATTGAACTTTTTCACAGCTAAATCTTTCTTTTGCAAAATTTTTGGGGGGTTTGGTTTCCCCCTCCCCTGATACATTTTTTGGGATTTTGGTTTTGGGATTTTTTGTGGGTTTTTTGTTTTGTTGTTTTTTTTTTTTTTTTTTTTTTTTTTTTTTTTTTTTTTTTCCTTCCTCAATATTTTAAAATTATATTAAATTTTCCTTTAAGTAAGGAAAGGCCAAACTTGGCATGTTTATTTCTAGGGACACCACCATGTTGCTCATGATCACATAAGCGCCTAATAAACATTGTGTTCTCAGTCTGGTTTATGTTTAAAGTGAAATATAAAAAAGGATTAATTACCCTGAGTAATTAAAGTAAAAGAAGTCATTGTTTTTCTCCACCATTTTCCCCAGAAAACAGAATAGTCATGGAGACATTATAGGAGTCTCTTGGTGTGGGAGTCTTAGAATTGTAGTTCAAGATACATAACTTACATTAGGAAACTGAGACACAGACTGACTGCTGAATAGCCAGGTTATCCCTGTTTACTCATATAACTGTACTGCAGGGCTTCAAGGAGAGTGACAAGGTCATTTGTAATGCTTTGGGACACTGAGTTGAATGAAGCTAGGGGAAAAATATTAGTTCAGCTTTTCTGAGGAGTTATAAATGTTGGAAAGCTTTCCAGACAGAGAATCACATAACTGAAGTGTTGACTCCAATCTTAGACATTGGGATGAATGAAGAAAATATTTCCAAGGCCCATATGAGGAAGTGAAGTGGACACATCAAATTTTCATATTCATGGTAACTTCAGGTGAAAAAGAGATCATTAAAAAATAAGTAGCTCCATGTGTAATAGGAAAACATTCTTTGATAATATAATCCTGAATTATTTTGCGGACAACAGCAGATTTTGAGGGGGATCAAAATATTTGATGAGATTTTTTTTTAGTGTAATTTCTTTGGTAATTTAAGAACGCTGTATTTAGCAAAGTGTCAAAAGATTGGTTGCAAATGCTGGCATTACCTTATGCTCCTGATAAAAAAAAAGAGGTATCTGAGACATGAGATCCTAAACATTGTTTCAATTCTGAAAAACAGTGGTTGAAAAAGAATTGTTTGAGGTCCAACATTTTAGATGGTGAAGTGCCAGCTGTCCTACGCAAGAGGTAGCCATATTATCTTTATCATTTACGTTTTATGGATTCCACCACCTTAAAGAAACCTCTGCTATAGTACTAAATTGCTGTCAACTAAAGGAGGAGGGACAGATTTATTGTAATGTCAAAAAAGATATGAGGGAAGGCAGTTCAGGGGAACCTCTGTGAGGGGTAAACTTGTGTCCTGTATAACAGCATGTCTGATTACAGTTTTGCCTTGAAAAGCAGGAAAGAGCCCTTTCCAGAAAATACAGGATGACAGACATACAGGAATTTGATGCCAGGTTTGTCTTCAACTGAAGAATGCTCTCTCATGGTGTTCGTAAGTCTGCAGATGTGCACTTCTGGCTGGACAGATGTGCCTGGTGTTTCTGTTTCTCTCACATTTCTCTGAGGATATGCATCACCTCCTTCTCAGTAGCTCTACCCTAACATGAACTCCTCTGTCATAAGGATTTAGTTGACTGTGGATCTGTATCTTAAAGTTCCTCAAAATTAAAAATAGCTGTTTGAGTTTTTCATAGTATTTTAAAGCTATAATATCCCTATAATTATTAGTACAACTAATGGGATAATGCAGTGAACCAAGTTTGCATAGATCAACACTGCTGTCAGAATGGTTTCACATTATATGTTACCTACAGTGTTTAATCACTAGCCTTCTTTACTCTAGACCTACTTTTCTTTTATACATACCAAACGTAAGGCACATGATGATTAGATGATTTTATCTCCACAAATGGAGAGTGCCAGCATTTTGAGCTTCATACATATTTCAGGCATGTTTCATCTAATAGCCTTTTATGGTATCTCAGTAGAGAAAATCCAGATATTAGTAAATCAGAAGTGCAAGTCTCTGCTGAAATTCATATGCTTTTTAAAAATACCTTACTGCAAATCAGACAATATTCAATAGAAATTACATGAAAAAAAGAAACTGATTTTGAGAGATGTAAGGTCGAGGAGTATCTCTATAATTTTACTTAGAGTTTGCAAACATTTCTTCAAATCAATAGAAGGATGGTGTGATTTACTATAATAAATTATTATAAAGATTACTATAATAAATCAGAGAAAGTACATCATAACATGGTCATTTTTCTCGATGGATTTTGAAGGAGACCTAATATTGCCTGCTCAGACATAGATTTCTAAACTGTAGATATCTGGAACTAGCCAGTGAAGATAGATCACATATCAAGGCTCTGTCTTTTAATCCCATTACTATTTGACTTAAGTAATTAGACAGTTAACAAAAGACAGTTGTGGAGAGATAAAGGTCAAAATCTCACCTAGTTACTTGCTCACTCACTCTCTTTAGTGGGACAGGAGGAGAGAATAGGATGAGAAAGCTAATGTAATGATATAAAGGTAGTGAGATGTCTTAGCAGTCTCAGCTTGACAGACTTAGTTTAATTTATTGCCAGGTAATACAGGTTTGAGTAGTGTGAAAGAAAGACGAACATCAAACCCCTGCCTTTCTTGCCCCCTCTCCAGGCACTTCACGCTGCTACTGCCAAATCCTCTCCCCACCTCGAGCAGCACAGGAATGGACAGGGAGCAGTATGGCTGGAACACAACAGTCTCACTCTTCTGCTATCCTGCTCTGGTGCAGGTTCTTCCCATTGAGTGAGCTTCTTCAGAAGAAAAATCTGCTCCCATGTCAGGTCTCCACAGGTAATCTCTTTTGCGAGATATCTAACTGCTCCTGTGTGCAGTTGTTGTGTGCAATCACTCCACAGGCTGCAGTGATTGTCTCCTCCGTGTGCCCTTCCAAGGAAATATCAGCTCTAACAGTCTCTTTCACAGAGTAAAGGGGAATATCCCCTCCCTCAGAGATTTCACCACAGACTGCAGCTCCCAGTCTTTATTTTCTGAGGTTGGTGTCCACAAAACAGTTTCTTGCTTTTGTGTTCCCTCCTCTTCTGTCTGTGTGGCATTTTCTGATCTTTTTAAAGTGTTTTCCCTGAGATGCCACAATCTTGGTTGAGGGGCTTAGCTGTGCCCTGCGGTGGCTCAGCTGGGGTCAGCTGGAACTGGCTCTCTCTGTCACAGACCAGAGACCATCCTCCTATCCATGACAGCCTTGACACACACGCAAACCCAACACAGTAGTGTTTCTAATTCAGCTCATAATAACCTTCACATCAAATGAACATGGAACAATAGCTCTGGTATGTTATGGAATGTCAAATCTGTAGGTAACATAGCAATATTTGATTAACACTAGCTTTATATCAAAATATGTCCCAAATTTTACAAAAGGCAATAAAAATCTAGGACTGTACAGGGTTAACTAGCTACTTTTGTTTCTCAAAAAAGGCTCACCTCTTAAGGTTTGTGGCTGTTTTGTAAAACAAAGACACTTCCAGAAAAGTAGATCTGTTTGAAGAAGCTTATAGAAAGTTAATTATATCAGCAGTCTAGGACTTCACATTCAGAGACGCAATCAGGCATCAAATTGTTGAATGGATTTCAAATAAATGACAAGTAAAAATGACATTGGTATGATGGAAAGTCTTAAAGAAATTTCATTAGCTACCTCCGGTGATGGTCCAAGGTGAGATGAGATGCACAGAGCAGTGGGGCTGAAGAGAAAGCAGGACACCCTATAGTGAATTAATATTAAAATCTCAGAGTATGGCACACTGCCAGTTTTTCTGAGAGATTTAGCTAATCTAATTAGGAGACAGAAGTGAGAGGACAAATTCTGTGTCTGGCTGTCAGCACTGAAATAAGAAGGAATACTGAATAGTAAAATGGCTGTAAACAAATACACTCAACACAAAAATGATAACCAAATCACACATACTATTCACTACTCTACCAGTACTAAAAATGGCTTTATTTTTTTATAGTAATTCACCATAAGTCAGTCAATCATCTTAAATTTTTTGCAATGCACGTAATGAAAATATATTTTGCATAAAATATATAAAGCAAAAATGAGACAAAACAGGCAGATGAGACAAAGAAAAGCTGACCATAAATGCTTCTAAATAAACTTAGTGATTTTTTTATATATATTTGTTTCAAAGGTTTGGGTTTTTCTTCTTTGATATGAAACAAGATCAGGATTAATTCTAAATCATGTCTTTAGAAAAAGAAACACTTGTTTTGAAATTTTTCAGATGATTGTCTGACTAAGGTAGTGGAAAGCACTATCCTATGAGGTCAGAATAGAGCCTGTAATGAAAATATAATTTTATTGACTCATGCTTTAGAGGACCATGCTTTCAGGACAAGTAGTATATAATTAGTTCTCAATTACATAGTGCATATTTTTATGTATATCCAGTTACAAAAATATTACTGACATTATCTTGGTTTTAATAAAGCTTTTGCTTATTTGGACTTTATGAAAAAAAAAAAATTCTGCTGCATTTAAAAAGAATTTTGCCATCACAGGCTGTGAATTAGCTGTATGTGAGGTTTTTTTATATCTCAACACTTCAGAAACAATCAGCTTCTATAGTCTTATTCTAGCTACTTCTGATACATACAAAGTGGAAAACTGTTTTGGTGGCAGAATCAGGAAGGTGACACATCTGCATTAAATGGAAAACAACTAATTTATTTCTCTGCAGTTGGTGCACATCTGTGCTCATTAAAATCAAAGCCAAGACTTGGATTTTCTTCAGTGATGTAAGATGAAATAAAAGCATTTAAAGACTGAGCTATTCCCATCCTCAGAATTAAATATCTCTGTGATTCTGGGTGTTATGGAGGGGGAAAGAATCCAAGCTGAATGTCTGTTTTCTGTCATTTTTCTCCAAAGTTAACTTTTGTCAGAACTAATAATAACATTTCCATATGGATTTTTTAGTGTTAAGTACATATTTAGCATTTTCTAACATGCGATCTAGCAGTAGAGTCAATTCATTTGGTTAATGCTGTATTACACATATCTAAAGATGCAATGCTTTATTTGTTCAGACCTATCTTAAGAGGAAAAATAAAAAAATATGGAATTCACTGGCTGTCAGCTGACATGGAATATCTTTGTAACAATAAGACTAAAGCCTGCAAGAAATCTGAGATTTTCACCAAAGTATCAAGTTAAAAAACAAACAGGGAAAACTAAAGTACTATAAACAGGAGCAGTACCAAAGATTAGATACAGAGACTGGAGAAGCCTTGATACTCTCTTGGGCAGTTGTTGTGAATGAATGTTTTAGGTCATTCAAAGATTGTCCAGCAAATATATTGGCAGAAGCAGGTTTAATATAAAAGTGAGAGTATGACAAAGTTCATTGACAAGATCGACTCTACTACTTAATAGATGGTAAAAGCAAAGAGAAAAACAAATCAGACTAAAATCTAAGATAAATCAATCTATAATTGAAATAAATGTAAAATTATCTGTGTGAATGCTGGGGAAAGAAAAAGGGCACAGATGGGAAAGCATAAGTATAGAAAGGAAGAAGGGAGGTCCCCTGTTGAGTCACTAGATTCAGAGTGGACTCCCTTGACAAACCTGTCCCCAGACTTGGGGGTTTAAGCCTAAAGGTTTAAGCCTTTAGGTTTAAGCCTAAAGGTTTTAATAGTATTTAAATTTAATAGTACTTAAGCCATAGCCTAAGTCAATCAATTTAACAAAAGATTCTATAGAATTTACTGTAGCACAACAGTAACTCACTTATAGTCCTAACTTACTTACAAAGCTAACGTACTTAAGAGTCTAAGACAGCAACATTCGTAGTATATTCATGTTTGGACCCCACAGAACCAAAGGAGCACGTGCAAAGTACATACTTGTGAAAATTTCCCCTTGAGTTCACTGAAGTACTCACATCAGATGTCTTCGCATCTGTTTAATGGTTGAAGGACTGGGGATATCAGCTTGGGCTCTGTTGTCAGTCGTCCTTTGAGTATAGCAAACTTGAGAATTTGCTCACTCTGAGAGGCAGCCCAGTCAGAAGCAGAGCCTAGAATCATAGCCTGTCCAGGGTCAGAAGGGACCTTAAAGATCATCTTGAGCACTTCCAGGGGTGGGACAACCACAATTTCTTTGGGCAACCTCTTCCAGTGCCTCACCTCTCTTACAGCGAAGAGCTTAATCTTAACATCTATTCTTAAACTTACTCTCTTTCAGTTTGAATCCACTCCCCTCATCTGTTGTGGTTATACCACCACAGTAAGATGTAAATTTGGTATCTCTGCTTAAATATGAAAAAATTGGGCTAAAAAAATTGCAGTTTAGTACTACACATTACAAAGTGTTGACTAAGGCAGTCAGCAAAATTTTGCATAATTCCATCAAATTTTAGGAAACTTGCACTATATTTAATGTCTTTGAGATCTTTACTGATTTCACAGACATGGTCAACATTTCTTTTGCGGGTGAGGGGAATGATCATAAAGACATACAAACAGGGGTACGTCACAAATTTTGTTTCTGTAGGAAATCAGATTAATAAAGAAAGACTCCAAGCTTCTGATTTAACTGTGATTTCAGCAACCTATCATTTCCAAAGAATGAATTTGCCACATCTGCTACAAAGTAAACAATAAACAAAAAGATCAGGAACTACTCAGAGGAAGAAGGAGACTCTTGAAGTCTCTTTACAGAAGGAGTGACTAATCTTGGTTCCAGACAGTTTACATTTTTTAATTGAGATGTTTTAAACCTTGGTGGAAGAGATGTTGTTCATGGAATTATTTACTTGTAATGCCTTCTCGCAGTGAAAGTCACTGTCATTTGTATACTTATAACTTTATATAGGCAAAACTTTAACACACTTTGTACATGGACATGCAATTTATTGTTAGCTCAGCTAAAATTTTAAAAACCAAATGTAACTAAAACAGTTATCTTGAGTCCAGTTAAAAAAATATAACCAAATATAACTTTATACAGAAAATTAATATTCTAAAACAAAGTGTCATTCTGGAATAGGTAAAACTAACCTAACTTTGCTGCTGCACTCATTCTTATAATGTTTCCAGGGGTCCTAACATAATGACAGCCATTTTCTTCAGTAGAAAGGTGGTCTGTTCTGCAAAACATTGAGAATGTTTCAAGTTTTTCCCTGCAGGACTTGCAGTATTTGTGAAGGTGGTTCCTTGTTCATTGTCTTTGGGTTTGTTTGTATCTTTCTACTTATTACTACAGTCTAATTCCTTTTCATTTGTTTCCAATTACCCATTAAAAGTTGCATAACTGCCTCTTCCAATCTCAGTGGACACAATGTCCACTATAATTTAGACAATAGCATATAAAGAAAGTACAGCATTTGTAAGCATTTTGTGCATCAATTTTATTTCATGTTTTAGAAGATAGAATGAAATATTTCAGAAGTGACATGTGACATTTCTTCCCCTGCCATTATTCCCATCCTGCTGGTCTAATATCCTTCTGAGCATGATTTTAATTTCATGGTCAAAAAAAATACAAATAGACATTACCATCATATTATATAAAATTCAACACAAAAACTCTACAAGTTGCAACTCAAATATGCAGTCTGTCCTCTTGAAGCAAAATTCAGTGGTAATGCATATGATGAAAAAAACATATATAGTGTAGTTCAGAATTAATTATTTAGAATCTTACAGGTTTAACATACAAAGAAAAATGTCACTTGACTTTCTGATGATCAAGGTATAAATCATTCTGGTTTTAAAAACTTCCTCTCCATGATCATTCTTCCCACGTACATGGATGAGCAAGGACCAATACAGGATCGTAATCTTTTGTGGAAAAGTTAAGAGAAATTTTTAGCCTTATAGTCTATTAATGTCATCTAATCAGACATGAAAATTTTCTTCTCCATTGGCAGTTATAATTTCTAAATCATACCTAGTCATGCAGTAAAATAGTGCAGAAAATATTTCCAGAGAAAGAAGAGACATAATCAGCTTTTTTAGGAAAAAAATGCACATTTTCTTATAAGGTGAAGAGAAACTAATTCAATATCAGATTGTCTGTCTGGAGGAAATCTTTAAATAACCAGACAAATCTTTAGAATATATTTAGATTTTGACAGAAGACTTTATGATATGAGGACTTCTAGAATTAAATATTCATACTTTGACTAAAATAGAAACTAAAGGACATATAACGGGGTAGAACAATCATAGAAAGTTCAAAAATGCAAAAGTATACAGGAGATATTTTGCATTCAACAAATTATTTTGATAACAACTGTCAGAAATTATGTTACTAAAGTTTTAAGAGAAATGCAGAGAAATTAGTTAAGCAAGAGATAAGGGGAAACAAAGCTCTCTGATTATTTGTTTGTTTCTTTGTTTGTTTGCTGGATTCACAGGTTTTCCTTGCATCATGATCTGCATCATTGACTTCTATTTCAATAAACTAATGAAAAAAAAATATATATAGGGCCTTGGTTTTATTTCTTGTTGTCACTGCTTTAGTGCTGCATTTGCACTCTAGAATCTTGAGTATTTGTCCTTTTTGTACAAACCTGTGGAGAAAAATCAATCATGTCATAGTTGTCTTTTTAGGAGACTGTTTACAGAGATATATATCTGTGAGGATTTGCTATTATTACAATATTACATTGTTGAATATATTCTCTAAGTACTCAATACAACATGGTAGCATATAATTTGGATTTCTCAAAACCACTGGAAATAAAATGAAAGCTAAAATTTCAACAGATTTGGTTATTTGAAACAGAAACAAGACTCCCTTTAAGATGAGAGAATAAACTTTTATCTTTGTTGCTCACTTTTTTTATTTTATAAGAAGTATCATATCTGGAAGATACCAAAATTACACTAATTATATTCCCACCATATGCCAGTAATGGCCAATGTTTTATATTCCGTTGAAGTTCGTATGGAAATGTTAAGGCTAGGTAGAGAGAACAAATAGCAGTCACATGTCCATGCTTGGCTTCTTTTGACAGATTTAGACCCAACAAAATGTTTCTACAGACCTAAAGATGTTTTACAGAATGGACAATGATTTTAAATTTTTGGGGATCATT